>NC_140938.1:167848972-168443972 GCF_014529385.1 Adiantum capillus-veneris
CACACACACGAGAGTAGAATCTCCGTGCTTACAGTATCACCTCTAGAGAATGCACTATAGGCTCATTATCTCTCTATGTCTCTCTATCTCTCCCTATGACCACATGCGCCATCTTGCCGAAGTTAAGGTTTTTGTAAATATTGCATTGAATCAAGTTTCCCTCACATCCCGAGGGGTTTTCACCACCTACGTCTCTCTCTCTCTCTCTCTCTCTCTCTCTCTCTCTCTCTCTCTCTCTCTCTCTCTCTCTCAGTGTGCAGCGTTTGTGTTATTTTAAATCACCGTTGCCCACATCCTAGCCGCTCAAAGCTAGGTGGTTCCCCCTATTCATTTCCCCTGGCCTGCTCAGTGTGCACGGTCGCGGCGTTGAGGCCGTTGGGGTCCGTGTTGCGCTTTGCGCTCATCACTACCTGAGGCTGTTAAGAAGGTCCAATAGATTTGGCTTGTGGCACTGACGGACGCAAAGCGGACCCCAAACCCCGACGGCCTCTAAAACACCGGGGGCCGAATGGCTTGCCTCGAGCCTGCCACGGTAAAGCGAACAAGGGGCACCACCTAGCTTTGAGCGGCTAGGACGCAAAGCCCACGATGATATGAACACCGCAAGCCTACACACCGAGAGAGAGGAAGGGAGAGAGAGAGAGAGAGAGAGAGAGAGAGAGAGAGAGAGAGAGAGAGAGAGAGAGAGAGAGAGAGAGAGAGAGAGAGAGAGAGAGAGAGAGAGAGAGAGAGAGAGAGAGAGAGAGAGAACACTCGCAATTGATGAAAACAACCTCGGGGGTGTGAGGGTGAGTTATTTCTGCAATATTTACAAGGTGGCATGCCGTGGTGGTAGAGAGGTAGGGAGAGGAGATGGTGAAACCTACTTGGTGCGTTCTCTAGGGCGACTCAATGACTGTGAATACTCATTGCCAAGAGCGTGCAAACATGTGTGTGCATCGACCATTGGAGTCGAGGTATGGGTGTAGTTCCCTTCGCATGGTGCAATGACTGTGAATACTCATCGCCAAGAGCGTGCATACGTGTGTGTGCATCGACCATTGGAGTCGAGGTATGGGTGTGGTTCCCTTCGCATGGTGAAATTTCCAAGGCAAACCCCACACACGAGACCTCCTCCTCGTGATAGTGATGGTGTCAATCCCTCCTACTACACTCTACCCAATGCTTGGTTCCATATAAGTTGCCCCCCCCGATAGTGACCTCTCAGTGCCAATTTATAGGTGTTGGTTGCTTGGATTATCGCAATCCCAGTGTGGTTAGGGTAATCGTAATCGGGGAGACAAAGCAAGTGGTGGGCCTGGTGTGGTTGACCCTTGCTTTGTTTTGGGGAAGGTTATTGAAAGATGGGAATCTCTAGGTGGGCCTTTGTGACCATCACCTAGAGAGAGGATATTTACAAAATGGAAATTTTACAATGGCTCGGGTGAAAAACTGAAGATAATGGTAAAATAAACTAAAAATTACTGGGATGGCGTCGTGGTTGTGTGTTTCCAGCGAATGGTATGCTGCTGGTGCGTCGTTGTGGAGCGTACTTCTTTTCAGAGTCGGCCGGGGCATGCCTTCGGCGCATTTTCTGTTTTTGTTGTTGGCGGCGCGTGCTTTGAATCTTCTTCTTCTTTTGTTGATGTCGATGGCGTTTTGCTTGTTCTTCTTCTTTTGTATTTTGTCGGTGCGTGTGTATATGCGTGTCGTGTGTATGTGTGTGAGTGTGGGAGCATATATGTATATATGTGTATTTGCGGGTGAGTGCGTATATGTATATGTGTGTGCGCATGCGTGCGTGGGAACAAGGGAAGAGGGGGTACTATATAAATATATAATGTTTATATATATAGTTTTATTTTTTTTCTTCTCAGATGTCGGCGGCTTGTTCTACTGTGCATGGCGGAAGGAGAGGGGGGGCGGGGGTAGGATAGGGGGGTGTGTATGTATGGTGTGTGTGTGTGTGTGTGTGTGTGTGTGTGTGTGTGTGTGTGTGTGTGTGTTTTGTGTGGTGTAGCGCTGCCCGCATGGGAGAGACAGCAAGCTTTGGCGTGTTGTGGCAACATCCGGATGAGAGAGAGAGAGAGAGAGAGAGAGAGAGAGAGAGAGAGAGAGAGAGAGAGAGAGAGAGAGAGAGAGAGAGAGAGAGAGAGAGAGAGAGAGAGAGAGCCTTTGGCGCTGCCGTGAGAGGGAGAGTGAGGGAGAGGGGTAGGGGAGAGGGGTAAGGGGATACGAGATAGACAGAGTGTGTGAGGGAGAGTGAGGGGAGAGGGGGTATGGCGGGGCATGGGTTGTGTGGGTGAGAGGGAGGGGGGGGGGGGGGGGGGGGTGTTGTTTTTGCATGCGGCTTAAGGACGAAGGGGGGGGGGGGGGGGGGGGGGGGGGGGGGGGGGGATTACTAAATGGGTGGGGTGTAAGGGAATATATCCGCGGGTCAAGAGGGGGGGGGGGAATGAGGCCGGGGGGGGGGGTGTGAATGAGCCGAAGGAGGGTGAGGCGAGTGGGTGGGGAAGAGGGAGGAGGGGGGAAATGAGGGTAGAGGGTAATGGGTGAGTGTGATTCGGGTAAGTGTAAGAGTGAGGGGGGGGGTTCTCACGCGGCTCGCACCGAGGGAGCACGAGAGAGGGGTTGGGGTTTTCTTCTCTGAGTTTTTGCCTGGTCGGGGAGGGTAAATCGGGGGGAGAGAGATATGAGGAAAAGGGGGTATGTAAGGAAAATGGGGGGAAGAGAGTGCGAGGGTTTTATCCGATGCCCGTGGGGCGGGAGGGGGTACCAAGAGTGGGGGGGGGAGTGAAATGAGTTTTTTTTTTTTCTTTGATTTCCAAAAGTTTGCTATCATTAGCCCTCTCTCTTTTGGCTAGAGGCATTCATGCTTCTAGCCCTTCTTCAGTTTCTTCAGTTTCTTCAGCTGTAGAGTTAGAGGGTTCTCCCTCTTCTGGAATGTCTAGCAAGAATTCTGGGTCAAACCTAAGGAAATACCTCTTCAGTCTCCATCCATTGACTCTAGTCTTGTGAATTCTCCCATCTGCTTCCATCAGCTTATAGCTTTCGCTGTCGTAGCGCTTCTTGATGATGAATGGCCCTTCCCATCTGGGTTGAAATTTCTTATCCTTCCTGGTATCAAATGTGTTGTCGTATCGCAGTACTAGCATGCCTTTTTCCAGTCCTTTCTCTTTAAGCCCTTGATTGAAAGTGAGTCGACGTCATTCTGCTTGTGCTGCATAGTGATTGATTGCTTCTTCCCTATCCAGTTGGAGACTCTCTAGATCCAAGATGTGGTTTCTAAGGTTTATGATTGGACGGTGGGTCTGGCTGGCCAAGACTCGTAAGCTGGCTATTTGTACCTCAATGGGTAGAATTGCCTCCTTCCCATAAACTAGATGGAAAGGGTGAAACCTAGTGATGTTCGGAACGTTGTTCTGTAGGCCCAAAGAGCTGCCATGAGATGTTTATCCCAATCTCCTGTATGGTTGTTCATCTGTTTTGTGATGATCTTGCAAATCATTCCATTTACCTTCTCTACCATACCATTGCATTGTGGATAGTATGGTGTGGATTGCCAACGTGTGATGCCTAACTTCTTCATCAGTTCCCCTACCACATCACCTCTGAATCCTGGTCCTCTATCTGATATTATCTCAAGATGAGTGCCAAAATGGCAAACGATATGCTCAAAAATGAACTTTTCCACCTCTTGGGTTGTAATGCGGGTGGTGGCCGTTGCTTCTGCCCATCGTGTCATGTAGTCTACACCCACTATGATGTACAGTTTACCTGATTGGGCCCTTGGTAAGGGACCAATTGCATCTATTCCCCGTTTCTCAAACGGACAATATGAAATGATAGGGGTTTGTGTCTCGTAGGTTAGCGTACGATAACTGACCACTTGACAAGCCCTACATGTTTTACACCAATGGTGCACATCTCTGTTCAAACTAGGCCAAAAGTATCCTGCTTGTAGAATCTTCCTAATGGTGATATTTAGAGCAAAATGACCACCGCAGACGCCGTCATGGCAGCTTGAAATTACCTCTCTGATTTCACTGGAGGTTGGCACCCGCCCGAGAATTTGATCCTTGCCCTTACAATACAAGTGGTTGTCTATAAGGCGGTACCTAGTAGCCTTCCTTACCAACCATTGTTTTTGGCCTTTAGTGTGTCCTGTTGGACATTCCCCTGTATTGAGAAAGCTGATGATATCAGGCATAGCGTCACTGCCTTGAAAGAGAGGTAGCTTTAATTTGATTGCTCCTATGGGAACATCTTGTATTCTTTCTTTAGCTAGTGCATCTGCCTCTTGATTTTCTGCTCTGGGAATATGGAAGAGCTTTACTGCTTCAAACTTCTTCAGAAGGTCCTTAACTTGGCGAAGTTGACCAAGTAAAACCTGATTTTTGCACTCCCAGGTGCCATTTATCTGCCTAATCAACAGCAAAGCGTCGCCGAACACATTTAAGCACTGAATGTTTTGTGAAATACATTGTTCCAGCCCAAGGATTAGGGCTGCATATTCTGCCTCATTGTTAGAGTGGGAGTGTAATAACTGCCCCATGGAGAATACTCTTTCCTGCAGTTCATTGAAAATGACCATGCCTGCTACAGGCTGATCCATTTTTCGCTTGTATGCTCCGTCAAAGAAGAGAAAGTGAGCTCTCTCTAGCTTAGGGCTCTCTTTATTTGGTATTCCTTCCTTTGCTTCCGTGTTGACCTTCAGCTTCTTTTCGTAGTGGCGATGAGTGAGAATTCCTGCTAGACTAGCCCTGGTGGAATTTTGTACTTGCATGGTGTAATCAAACTCTTTTAGTGTAATTAACCACTTTGAGATCCTAGAGGAGACATCCATGTGTCGCATCACATAAGGGAAAACATCTTCCATTGTCAGTATTACAAATGGTCTAGGCAAGAGATAGGAGAGGAGTTTCCTGGTAGCAAACATTAGTGCTAGAACCATGTGTTCTACTTTGGTGAATCCCTTTTCTGATGGGGTCATGACTCGACTAGAGAAGTAAATAGGACGCATGAAAGTAGTTTTGGGATCCTTTTGCATTAGCACTGCTCCCAGAGTATCATTTCCCACACTAGGGTTTACATAGAATGGCTCGTCCCACTTAGGAGGTGAAATAGTGGGAAGCTTAGATAGGACTTGCTTTACCTCAGTGAACTACTGCTCATTCTCTTCACTCCATGAGAAAACATCCCTTTGGGTGAGTTGTTGTAGGGGAAGGACTACTTGAGATAGCAGGTGAATGAACCTGCTTAAATATCTTACCTTCTGAAGGAAAGAAACCAACTGCTTGGCGGTGGTGGGAGATGATAAAGATATCAGAGCCTGAATTTTGCTAGGGTCAGCCTCGATTCCTTTTGTTGAAATTACATGACCAAGGAGAGTGACCTTGCTCTCACCAATGTGACACTTGTCCACGTTGAGTTGGCCACCTAGGGTTTGTAGCCTAGTCAAGCCATCATAGACTTTGCTTAGATGAAGGGCTCGTGAGCTATAGATGCAAAAATCATCTATGAAAACCCGTATTGATGTTCCAAAGTAGGGTCGGAAAACAAATGTCACATGGCGTTGAAATGTGGCTGGGGTGTTGGTGAGGCCAAATGGCATCACTTTGTAGGCAAAACATCCCCAAGGTGTGATTAAGGTTGTTTTCTTCTGATCCTCCTCCGCAATGCTAATCTAGAAGTATCCTGAGTAGCCATCGCATACTGTGTAGCGTTCGTGACCTGCCACTTCATTGAGTATTTCATCTTGGAATGGGAGGGGAAAATGGTCCCTCTTCGTGGCTGCATTGAGCGGTTTATAATCCACACAGACTCTCCATTTACCATTTTTTTTTGGTGTAACTACTATTGGGGAGACCCATTCTGAGTCTTCGACAGGGTAGATGAAACCTGCTTGTAGCAAACTCCTTACTTCTTTAAGCAATGCCTCTTGTTGAATTACTCCAAGTCTTATGAGCTTCTGTACTACGGGTTTACTGCCTTCCTTGAGCTTTATGTGGTGTTGCACTACTGTAATTCCTGTGATCTTATCATAGCCATCAATGAACAAAGTAGTGAAGTTTCCTAACATGGAGACATACTCCTTCCTTTCTTCATTGGCTAACTCATTTGAGAGCATTTTTTTGTAGCTTACCTGCATCCTCCAATGACTGCTTACCGGATGGTCCCTCTTGGTTTGCTGAGGTTGCTTCAGATTGTGTTAAGTTGTTAGGGTCTTTAAGAATGACTCCCATTACTTCGATTCTACTGTCACTCCCATCAGTGGTGGTTGTGTCTTCTCCTGAGGTAGACGAGGAGTTGCTGGTGAGCTCGTCTTCTGAAGCCTCCAAGATCATATTGCGCTGCTTTTTAGTCCTCATGTCGCAGAATATGGACTTCCCTTTAGCATCCTTCATCTGGATCATCCCGGTGCTCCAGTCTTGTTTGGCTTCCATGGCCATAAGCCAAGGCCTTCCAAGAATGATGGGGTAGCCCTCCACTTTGTGTGGCATGACGAAGATGTCTACCTCCACTTCCATATTGAATGCTTTTACTTTGACCGCATTTACAATGCCTACGCATTTTACTCTTACATTGTTTACCATCTTGGCTCGGCAGGGTTCCGGCCTACTTACCTCTAGACCTAGGTGGTGCATCATCTTCTCACTCATGACGCATATTTGCACGCCACCATCTATGTAGACGTTTGAAATCCGCTTCCCTTTGATGTGAGCATCCATGGTTGGCAAGATGTCATCGAGATCCCTCCCAGAGATAGCCCCAGCTATCCGTGGTTTTGATTTCCTGGTACTTACCATTTTCGTCCATTGCCTCCTCATTCTGGGTGCAAGGTGGAGTAATTGGGGCCAAGTTATCTTCGGGCCCTGCATTAACACATCTTGAACTAAGTCAAAGGGTTGTGCTTCCTCACCTAGTGAGAAGTCCACGATGTCTATCTTCCACCGCGGTTTAGCTGCTTGCTTGCTAGACTCAGCTTTCCCTTTCATCTTCTCTTCCTTTTGAGATGCCTCCTCATGCCTCGCACGTTTCACTCCCATAGCATCCACTTCTTCTACCTTCGCTTTTCCTTTGTGCTTCTCTTGAGCTGACTCTTCTACCGTCGCCTTCCCTTTAGCCTCTAAGCTAATGACACTCACCGCTTGGTTCACCACAGGTGGTGGTGGTAGTGGCGGAATGAGAGGTTGGGGTGGTGGTTGCTGTTGTATAGGTGGTTGCAGGATTTGGATTGCTGGGATTGGTCTTGGCTGCCTTGGTGGTGGTCTTACTCTTGGCGGAGAGATCTGATTCTGTCTCCCTCCTCTATTGAAATTCTGCCTTCTTGGGTGTGGGCAGTAGTACATTCCATGGCCGCCTTCCCCGCAGTTGTAACAGTGGTATTCTGGGTTCTGCCTTCGTTGTCCTCTTCCTTGTTTTGGATTTCTGCCAGATGCATGCCCTTGCTGCACCAGATGCACAGATAAACTCTCTAGTTGGGTGGTGATGCGACTCAGCAGGTCTTGTTGTTCCTCTGCTGTCTCCTGAGGTTGGACTCTATGATTGGTTGTTGCAGCCACTGGGGTTGGTCGGGCCAACCTTGTTTCCTCTAACTCGTTTACTCTTGCTTGTATGCGCAGCTTCTTGTCTTAAGGCGGGCTACTTCGACTGCCAACTCATATGTTGCAGGAAACCTTCCCTTCACCTTCTCTCTAAGCGGCGACCATAGACCAGCAATGACACGGTCCTTCTTCAGGAAATTAGACGCTCCTTCGCCTTCCTCCAGTGTGGCAACCCACCTCTCCCATAAGTCCACAAACTTTGACTCATAGGTGGCGTACTCCAGCAGGCGTGCCTGCTTTAATTCTGTCAATAGCTGCCATAGCTTCTCCGAGGTTGTGCCTCCACAAAACCTCTTTACAAAAGCAGCCCTTAACACATCCCATGCATTCTTGGTAGCCTGGGGAAATGCATTATACTAGGACTTGGCCTCTACTTTCATCAGTAGAGGAAAAATTCTGAGTCGTGAAGCGTCGTCATCTTTGTTGGAGACAACACAAGCAATGTCAAAATTGTCCAAAAAATCAGTGGTGAGATTCTCACCCTTCTGTCCACTGAACGTGGGGAAAGAAACACTTGCCATGGTGGTGACTCGGGAAACTACAAACCTTTTTTTTTTTACATCAACAGCAACGGCTCATAGCGGTTTTTACAGGGGCGAATGGATAGGCTAAAACAGGATAAAAATGGAGACATTAAAGGAATGATGGTAATCTAGTATGGAGAGAATGATAGGGTTCGGATAATGGAGGATTTCTCCTAGTACTACCGCAGCGAATAGGTAAACGATCTTCTGTTGGTAGAAGACTTTCCTATATACATAGATATTCACATGCATATGCTGCAGGAATCTGAACGGGAATGCCATCGGCCCGTTTTCCATCATGCACAAAGGGTGAAATACTTACTTATACTCTTACCGTGCCAGTGTTGATGAGTTGGCACATCCAAAAGAGGTTGTCACCTTTCATGGGCTCTACCCTTCCTTCGTTTCTTAGCATGTACGGGGTGATGGCGACGCGTCGGACCACTCCTAGTCTCTTGGCTAACAACAATTGTAGGTAGTTTCCGTAATCGGCGTGTTGCATGAATTCTACTCCATTCAGCTGCAGCTTATCTCCAGCCCACTGGGTCTCTCCCGTGGTAGAGAGCTTCTTCAAGATAAGTTGTACAGGGAGGGGAGGAAGGTCTTCCACTTGCTTCCCAAAACAGCGAGAGCAATAGCCGAACCACTCTTCTCTAGGACATGAGAATCTTCTCACCACTTCTTCTTCTAGATTGTCGAAGTGGATTGGTAGCACTCGCATGCGTCGTGCAAATCGGTAGGCGACCTTCCGCCGCTTAGCTTCGGATGACTTCTTCTTTGACCAAGTGGGTACAACCCGGCTCTCTGAGCTTGAAGCACTTGCTTGGCCAGATGCTTCTCCCTTCGAGGTCATGTGTTTCTAGGCTTGCCTATCTTCTCCTTGCCCTTGGCTCGAGCAGCCCCTTTAGGCCACTTTGGGGTTTTATCTTTGACTGCAGTTTCTTTAGGGAAAAGAGGCCTCACCATCCGCTTTCCTTCCATGACGTGAATGACCTCCTTGCGATGAATGTCAATGTAGAAGACTTCAGCCCTTCCGCTGCCTCCGTTGCTGGCACTCATTGACCGTGTGCCTTGGTTGACAACAGTGATGGCACCTCACCAGTCTGCCACCTGATGCTTTCGATTTATAGTTAGAACGAACGATACGAGATGGAGAATTTACCTCTTGAATGTTGATGACACTGCAGCCTGGCAATAGCACCTCAATGAAGGCGGCTAGGGCCTCCTTTGTCTCTTCTTCTTCCGTCCTCCTATTAGAAAATTCCTTTAGCCACTCGTCCATGATTGATAGTGGGTGTCACTTTCAGCATTGTAAGCTGAAGGGGTCTTAGAAAATCCCTCCTCAGTAGGGGCACCAAATGACGGACGCAAACCGGACCCCGAACCCCGAAGGCCTCTAAAACGCCAGAGGCCGAATGGCTCGCCTCGAGCCTGCCACGGTAAAGCAAACAAGGGGCACCACCTAGCTTTGAGCGGCTAGGACACAAAGCCCACGATGATATGAACACCGCAAGCCTACACACTGAGAGAGAGGAAGAGAGAGAGAGAGAGAGAGAGAGAGAGAGAGAGAGAGAGAGAGAGAGAGAGAGATAATGAACACTCGCAATTGATGAAAACAACCTCGGGGTGTGAGGGTGAGTTATTTCTGCAATATTTACAAGGTGGCATGCCATGGTGGTAGAGAGGTAGGGAAAGGAGATGGTGCAACCTACTTGGTGCGTTCTCTAGGGCGACTCAATGACTGTGAATACTCATTGCCAAGAGCGTGCATATGTGTGTGTGCATCGACCATTGGAGGCGAGGTATGGGTGTGGTTCCCTTCGCATGGTGCAATTTCCAAGGCAAACCCCACACACGAGACCTCCTCCTCGTGATAGTGATGGTGTCAATCCCTCCTACTACACTCTACCCAATGCTTGGTTCCACATAAGCTGCCCCCCCCGATAGTGACCTCTCAGTGCCAATTTATAGGTGTTGGCTGCTTGGATTATGGTAATCCCAGTTTGGTTAGGGTAATCTTAATCGGGGAGACAAAGAAATTGGTGGGCCCGGTGTGGTTGACCCTTGATTTGTTTTGGGGAAGGTTATTAAAAGATGGGAATCTCTAGGTGGGCCTTTGTGACCATCACCTAGAAAGAGGATATTTACAAAATGGAAATTTTACAATGGCTCGGGTGAAAAACTGAAGATAATGGTAAAATAACCTAAAAATTATTGGGATGGCATCGTGGTTGCGTGTTGCCGGCGAATGGTGTGCTGCCGGTGCGTCGGTGTCGAGCGTACTTCTTTTCAGAGTCGCCGGGGCATGCCTTCGGCGCATTTTCTGTTTTTGTTGTTGGCGGCGTGTGCTTTGGATCGTCTTCTTCTTTTGTTGATGTTGATGGCGTTGTCAAGAGTTTTTTGGAGCAAGGGATTGGGCATATATACATATACATGCATGGTGCATCAAATAAAGGATTGCCCAATTTCCATAGCCAGGTGGTTACGTGGGGCCCACATGTGTACAGGTAGGACAGGGTGTACATAGTGCATCGATTTTCACTATTACCAGTACCATTGTGTTTTTTCTACAATAAGGAGGATTTGGTAGCGCGTAAAGCTTCTCGAGGAAGCTATCCGCGGGCCGACGACATGAGGTAAGCAGGTGCGTCAAATGGCATCTAATGGCATCAGGAGGGCGAACGAGGTCAATATTTGCACGCAGATGAGGACGGACACAACGTGGGTGTTTTCTTGTGAGAGTTACGCAGAAAGGTCATCATTAGGACCACTTTTTAGGGACACTTCACGTGGTGGAGAGATGCATTATTGGAAAAAAGCTGAGTGCCAGGTGTGCGGATGATGCAAAAAGGTGACAACTATGCACTGCGAGGTCAGTTTTTGGCCTGTTCGGGGTCCGTTTGAGGTCATCTAAAAGGCCAAGGGTGCCCAAGTAATTAGGCTAAGTGTGGGAACTGAAAAAAGAGAGAGAAGACCAGAAAAAACGTGGAGGAGAGAGGAGAAACAGCCGCAGGTGTTTTTTTGCTCATTTTGGAGCCTGTTTTGGCCGTAAACTGCTCATCGAAGGTCGGATTTGAGCACTTTGACAGTGTAGACTGGGGTTTTGGGCCATTCCGGACGCGATGGCGCTGTCCATTTTGCCAAATTCCTCACTCTTTTCCTGCTGTTTTTTTGTGTAAGTTCCTCCTATGAGCGAAGTTTTTGCTCTAGTTTGTGATTGTATCTGGCTTCTTTTACCCATATTGTGTGAGCTATTTGCCCCATTGGTGTTGGCCCAAGCTCAATTGTATCTAAACATCATAAATTATCCTCTTTTGAGCTGAGTTTTTTGGGTGTGTGTGTGTGTGTGTGTGTGTGTGTGTCTATGTGGAGTGGACAAGTGGATAGTCTCTCTCCTCTCACTCCAGAGGTGTGTTCCCTGTCTCGGCCAGGTGTGTTGTGTAAGCCGAGTGGTGCCCCATAGTGTGTGTGTATATCCTTCCAAGAGTGTGTGTCGGGTCATTATAGAGGCACTCTGTGTGTTTTCATCCCGCTCACATTCTTTTGGTGCCCCCACGGAGGATCTTCTTCGAGTACCTTCTGCTTCGAGCTTCAAGATTATAGGTTGCAGGTTGCAGATTACCGATTACAGGTTACAGGTTACAGGGACAGGTACAAGTACAGGTGATTCACATAGGTACAGGTAGCTGGAGTTCAGTGCTACACTGACAGTGGGAGTGAGTTGCAGTTGCCGTGGGTATGTATCACTTGGCGCCTGTTTGAGCGCATTGTCTGCTGGATTGTACGTTACTTGTGGAAACTGCCATTGTACGCATTTGTGGAGCCATACTTGGTTGTATTTGGCAGTCCCAACCATTTCTGAGACTTGGTCTGGAAGATAGTCATTTCTGAGACTTGACTATACGCGATTTGCATTAGCCTTCGTGTGAGGGTCGATAGCGTGAGGTTTTTATTGGGCTGGGGGATTCTCAAATGTAGAGATCCTTTCGATGATACAGGTAGCTGGAGCACCCTTTTTGTGACCTCGCCATAGGCTATGTACTAGTGAGTCCTACTTGATGCTCGGGTTCTATTGTTGACAGTTTATGCATACATAGACAGTCTATATTTTGGGTTCCTACTGCTCTACTTCTAGGGAAACTCTGTCGAAATTTTCCCAAGTTATGATGGCTGGTTTTTTGGTATTTTCAGCCATTTATGCTGTTATGCTGCTGAAATTTTGGCAAAATCAGAGGTTGAGTCTGGTGTGCCTTCTTGGGAGCTTCATGGTTGGCTTTAATGGATGATCAAAATGGCCCTCAATTCACTCCTTTTCATTTAACTCAAAGAATTCAGATTAATGTTCATGTGTCCAGGAAGATCTTTTTCCAGCAGCGCATAGTCTTTATGTTTGGGCCAAGAAGATTGAGAGAGATCCTGGAATGTACTTTGCCTGTTGTCATTCCGATGATTAACTATGAAAACTCATTTGATGTGCATGTGTTTGTCCTTATCTAAAGTTGAGCTCCATTGAAGTTTCTGGGGATTGGGTAGTGAAAAGTTTTGGGTTCTTGCACGTGTGTTCGAAGGGGTTCTCAAAGCATCATAATTTGGGTAGCCATGGATTTCTCTTATCCGGAGTTTCATGGAAGAAGTGATGAAGATGTGGAAGAATTTTTGGAAAAGATGGAGGTTGCCTGCATTAGCAACCAGATTCATGACCCTACGCAAATGTTACGCCTTCTCCAAATTTGTTTGAAGAGTGATGCACGAGTTTGGTCTAAAGCATTTGAAGAGGAGTTACGTGTGGCTGATCCACCTGTAAGGTTGAGTTGGGACAATCTACGACATGGGTTGGAAGTGGAGTTTGTGAAGATAGAAGATCCTGACAAAGTGTGGCAAGAAGTACAGGCTTTGGTGCAAAAGGAAGGTGAGCCAGTAGATGCGTACATACGTAAGTTTTCATTGTCATGGGAGCGAATGTGCAAGGCTTTAGCACCACAGGTTCCCCCCACCTGACATGATGAAGAAGGACAGGTTCTTAGCTGGTCTTTGGGAGAATATACGTTGGAGAGTGGAGCTAAAGAAGCCTAGGACATATGAAGATGCACTAGAGGTAGCAAGGAACAAAGAGTGGAAGCTGAGGAAAATGAGCCAGTTAGGGGTGGAGTCTTTGCCCATGAGGTCTGAATTTCAGCCTATGGACTCTTTACAAGGTCGTATGTCAGGGGTTCATCATGAACCAGTGGTTCCTATTACTACTCAGGTTATGCCAGTAGTGGTCACTACAGCAGTGCAAGATGATGGCCCAAGGCAAGACATGAGGCAAGTGGTTGATTTGATGAAGAATATCAGCCTAAACATGCTAGGTCAAGTGGGAAATAATCGAGGTCGAGGGCGGTTTGCAAATCAGCCAGGAGGTGAAGAAAGGCCTAGGAATGGTGTTGGACAAAGCAATGGTAGGTTTTGAAGGCAGACGCCCACATGTTATAATTGTGGAGAGTTGGGTCACATCAGCCCGCAATGTGATAAGCCACCAAGGATGGGGGGAGACATGTATCCATTGCCAAGACAAGTGCTAACTAGGTCAAATGATTATGGCATCGAAATTAAGGGAGATGAAGGAACCAGTGGACTGACCCAGGAGGAAAAAGGAAAGACAAAAGTGCTAAGTGTAGTCACCTTAGAGAAGGCATCAAAGCTAGAGGATACATTAGTGATGCCTATTGGGAAGAGGACCACAGAGGAAAAGGAAGGAAGAAGTGCCCCAGGTCCTAGTAAGAAGAAAGGAAAGAGCCATGAAGGCGAGGATGTCAAGGCCAAGAGGAAAAGGAGAGCTCGTCAAAAGTTTCATGTTTCAGATTTTCCACTAGGGGATGGGCAATTAAGCTATGACTTGAGGGAGGATCTGACGAGCAGGAAGGCAGATGTTACTTTTGGGTAGCTTATAGAGATGGTACCTAAGCTAAAGCGACAGTGGAAGAGGATGGTTAACCCAATGGAGAAAGAGCCAGAGAGAAGTTCAGTGAAGGTGTTGGCAATGGACGAGCTACCAGAAATGTTTCCAATAGTAGATGTGTGGCATAAAAGGAAAAATTTGGGACAAGGTTATGTGGCTGGCGGAGCCCAAATATGCGTCATAACACACTCATGCGTTGAGAAGATGGGTCTCACAATGGCTGGGGTGTCAGGTTTTCGGATCAGATTGGCAAACCATCAAAAAGTAAAATGCTTAGGTGTTGTAAAGAGCTTAGAAGTGGAGGCATATGATGCAAAGGCAGTGGTTGATTTTCATGTGATGCCAGCAGGGTTGGGAGCATATCCTATTATACTGGGCAGACCATGGTTACGTGCAGTGGGAGCTGTTCAAGATTGGCGACATGGTACGATTAGCCTCTATGGAAAGACATGTACCAAGAAGCTTTATAATATGGACACAAGGAAACGATTAGAGGAGCTTTATGAAGACGAGGATGAGTCTAGTGATGAAGACTCTTCCACGGTGACAGATGAGGACAGTGATAGCACTACCAGCAGTGATGAGGATGCTGATGTTGCATTTCTTTTGATGGACAAAGAAATCCAGGAGATTGGTTTAGTTGCATTTGCGAATGAGGTTGAAGATGAAAGTGAAGGGCCTTATGAAGTGATTGAAGGGCTGATGCAAACCAAGGTTGAGTTCTCAAAGAAGCAGGAATTGATGACACAAATGATCAGTGGAGACCTCTCAGCTATGGAGAAGGATATATATTTGCATATGCTGGCTAGTTTTCCTAATTTGTTCATTACTTCGTATGAAGAGATCAGAGGGTTCAAGGGTGAAGAGATGCATATAGAGCTGAAAGAAGGTGCGAAGCCAGTGCGGCAAAGGCTAAGAAGAATGGGTCAAGAGCAAATGGAAGCCTTGCGAGAAGAGGTGGACAAGTTATTGAAGGCAGGGTTCATAGTTCCAGTGGAGACCACAGAATGGCTGAGTCCAGTTGTAGTCAGTCCAAAGAAGGATGAGAAGTGGAGAATTTGTGTGGATTTTAAACCCTTAAACGTAGCCACTAAGAAGAACCCATATCCTCTTCCATTCATCGATCAGATCTTGGATTCAGTGGCAGGTTATGAGAGGTACAGTGTGTGTGATGGTTTTTCAGGCTATTTTCAATTGAATATTTCTCTTAAAGACCGCACAAAGACCACTTTTATTACGCCATGGGGCTGCTATTGCTACACAGTATTGCCATTTGGGTTGTCAAATGGACCTTCCTTCTATCAAGAGAGAGCAAATTGGGTGTTGGAACCATTCATTGGTAGTTGTGTTAAAGCTTTTATGGATGACTTCTGTGTCTATAGCAGTAGGGCTGAACACCATGAGAAGCTGCAGATGGTATTGGCTCGATATGATGAATGTGGAGGACAACTAAATCCAAAGAAATGTCATCTAGCACAGCCAAGGGTGAAGTTATTGGGCCCAATAACTTCACCCTTGGCTGATCTAGACAAGGTCAAGCCTATTATTCTTCTTCCATCACCTACGAGTACGAAGCAATTGGCAACCTTTATACACAAAGTGAAGTACGTGGCACAGTTTATTCCATTGTCTTCGCAGCTTCTTTATCCATTACAGCAAGTGGCAAAGCATGATCCATTGCAATGGGATGACAAGTGTGAAGAAGTGTTTCAAGAGGTGAAAGAGGTGTTAGGGGGGTTGTCAGCCATGCAGGCTCCTGATTGGGAGAAATTTTTTTATGTAAATCCATCAGTAGGGGATGATGCCATTGGAGCCATGCTATTGCAAAAGGGGAAGGGCAGCCATTATATGAGGCCAGTGTATTGTGCAAGCTGAGTGAAGTTGGTAGCGGAGAGAAAGTTATCGGAAGTAGAGCTAGTGATGGCCAGTGTAATATTTGCTTGTCGACGATTTCGTCATTACTTGCTACCACGGCCTTTTGTTTTCTTGACGAGTTATGCCTTTTTGCCACAATTAATTAATGGTACTAACATGTCAAATGTGGTGAAGAAATGGGTAATTGAGCTGCAAGAGTTTGAGTTCTCTTTTCTAGTGGAAGATAGTACAAGGGCTACCCTAGCTGATTTGTTGACCTACAAGGAGAATCCCCTTATTGTTAAGGAAGATGTGGTGAGAAAGGTAGTTGAAGAGGTTCCACAGATCAGCAATGCACATGTGTTGTTCTTTGATGGTTCATACAGAAAGAGCCACGATGCAGCTTCAGGGGGTATAGCACTTTATGATCCAGAGGGGAAGCTAGTATGCAAGAGAGGGTTCAAATTGGATGCGCATAGTAACAATGAGGCTGAATATGCTACATTGGAAGCCGGATTACACATTTGTTTGAAGCATGGGATTCGAAGGTTGAGCATAAAAGGTGATGCCTTGTTAGTGGTGAAGCAAGTGCTGGGTGTGTGGAAGAGCAAGAACACCTCATTGAAGGAAATGTGCTTTAGAATTAAAGGCCTGTTAAAAAAGTTTGAAGCATGGAGCATCAGACACATTGAATGTGCTCTAAATGGAGAGGCACATGAAGCAACTCAAGGCATGATTGGGGAGCTATTCGTGTTGAGGACCAATTTACCTCTTTATCATGGCCGGGAAAGTTTGGCTCAAGAAGAGGAGTTTTTGCTAACAGGAATCATTCCAAAGGAGATTCAGAAGTCTAAGAAGTATGGCTTTGTGCGTAGAGCATACAGGTACAAATTGATTGGTGATGTCTTATACATGAAAGGGGCTGATCTCGTGTTGAGACGTGTACCTTGGTGGGAGGAGCTTTACAGAGTGTTGGAAGAGAATCATGAAGGCGCATGTGGTGGCCATTTTGCTCTAAAGATCACTTTGCATAAGATTTTGCAAGAGGGGTATGTATGGCCTAGTTTTCACAAGGATGTTCACCATTGGTGTAGGTCTTGCAATAGGTGTCAAGCATTTGGGAAGAGAGTGTTGAAGCCAGAGCTACGAAAAACCATTATGGCGTTTGATGTGTTTGAAAAGTGAGGAATTGATGCAATAGGCCCGTTACCTATCACAAGGAGGGGCAAAATCTATATCTTGACGGCAGTGGACTATCTCTCTAGATGGGCAGAGGCTATAGCAGTAAAACAGATCACTGCAAAGGATGTGGAAAAATTTGTGTATGATGAAATATGTTGCAAGTTTGGGGTGCCATTAGAGCTACTTTCAGATAAGGGGCCAGGATTTAGAGCTAAACTGCTATACTTCTTATGCACAAAGATGAAGATTAGGCACTAGCATACCACTCCTTATTACCCGCAGTGTAATGGCTTAAATGAAAGATTCAATGGTGAGTTGGTACAAATTCTTTCTAAAGTGACAGAGCACCAAGGAAAGAATTGAGATTTGGAATTGCCTAGTGCATTATGGGCTTACCGTACTTCGGTGAAGACAGGTACAGGGTTTACTCCATTTCATTTGGTGTATGGAAAGGAAGCACTATTGCCTGTGGAGGTAGAGTTGCCTGCGGTCAAGATGTTAGAGAAGTTGCTTGGGCTGACTAGTGATGCATTCAAAGAGAGGCTCTTGCAGTTACAAGAGGTCCAGTTGGATAGGATGAGCACATTGGAGCATTATGGGCAGATGCAGGTCAAAAGTAAGGGTATCAAGAAACATGACTTGGTTTTGCGCTACAACAGTAAGCTGGTGTTAGATATGTCAAGCCCGTGGGCATTGTCCCCTATAGCATGCAAGTTAGCTTCACTTAGAGCTCAAGTCTTGCATGGAAAGTTTTGGCTATTTTTATACTTGTAAGGTTTTTACACTTTAAGAAATTCAATCATAGCGTGAGTTTTTCCTGTGTCGAGATCTCTCTCTCTCTCTCTCTCTCTCTCTCTCTCTCTCTCTCTCTCTCTCTCTCTCTCTCTCTCTCTCTCTCTCTCTCTCTCTCTCTCTCTCTCTCGCCTTCTGCTGGATCTTCTTCCCTGCACCGCCATGGTTACATAGCTCCAATTGCACCAACAACTGGTATCAGAGCATCAGCCTCTCAGGCGGGCAAGGAAAGGCGTAGCATATCAAGACGCTGAGTGTTGCAGTGGCTGCCCTAGGCAAGGTGGACCTCATCACAGGCAGGCGCTTCTGCGGGCATCTCAAAATGCTACTATCATTTGGCAGTTTGTATTGCAATCCAACATAGTTTTGGTCAAATTTTTTGGCAGTTTTACGAGCATATCAAAAGGCTGCTAGCCACATGGTCCCTTGTTAGTGTTTTTCACACATAAAGGGATTCTTGTTCGGCTCTGCAATTCAATATCAAACAAACCCCTGACTCGGAGCACAATTCAAGCGACGTCAAATCAAAAGCTATAAAGCTTCAAATATGGCTTCGAAGGTGGATAAATTCAACGGATCTGGTTTCCATACCTGGAAAATTAAAGTCAAAGGTTATCTGATGCAGAAAAATCTTTGGAATGTGGTCAAGCCTCTCGCAGCCGACGAGTCCGGCACATCCGTTGCAGTTACAAGGGCACTATCTGCTGAGCTATAGAGGAAAGACGAACACGCTTTTGGTATTATCCTAACCTCCTTAGAATATGATTTTATTCATTACTTGGATGATGTCGATTCTTCAAGTGCTGCTTGGATAGAGTTAGAGAAGCTTTTCGGTGCCAAAGCTAAGTATTCAAAAATGAGTTTAAAAATGGAATTATATTCCATCCGCATGCGTGAAGATGAAAATATTGCAGCTTTAGCCAATAGACTGAAGAGTATTAGAACTCAACTTGTTTATGTCGAAGCTTCAGTACCAGAAGAAGATCTCATAGCCATTTTGTTAAAAAGTTTGACTGACAAATTTCATCAAATTGTTACTGTTTTAAAAGAGAAAGATCCGTTGCCCTCCTTGGATGGTATCATCAATTCATTGCAGGAAGAAGAACGCAGGGTACCTAGTACCAATTCTACTATTATTCCCAGGGCATATACAGTCTCGAATGCCGTGTCACCCACTAGTTCTTGTGATACTTCCAATGCATATACAGTCACTAAATGTGCTGCTACAGCAGCTTCATCTCGACCATTCAATGGAACTAGAACTTGTGCCATTTGTGGGTGCAACAATCATCAGACGAAAGACTGTTTCAAGAAGAATCCTTGTGTTCACTGTGGTAAAACACATCATCCATCAAATAAGTGCTTTCAAAAGGGTAAAACTCAAATTCATGTGGTTGAGGGAGACACTGAATCTCCAATATATTTCGTTGATGAGGAAATTTATTAGATCAACTCTTTTCATGTTATTTAGTCAAAATAAATTGTACGGGCTATAGACACTGCCACCCATAAGTGGTAAGACCTCCCAATTTATCAGTTTTTTGTTCTCAAGTACCATTTTGTCCGCTCCTCATGAGGTTACTGGGTACACCTTAAACCCAAGGTTTGGCAGTGAACCAAAAACTCCACTTTTGGTAGCTAATTTTTTTGACCTACACCCTATCTGTTCAAGGGGGGGTTACTGACCTAGCACCAGGTTATGGATAAACCAAAAATCCTTGGTTGTGAGAAAACCTAAAACTCATGGTTGACGAGTATACCAAAAACTCGAGGTATCATGAGTTGCTTGTCCTAGTTCGGGCTTGAGGGGGGGATTGTTAGATATGTCAAGCCCGTGGGCATTGTCCCCTATAGCATGCAAGTTAGCTTCACTTAGAGCTCAAGTCTTGCATGGAAAGTTTTGGCTATTTTTATACTTGTAAGGTTTTTACACTTTAAGAAATTCAATCATAGCGTGAGTTTTTCCTGTGTCAAGATCTCTCTCTCTCTCTCTCTCTCTCTCTCTCTCGCCTTCTGCTGGATCTTCTTCCCTGCACCGCCATGGTTACATAGCTCCAATTGCACCAACAGCTGGATAACACCTTCCAAAAGAAGTTTCAAATTAAGTGGGAAGGCCCTTTCAAGGTAGTGGAGTGTTTCCCGAATGGTACATATCAGTTGGCTAACCTGGATGGGTTTCTACATAAGTCAAGGGTAAATGGATTGCGTCTTAAATTGTATCATGCCAGGTTGATGATGGTCGAGCAAGATGAGCTGTATGTGGATCAAGGAGTGTTAGTGAGGGATGAGGAGACCTGTGATGCGGCGAGTCTCATATCTCTCTTTGCTGTTGCTAATCATGAATGATCTAGCAGGCTAGGGGATGGGCAAATTATGTCAGGAGTTTTTGGAGCAAGGGATTGCGCATATGTACATATACATGCATGGTGCATCAAATAAAGGATTGCCCAATTTCCATAGCCAGGTGGTTACGTGGGGCCCACATGTGTACAGGTAGGACAGGGTGTACATAGTGCATCGATTTTCACTATTACCAGTACCATTGTGTTTTTTCTACAATAAGGAGGAGTTGGTAGCGCATAAAACTTCTCGAGGAAGCTATCCGCGGGCCAACGACATGAGGTAAGCAGGTGCGTCAGATGGCATCTAGTGGCGTAAGGAGGGCGAACGAGGTCAATATTTGCACGCAGATGAGGACGGACACAACGTGGGTGTTTTCTTGTGAGAGTTACGCAGAAAGGTCATCATTAGGACCAATTTTTGGGGCCACTTCACGTGGTGGAGAGATACATTATTGGGAAAAAGCTGAGTGCCAGGTGTGCGGATGATGCAAAAAGGTGACAACTATGCACTGCGAGGTCAGTTTTTGGCCTGTTCGGGGTCCGTTTGAGGTCATCTAAAAGGCCAAGGGTGCCCAAGTAATAAAGCTAAGTGTGGGAACTGAAAAAAGAGAGAGAAGACCAGAAAAAACATGGAGGAGAGAGGAGGAACAGCCGCAGGTGTGTTTTTGCTCATTTTGGAGCCTGTTTTGGCCGTAAACTGCTCATCCGAGGTCGGATTTGAGCACTTTGACATTGTAGACTGGGGTTTTGGGCTGTTCCGGACGCGATGGCGCTGTCCATTTTTCCAAATTCCTCACTCTTTTCCTGCTGTTTTTCTGTGTAAGTTCCTCCTATGAGCGAAGTTTCTGCTCCAGTTTGTGATTGTATCTGGCTTCTTTTACCCATATTGTGTGAGCTATTTGCCCCATTGGTGTTGGCCCAAGCTCAATTGTATCTAAAAATCAGAAATTATCCTCTTTTGAGCTGAGTTTTTTGGGGGTGTGTGTGTGTGTGTGTGTGTGTGTGTGTGTGTGTCTATGTGGAGTGGGCAAGTGGATAGTCTCTCTCCTCTCACTCCGGAGGTGTGTTCCCTGTCTCGGCTAGGTGTGTTGTGTAAGCCGAGTGGTGCCCCATAGTGTGTGTGTATATCCTTCCAAGAGTGTGTGTCGGGTCGTTATAGAGGCACTGTGTGTGTTTTCATCCCGCTCACAGCGTTTTGCTTGTTCTTCTTCTTTTGTATTTTGTCGGTGCGTGCGTATATGCGTGTCGTGTGTATGTGTGTGAGTGTGGGAGCATATATGTATATATGTGTATTGGCGGGTGAGTGCGTATATGTATATGTGTGTGCGCATGCGTGCGTGGGAACAAGGGAAGAGGGGGTACTATATAAATATATAATGTTTATATTTATTTTTTTATTTTTTTCTTCTCTGATGCCGGCGGCTTGTTCTACTGCGCATGGTAGAAGGAGAGAGGGGGGGGGGTGTTTTTGCATGGGGCTTAAGGACAAAGGGGGGGGGGGATTAGTCAATGGGTGGGGTGTAAGAGAATATTTCCGCGGGCCAAAAGGGGGGGGGGGGAATGAGGCCGGGGGGGGTGTGAATGAGCCGAAGGAGGGTGAGGCGAGCGGGTGGGGAAGAGGGAGGAGGGAATATTGGCGGGCCAAAGAGGGGGGGGGGGGAATGAGGGTAGAGGGTAATGGGTGAGTGTAAGAGTGAGTGGGGGGGGGGGGGGGGGGGGGTACCGAGAGTGGGGGGGGGGGGGGGTGTGAAATGAGTTTTTTTTTTCCTTTGATTTTTGAATGTCGGCTATCAGCACTTGCTGAATCTACTTGAGGTTTTGTATATGCTTTAGCTGATTTTGATGTAGTTTTGTGCAAGGTCTAGCACCATCTTTGTTTTTCCCTTGAGTTGTTGAGACTGTCTTCCCCCTCATGTCTCTCTTCTTATTTTGTTCCTCGCCTTCATTTGATTTTTCCATTGGTGAACGGCTTGGACTAGGACATGGTTAATCTTCTTGCTCAGTAGCGGGTGAAGGTTGTCTTGGAGACATCTCTCCTTGTTCAGTTTGTTGTGCAGCTTCTGTTTGCTTTTGTTTCACAGTCGACTCTTCTCTTGCTTTTGTTTGCGCTTCTAGAGCTTCTTGTATCTTTAGGGCTTCGGCTTTTGCATACATCCTCTTGAGCAGGTCCTTTGGATATTCTTGGATTTTCTTCTCGGGGTTCTTGGTTCTAGAACCCTTGATTTCCATTGGACTCCATGATTCTGGATTCTCTCTTGCAGCTTGGTGACTTCTTTCATACGATTCTTCCTCTCTTTTGAACCTTGCTTTTTTCTACAGAGGTTATTCCTGATGGGCTTCCACTGATTTTCTCTTCATTTCTTCTCTCCTTGCCCTCTTTTCTTCATTTTGTCACATCTTTCTTCACCCCTATGGGCTGCAGGTGAGCTTCTTGCTGATTCTTAATCTGATTTATATGTTTTTTTCTTCTTTGATCTAGTGGCTCCTGGAGAGGGTTGAGTTGAGACTATCCATGTATTTTGATCAGGGGTTGGTAGTGCCCATGTATTTTGATTAGGGGTTGGTAGTGCCCATCCTAATGGCATGGTATTCAATCAGTGTTATAACTTTTGGAGCTCCTAGATTTGTTACTTTTCCCTTCTTTTCTGTGCTCTCTAGTGTTGTAAGCACGACCGGAGCATGATCTATTGTTTATCTTGTTGTTGACTTCAACACCTGCGTGAAAGTGGTTGCAACCGCATGCTTTGGAGTAGTGTATCTTGGTGGTCTCTTTGCGAGGAACTGGAAGTGCTGATGATAGAGATGGGGAGATCATTAGGAAGAGAATGGGGTCTAGGAGGGCCTCTTTATTTGGAAGTTATAGGAGGCCAAACCTTTAGTATTAAGAAAGTAATCAAAGGATAGCTTTTGAATTCAAACATGCAAAACGGCTAGTTTATTTGAATTCAAAGTTTCCCCCCAAAATGGAATTTAAAATCTAGCGGGTAAAACCATATCATGTAGCATATCTATGGAAAGAGCTTAACGTGGAGATTGACTATCGATGATCTCTGCTCAAATCGGAGATTATATGTGGGAGTTATGCAAGGCTGAAAATCATAAAATTTTCCACCTCGTTTTTGGGGGGAAAAGTGCATCCTTTGACCACTCTTACACATCTCTTACACACCCACCATTCTTGCACACATGGCGTACACCTATTTGTCAATTTTTTAATCATCTCCATAATCTCATGGAAAATAAAGAGGCCCTCCTACACCTCATCCTCTTCCTAATGTCCTCCACTTGCTTTAGTTTTATCCTTTGTGAATGTACCAACTGTCTTCCTATCTTTGGCCTTCATTGTCATGTCTTCAGTTAGAAGCTTTAGTGCTTCAGCCATTATGTCTTTGTTAATAACCACTTCAACTTTCTGTCCCTGCTGATTGGTGATCTGAGTAGATCCATCCTCTTTGATTGTGGACAACAGCTCATAATCCCATTGAAAGTCGACTCCACATGGATCTTGATCGTAGAATTCTCGAAGTCCTAACGTTCTGTTGGCTTCTTTTGTTGATGGCTTCACGGGCTACATCATAAACTTCTTTGGGTAGCATTTGCAACTCTACCTAATTTCCATCTTCACTCTTGAACCTGCCAGTGAACACTGTGGTGTTGTGTTCTTCAAGCTGTTCTTTTGATAGGTAGGTTACCTTGGCCATTTTCACTAAACACGGCTCCAACTAGTATGGTGGCAATTTCTATAGCTTTTATTTCTGGGTCATCCTTTTCTTTGCTTTCTCAGCAGCTTGCATTGCACCTATCAGAAGAATATAGTTTGTATTTAGAAATTTCCATGAATTCCGCTCTGAAATACCCTATGTCTGAATTGCTGGAAAATGATGTCCATTTTGCTTCAAATCAATGTTTCATAGATGCATAAAAACATGTAAAGATCAAAACTATTCAATCCAGGCAAAATTTGCAACCACAATAAATAATCGTGATTATTTACAGTAGGGAAATTTTCCCAACTTTTTGCATTTTTGACTTCACACGCTTGAAAAACATGTGATTTAGATACTCTAAGTGAAGTGTGGGCTCATTTGAGTGCACATGGTGGAAATGACAGGGTGGAAATGGTGCCAGACTTTGAAACAGTAGATGTGAAGGGATTTTGGGTTTTTGAGATCCAAATGTGATCAAAATTTATTCGTGGGCTTGTCACATCATCTCCTTTGGTCCCATAAAATCAAAGTTGAAATTTGAACTCATTCTGGTAGAAAAGTAAATAATCACGATTATTATCTTTTTCATCCAATTGAACATTTTTTGTTGCAAGTTGGTTTCAGACATTCTATAGAGCCTTTGTATGAGATATGGGATGATATGGCTCAAAAAATATGACAATTAACTCAAATCTGGACAAAAGAGCCCTTAGTGTGTTTTTTTGACAAAATCTGAGATTTTCTTTATCGTTTGGGCTCAAATTTGACATGTGGCATGAGATAGATGTGTACAAGTGATAGGTGAAGCAAAATGATGATTTTCAAGCCAATTGTATACATAAATAAATAACTGTGATTATTAATAACAATCACATTTTTTGTTTGAAAAGATAATTTTATGACCTACACATCTTCATTACATCTAAAACAAGTCCTAAATTAAATTTGGTAAGATTTGCTCATGTTGGCATCACTTTGTGCTCTTGTTGACTCTAAAATCATTGGTTTTTGTTACTAGGTGTGTAGAGTTGTTTGGTCACTTTTGAAGCCATGGACTTGTTTACTACATAGGCTTGATGCTGCTCATCTAGTTTGGGCTCATTCGGAGTCAGTTTGACTCCATGTATCAAATTTGACACTTTGTAGTCCTTGAGCTGTTTCTTGCTGTTAGAGATCTTGCCTTGACAGTTTTGTTGAAACCATCTAGATACATTGTGTATAGACCTTGTCTATAAGCTACCCGTGGAGTCAGAATTCAATTATGGCATGTGGCCAAAACCTAGATTATATACTTGGGGACCCCTTGGACCCCTGCCAAATGGTCACCTAATGCTATGGAAGTGTTCTACTATCTTAGGGGCATGCTACTGTTCAAGTCTCATCCAATATGGTTGAGATGACATGCAACTAAGGTTGTTTTTGTGTCGTTGAAATTCGTACACAACTGGGATTCTTGGCTTTTTCCCTTGGCCTAGACTTGCTACCCGACTATGTAAAAATGTGCTTTGATGAGTTTAGAACTTACCCCTCATGTCCCATGTGAAACGACACTAAAAATGGGCGATTGTGGACTCCGAAAATCACGCGCGAAGAAGGTAGAGAGCTCTCTTCTCCAAGAGTGACTAGTGGAAATGAGGTGACTTTGGGCTACCTTGGATATCTATACTCGGACTTCCCAAACTATTTTTCTCTAGATTCCCCTGTTAGTCCTAATAGGCTGCCTAGCGGCCTAATCTAGGCCTCTCGCTTTCGTTTGTCATTTCGATTGAAATTTTTTGTGCTTATCCATCTTGTTCTTTTGATCATTGCTGTATCTTCAATTTCTCCATATGAGTTCATTTGCTATTTATTATTAATTTTTGACTTGTTTATTGAAAAAACCAAAGAAAATAATAAAATGCACTAAAAAAGAAAATTGAAAATCAACAATTAAGAAAATCCATTGAAAAACATTATTTTATTATTTTTTTGTGGATTTATCGACTTTTAAGCTCCAATATCAAGAAAAATCAATAAAAATATGTAAAAAAGGCTATTCTTAATGTAATTTTTGATCATATATACACAATTTACACTCATCGGGGAGATTTTATTAGCTAAATTTTCATGTTGATGATTTTTAAGGGCATTATTAAGTAGTTTTGCAAAAACCACATGTTAACATCCAAATTTTTTCCTCCCTCTTCAAACATTGCCCTTAACTAATGAAGTTTCCTTCCACCCTCCTAGATGGAGTACTCCGGGACGACTGTGTGCATGGGTTGAACAATCGTGTTTATGCATAGCCATGGTTGGCTCTATCATTCTTTGAAGGTCAAAGCACTTCAAATCAATATGCGGTGCAAGAGTTGGGTCTTGAGTATTTAACTCAAGGGTTTCCGTGATCGAGGTTTCTTCTTGATGTTTTCTAGATAGCAGATTTTGTAATTTGTGTGCTCTTTGCCTCATTGTACCATCTGGATGCTTTGGCACACTGATTACTTGAGTTGTAGGTATCAATGATGACGGTTGCTGAGATTTATTTCTCCATTGGTATTTTGGTTTTTCGTTGATGAACTGTTGTGGTTGAGTTTTTTGAGATTTAACTTTCTATTGATTCATCGGCTTTACAGTTTGTGGAGAAGATAAAAGCTCCTTTGATTGGTTTCCAAACCCATCTATTGCTAGTTTCTCTTCTGCTGAAAGATGTTTCTCTTTGAGTTGTTAGATGTGAAACGTTTTTTAGTATGGTAGCCCAAATTTGAGACGGATTGTCTTTGATTTGTGCTTTTGGTACCCAAATCTACCTGACTCCTTGCATGCTATTTGTAGCATTTTCTTGTCTAGAGGTTGATGTAGATTGATTATTCCCTAGTTTCTTTTGTGGGATACCTCTTTTCCATTCCTCTTTTCTTGGTGCAATTGTTAGGAAATAAGACGTAGCTAAATAGATATTTGAGTAGATTACTTAATGGAGAGAGATAGATTTCACACACAAGAGGTTATAGAGTAGAGAGAGAGAGAGAGAGAGAGAGAGAGAGAGAGAGAGAGAGAGAGTACACACGATATACGTGGTTCACCCAATGTGGGCTACGTCCACGGGAAAGCAGCCACTCAATGGCTTTAGTACTTCAAAACAAGAAGTAGTTTACAAAGGGATTATACCCTTATTGGAGCTCCCGCCTTGCTTCACTCTCACCACCTCACACTCACCTTGTTGCATCAACTTCACACTATGAAATGTGTGTAGAAATGGCCTCCTTTTATAGGCCAAAAGGGTTGCCCTCTCTTATGAGAGACGGCCATGTGTAGCCGCCCTTGTGCGAATAAGTCCAAATCGGACCCTCCAATCCGCCCATGTGTGGCCGCCCTTGAGAAGACAAGTCCGCTTTTGAATTCGGCCACCGGCCACCGGCCATTGACTTCTGACCACCGGCCACCGGCCATTGACTTCCGACCACCGGCCATCGGCCATTGACTACCGGCCACCGGCCAACCGACCGGCTGTTTTCCGACCACTTTCCGGCCGCCGGCCAGCCATAATATTCCGGCGAGAAGGAATATTCCGGCGAAATAAAAGTCTCGGGGGCCTCCACCCCCAAGGCCTCTAAAGTGGCCCCTGATTCTTGTCCGTGAAAATTTTGGTTTCCAGTGAGTGATTTTCCTTCACACAGGATGGCTTCTCCTCATAATGGGGGCCTTACAAATGTGCGCTTTTACCACAGAAAATTACAAGGGTAAATCAAGCTCCATACTTAACAGCAATTGGAACTAAGAGTGGTCCTCCTTTAAGTGATATCTTGAGTTGAATGGTGTCTCAATCTAGTATTGCCTTGTATGTTCGTATCCATGAGATTCCAAGAATCGTCATTTCATTCATATGTTTATATGGTATGCATAAAATTTGATGACGGCATGAAAATATATTTACTATCAAATTCAAGTTAACCACTCCCAATGCCGGTGTTGGGTTTTTGTTGCATCCTTTGATAGTAGATATTCCCGATGCTAAAGACTGATTCGTACCTTTCTTGTAAGTGGAATACCTGACTGCATTGATTCAAGCTCTGGTATCTACTAATACATTTGTGCTATGATTGTTCAGTTGCACCATCATGGGAAGGTCAATTCTATCCAACCATTCATCGTCCGCTAACACTACACCATTTTGTGAATCCCATGTCGTATGGCTCCAAAGTGTTGATGGGAATAGGTGTTTGTTGATTTTTAAAAGAAATTTTCCTCTTCAGTACTTGAAGTCCAACTTCCTCTTGAGCTTCATCAATAAGCTATTATCATTTAATATTTCTCTGCTTTGTTGCATGCATTTTCTCTAGCAATTTATTGGTTAGTGGCAAATAGTACTTCTTTAAGCGATGGCATCCACTAATTTAGTTAGCCATTGATTCACAATCTAGAGTGGACAACTTAACTGCTCCACTTGGAGATACATCTTCAATGATAAACAATCCATTTTCCTTTTTCTTGAATTTGGTAATGTGTTTCTTAAGGGAATAAACTAAAATTTGGTCCCCTTTTTTGAAGATTTTTGTGACTAGATGTGAATCAAAAATTTGTTTTTGCTTTCATTTTTGTGCATAGATGTGAGCTACAGCTGCTAGCATTTGTTCATCAAGATTTTCTAAATCTTCAAGCCTCCCTGAAAGTTCATGTCCGGTCCGCTGAAGATCTTTAGCTACCCATAGTGTTGCCAATATAAATTCTATCGGTAGTATGGCATCAAGACCGTAAAAAAGATTATAGGTGTAGCATTTAAAGATGTCTTGAATGAAACTCTATAACAGCGGCATGTAGATTCATTTCCCAATCAATTCATCCTGAACTAACCACTTTAGTCAATACCGAGCTAAGAATTTTATTTGTGTGCTCAGATTGTCCATTTGCTTGTGGATGATATGGAGAGTATTTGTTATGGATGACCATAAATTCATTCAAGGGATACTCAATTACCTCATTGAGTAATTGAGTTCCCTTTTCATTGACAATTTCTATTGGAAGTCCATATCTTGTGAATATTTTCATACAAGAGTTTGGTTGTGGTTCTTGCATCATTCTTCCTGGTTGCCTTAGCCTCTGCTCACTTGGTCAAATAGTTCATAGATACAATGATATATTGAGCTTGAGTTCTATAAAAAAGGTGGTTGTATTGGTCAGACAAAATCTATGCCCCATTTTGCAAAAACTCTAGTCCCCCATCATTGGTCTTAAAGGCATGCTATCTACCCTTGTTGGCATTTTTTCTTGTTGGTATGCATCACATCTTTGAACATATTCTTTGGCATCTACAAAAAGTGTTGCCACCATGCCTGCCATTAAAATTGCTCTAGAGGTGGTTTCACTAGAAAAGTGACCTCTAGCTAATCCAACATGTGCTTGTTCTAGAGTGGGTATACATTCATCTTAACTTTCATAGAGGCACAAATGTTGATCCTTTCATCTCTGATACAAATAGTTTCCAATAAGAGAATAGTCTCTTACTTCAGTTTCAATAGCTCTTTGGCGGCGTTTACTCATATCCTTGGTAAATGTTCTACTTGATAAGTAAGTATCTATATAATTACTCCACTTAGGAATGAGTGAGATTTGAAATAATGTCACATGAGGTATGGGTGTTTGTTTCTAGCATTGAAGACAGTTTTTCACAAATGAGTGAACATCACTTCTCATGGTTGGCCAAAATACCCCAAGTCTCAAGATCAATTGCATACTTTGGTCTTCTGCAAAGTGAAGTCCTACTATGGTTATGTGTGCTTAACTTAGGTTTTGGGTTTTCTCCTCAGGCTTAAAACACAAAAACAGTATTCCATCTTGTTTTCTTTTGTATAACCTTCTAGCTAGTAATTGAGACATAGCCGATTGCCCAATGAATCTTGGTGTAATAAGAAGTGGTATTTGAGAACCCACTTGAGATATGGTCATCAATACTCATACCATATTTTTTGACCAATGGGGTGTCATTTCCACGGAGAATAGATATGCATCTAGTAGGTCATCATCTACCCCTTTTGGTGGTCTTCCTGAAATAATCCTTGATAAATGATTTTCTCTTTGGTATGTGGTACCCTTTTCTACAACTATAGTGAAATCAAATTCCAAAATAATGATGTACCATATCACTATTCTCCCTAAGTTGCATGGCTTGTTGACCAAGAACAATAATGCTTAGTGGTCCACAAAGAACACAAATTTTGTTGGCTAATAGGTAATGTCTATACTTTTTTACGTCATAGATCATCCCTAATCCTTCTCTTTTGGTGGTTGTATAACTCTTCCCTACCACATTCAACTTACTAGCATAAGAAATGGGAAAATCAAATTTTCCGTCTCCTGGTTGAGCTAATATACACCCGATGGAAAAACTAGAAGCATCAACATGTATATGGAATATCTTATTCCAATCTGGTGCTTTTAATACTGGGACTAAAGTGAGAGCTTGTTTAAGCTTCATGAAGGATTCTTCACATTCATCAATCCATACAAAGAGTGTAACCAGTCCATACATGGGTTTTGCAATTATAGCATACATATAAATGAATCATCTGTAATATCCACAACATCCCATGAAAGCCTGAACCCCTTTGACTATTGTTGGTCTAGGAAATTCAACAATAACATGAATTTTATCCATATTGGTCTCTACGCCGTTTTTAGACACTATATGTCCATGAATTTTTCCTTGTCTTCCCATAAAGGTGCACTTTTTAGGATTTAAGAAAATCCTATAAAGTCTAAATTTTTGTATACCTTTTTGAGATGTTCAAAATGATCAGCTCGGGTTGATGAATGTACACATAAATCATCCATATATACTTCCAAGAAATTCTTAAGATATTCTTTGAAGGCATGGATCATCAACCTTTGGAAGGTGGCAGGAGCATTAGTTAACCCAAAAGGCATAACCCTACAGGCAAAAATATTCCATTCAATTGCAAAGGCAGTTTTATGTTGATCTTTGGGATCAACCAGAAGTTGATTGTACCCTGAAAAGCGATCTAGAAATCTGTAAGCTTTTTTTCTTGTAACTTGTTCTGAAACATGCTTGGTGATTGGAAGAGGGTAGTTATCTCTAATGGTGGATGCATTCAATTCTTTGAGATTAACACACACTCTTAATCTTCCATTTCTCTTGGGTACCACCACAATCGGAGACATGCAACCTGTGTGTTCAATTTCATAAATGAATTCAGCTTCCTCAAGATTCTCTATCTCTTCTTTGATCTTTTCCGCAAATGTTTCATTATAAGTATATGGCCGTTGTCTACTTGGTTTTGCATCATCTCTCGTAGGTATAGTATGTTGACAGATTTTTGAATCAACCTTGTAATCTTTATAACACCAAGGAGAGATATCTCACTACTCTTTCAGTAAGCTTAGAAAAATATCTTCTTCTTCTTCTTCAGTCAAGTCATTTGCAATGTAGGCAGGTCTAGGCTCTTCTCCTGGTTCGGCTAGATCTATTTTCTTTGCACTTTTAGGTCCTTCATATGACTCACCCTGTTTTTTTAATTCCCTTGTAGGTTGTTCGACTATGATCTTTCAGTCTTGGAGAGTATATTTCTTGTAATGGGATGGAACACTCATTACCTCTTTAGCATCTTCCTCGGTTGTTTCCATTTCAGTGGTATACACCTCCTTTAGATTTTTGTGCAACTCTTGATATTGTTTATTTTGTTCAACTTGTGTCATGGATTATTCATCATTCTGGTGCTTAGGTTTTGATTGAGTTTCCTTTCTCATTTCCTTGATGTTTTTAAGCCTTTCTTGTTGTTTGAAGGATATCTACCCGTGATTTTGTCTTTGACACAATCATGTGCATCTATCTACATTAGAAACTGTGTTCTGTTAGAAATTGGTGGCATAGGTCTAGATTTTAAGTTTTTTGTTTCACTTTTCCTTCTATACCATTTTTGTCTCCTTGGTCTTTGGTTTGGAAAGTCAAAAAAAAAATCCTCTCCTCTTTTTATGAGTAGTTGGGCTCTAACATGCTCTTTTTCTGACCCAAAATCATCAGATGTTGTTGAATGTTCTCCAAACTCATCAGTAACATCATAATAGAGGTCTGAAAAGACTTGTTGAGCTTTCAGTAAGTCCTTAGGTTCCCGAACTTCATCTTCAATGTGAATGGTTGAGATCATTTGTATGGGAATTATCTCACTTGCTTCAAATACAAAAAATTGTTTTCCCAATCTTGAATGAGTTGTACTTGCTGCATGAATGGCTTCCCAAGATGATTTCATAGCTAAGTTTCTTTCCAAAGTCCACTATCACAAAATTATCTTGATAAACATTTCCACAGAAACTAACTATCACGTTTTCAAGCAGTCATAGGGGTTTTTGTATGTGTCTATCCGCCAATAGTAGTTTCATTCAAGTTTTTCTAATGGATATTTTTTTGCATGATTCCTATACTTCTTTTGTGGCTATGGCTATGCCAGCTCCACTGTCCAGTATTGACATGGTTTCTACATCATTAAATGTCATTGGAAGGGTGGTGTTTCCTTCTTTCCCCTTGTAGGATTCTCTAAATTTGTTCATAGGGACCAATCTAATCTCTTTGTTATCCAATTCATGTTTCATTTTATCCGATTTTTTTGCAAATTAGCCTTGTTATTCCCACCTTCTCTAGAGGTTTTTGTAAATCATTCCAAAAATACGGTCTGATTTTTAACAATTATCCCAAGGTAAGAGTACAATGAATGGGTGTTGACATGATTGAAAGGATGTTCTCCACCTCGAGCATCTATTCCACTCTTTTTACATGAGTGGTTTTACACACTATGGACTCATCCGTTGTCTCCTAAGTAAGAGGGTAGTTTTTTTAGAGTCAATGGGTTAGATATCCTTGATGCTTCAGAGCCGCAATCCCTATACAACAATTGTATATCAATGTCCATACCAGGAGGTGAATTGTCTAACAAGAATTCCTCTATAGGAGCTCATTTCAAAGTTATGCTCCCATCATCAATCTATCTTACTTTTTTCCATAAATGTCTTGGCTAGTCTTTGTGATGGGACACCATTAGGATGATATTTGTATAAGGGTTGTCCTTGTGGCCTCATAGGCATATACTAAACATTTCCATCGTACTTTGGTTGGTAATATCACTCATTGGTCTCATGGTTTGTCCATTTATCCTCAATAGCACATCATTTTGGCAGCCTAATCGATTGTCCCTGTTGAGGTATCCCTTGTCTTGGTCCTCTCATAGGTGCTTTCTATATATTATTCATCATTTCATTCACTCTTGAGCATGTCTTCTATGGATGTAAGTGGTGCTGCAACATTTGTTCCCCCTTGGGTTGGTTTTGTGGATGCTGTTTTCTCACTCTGAGTATCCTTAGGGACATCTTATTTATTAAAAATATCACAATTGTCTCCCAAGTCAATAGCATCTAAAACACACTCTTCTAGGGTCGTATGCTTCTTGTTATACATTTAGTGTGAAGTTTTTTGTTTAACAATCCTTCTAGAAACAATGACGCTAACTTTTCTTCTATTGGTATTTTTTATTCTTGGCATCTTGTAATGTATTTTTTCATCCTAGTCACGCAATCCCTAACAAACTCACCTTGTTTCTGTTTGAAGCTATAGATTTGAGCTACCATATTATGTTTGATCCTAGTTTTGGAACATGCAGCTAAAATATGTGAGCTAATGTATTTAAATCCATGATTGACCTTGGTAGAATGTTTTGGAACCATGTCAAATCTTTTCCTTCTAAATTCATTCCAAATCCCTCAAATTGAGTGTGGAAATCAAATATGCATTTTGCTCTTAGCACTTGCTTAAAGCTAGCTAAGTGGTCATACGGATCCCCATATCCACTGTATTTTCTGACCCATTTTTGAAAATCAGCTCGTTTGACAGGTCTGTTTGGCTTAGCTCCAACTCTTCTGGTAGTTGGTCCTATCTCGAGTCTTTCAAACCAATTTGTTGGAAATAGTGACTCATGTAGCCCTTGAGCATTGGAGCATGGCTCTTGGTTGGATTTGCATTCCATAGCAAAGAGTGTTGGTGTAGGCTCTCAACTTCTCTACAAGCTTGGAGAAGGAGCTGGAGCTCTTGCACTTTGCACCTCACACAATGAGTGTGTGTGTGTGTGTGTGTGTGTGTGTGTGTGTGTGTTGGGGGGGGGGGGGGGGGGGGAGCGAGTATATCCCCCAAGCTAGCCCCCTCCTTGCTTTGGTCGACCCCTCTTCTAGCTCAAGATGGAAGCTCATTGGACCCCTGCAAGCCTGGCCAATCACATGCAGAGTACATATCAAGCAAGCATGCTAGACTTGGGACAAGTGTCCCCGTTTCCCTTTGAGGGAGAGAACTTAATAAATGTATAAACAATTAATTAAATAAATTAAACTATCATTGGACCCCTTGGGAGTCCAACCAATAGGCTTTAGGCACACTATGAGTGCAACATGAAGAGGAGCTTCACAAGTGTCCTAGTTGCTTTCTTTATACCAAGCTTGCCTTGTGTGAGGGTGTGTGTTCTCTCTCTAGCTCCTACAATGAGGGCTCGCCCCCTCATGAGTAGGGATGTGCATTGAATTTTTGAACACCTTAACCCCTCAAGCACCTTAGCCATGGAGCACCTTAGCACCTTAGTTAGTAAGCACGACAAGCACCTCAAGCTTGGGCTGGGTTCCCACATCAAGCATAGCCCTAGCTTGCCTAAAGTCAAAGGACTTTTAACACTTACCTTTGGAGGTATTTAATGAAGCTAACCCTAAGGTCTTTAAGCTCCATTATCTAGCCTTGCTCTTTGGCAAACCATCTCTCATTTGGACCCCTTTACCATTGGTCCCGTGTTGAGATAGACCCATAAGCACATGTCTATATTCTAACCCTTGTTCTTGTTTACGCTCCCTCATTAAATTATCAATCTAATATGAGAAAACTATTTGGATTGGCTAGATATTAGATTTTATAACAGTACCTCTCCGTTGAGATCATAGTACGTCGTCCTCGATTATGAGGTAGAAGAAATAAAGCCTTAGTCATTAGTCAATGTTTCTTGCTGGGTAGAGGATCCCTTTTTACCCTAGGACATCATTTCAAGATGGATGACTAATCCATTTGGTGCTTGGGAGACATAGCTGCCGCAAGCATGTCTGCTCTTTAGTCCATTTCATTCTCCCAAAGTAGAGTGACAAATTCTACTTGGTGTTTGAGAGATGTCGTCATCACAAACATGATTGAAAGCAAGAGATTAATCTTATAAGACAAAAAATTGATCATTGAAAAGAAACACGTACATTTTCTTACTCTAATGTAGCATTGTAAGCATTGACAAGGTTCATATTATCCTTAAGTTGTGTTCCTTGCATCCATCTAGCATCTTCAAAAGGATAATTTTTGAACTTAATAAGATACTGTCAGATAATCTTACCATGTCATAGTACCTTGTCTTCATGCCAAAGGATAGCTTCAGGTTGTAGCACCTCTTCTTGGTCTTCAATTTTGGGAGGGTCTTCAATAATTGGCTCACTTGGTGGCTCTCCTTTGTAGGGCTTAAGTAGGCTCACATGAAAAGCATTATGTATGAGCCAATGGTTGGGCAACTTGGGTGATAGGCCAAATAGAAATTCAATCTTGTACCTAGATTTTCAAAGAGACCTTGCCAGAGTTACTGGTCATTCTAGGATCTCTATCTGACACAATGGATGTTGGCAATCCATGGTGTTTTAAAATCTGAGATATGAAGAGAGTTGTCATTTGGTGTGCCTTAATAGTCTTTTTGACAGGAATAAAGTGTGCTTGCTTGCTAAACCTATCGACTGTTGTCCATATTCCCATGGATAGACTTGGGTAATCCAAAGATAAAATCCATGGATATACTCTCCCATAATGAATTAGGGATTGGCAATGGCTGGAGTAATCCAAGTTGTTTTCCTCTATCATACTTAGTCTTTTGGCATACCACTCATTTTGACACATACTCTTGTATGTTTGCTTTCATGGTGGGCCAATAGAAGTACGTCTCTACTCCTTGAAGAGTAGGTTGAACGCCTCAATGCCCCGCATAGGGAGGAGCATGGGATTCATACATAACTTTCTCACGAAGGGAGTGGATAACACATAGCCTATTGCCATGGACAAGATAACCATACTACAAGGTGAATGGTTCCTCTTTCTTCCCCAAAGAAAGGCTGACATTATGTCTTTAAAGTCAGGGTCAGTAGCATACTCATCTATCATAGAAGATAGATCATTGTGAGTTGCTATAGACACCGCATTAACTCTTGGTTGTCGTGAAAGTGCATCATCCACTTGATTGTGCTTACTGTCAATGTGAGCAATATGAAAATATAATTGCGAAAGAAAATTTTCCCACCTCATTTGTTTGTCGGAAGCTTGGTTTGCGTCATGAAGTACTTTGAGACTTTGGTGGTCTATTTGTAAAATAAATGGAGTCCCCAATGCATTGGCTCTAATGTCACTTGGTTTTCTTCGGGATGAGGTAGGTTCATGTTTTTCAGCATTGCTCCCAAAAGATCTCTTAGTGGAGTTCCTCTCTTCGGATAGGATCAGGTCCTTGCCCCAATATCCAATATCTTATAGAGTACCCTTGGTATCTAGTCTGTTCTACCTTCTCATGACTCATCATAACAAAGTTATTCTTATAAAAATCCCCAAATAGGTAAGATGGTAGATCTGCTAGACTATTGTCTTTGATCTTGAAGATATAGATGATCTTCATGGGTGTTAACTGCCCTGATTTTTCCTGAGAGGTCCATAAAAGATCCTTGACATTCCTATCCTCACAACAATAGACTCCAATCCTAGGATTATTAGTGCTAAGCTGTTTCAAAGATTTAAGATCAACTTAATCATATCCCTCAAATTCAAAAGTCGGTGAACCTTCTTTTTTGTTGCCATATCCGGAATAATTGTATTCACTTCTAGTTTCTTTCACTTGACTTGAATTCAACTCCTATTAAACTCCCAATTCTTTGCCTACAACCTGGTTCTTGTGTTAGTTATAACCAAGCTAGCGGTTTTCTCTCAAAGACTATACAATTTTTGCTAACTATTGTGATTGATCTTTGTATATCACTTCAATCTGAGCTAAGTGAGTCCGCAAATGAGACTTTCAAATTCTACCCTTGCAAAGAGATAAAGGACTAATGTGCAAACTAGAAACTGAATTAATATGTACCCATTTGGACTCGATGGAATCCAAACTTGACCAATGGTCTTGTATTATGTTGTTCAAGCACTGTACAAGTTCAGAAGTCTAAAATATCGTCTTAGGGACTCAAAAGTAAATAATCGGATTATTTACTTTTCTCTGTTTTTTTCACATTTTAGGCTTGTTTTTCCATAGAAACACCTTGTTGTAGTCTTTGGACAAGTTTCACTGAGTTTGAACAAGATTTGTCCAAGTTATCTACTATTTAGTGTCCGCAAACTCAGTTTTCAAGAATCTGTCTTAAGTCTCACTTTTGTGATCCAAATTTCACCAAATTTGATATGTGGAGTCTACTTGATATGCTTGACATGGTGGTATACTCAGCTGTGAAAAAAATTATATTTATGGGGTAGATGTAAATAATTGTCGATTATTTACTTATGGGATTTTTTAGCAACTTTTTGCCAAATTGTTGATACAAACAAGATAAGCAACTCAACTTGAGTCCCATAGCCAAGTTTCACCAAGTTTGGATAAACTCTGCTCAATTTATCAATAGTTTTGTCTTTGTAGACTAACTTTACAAATTTGGCCACAATTTTCACTTTATAGATCCAAATCTTACCAAATTTGATGTGAGTGCTCAATACAACATGATAGAGCTTGTGGTATGCTTGGTTGGCCAAAAAGATTTGAAAATTGGACAAAAGTAAATAATCATGATAATTGACTTCTGGTAAAGTTTAGCATATTTTTTATCATTTGAGCATACCCACATGTTAAACAATTTAAACTAAGCCTCTGAGTCAAGTCTCACCAAATTCGATCAAGATTTATCAAGTGAAACTCAATTTCTCGACGATCAATACAAATTTTAGTTTTTATCCAGTTTTTAGTCAATTTTGTGATCCAAACTCTATGAGCCTTCAAAAAAGATATTTGCAATCATGCATAGAGTCTCTGGTCTCAACCTTGCTCAATTTTGAGCTGAAAGTAAATAATCACGATTATTTACTTTTGGCCTAAAATAAACATTTGTTGCAATTTTTTCAATGGTTAGTCCTTTTGTGACATGTTTTAAGCCTCTGAGTAAAGTCAAAACTTAATTTAGCCTAAATTCTCAAGAAAATAAAAATAATCTGAGTTTTTGTAAACTCTTAAAACTTTACCTAAAATGCATCTTTAAGCTTACCCATTGGTTCATACAACTTTAATGAGCATAATCTCCTGCCGGTTTCAATGGTTGTTTGACAGTCTTTGGTGCAGTCTCAAGTCGTGGACCTAAAATTTTGCAACTTCACAGAAACAACTCACCGATGATTATTTTGGAGTGAGTAATGATTTGAGATCCCACCTCAAATTCTACTTAACCTACTCCTAGGTTCTCCTGCAATTGGGTTGTGGAAGGTGTCCACAAACACTGGTTTTCTTGTTTTTTATGGTTTTTTTAGCCTTGATCTTAAGACTTGTCTTGTCCATCAATCATTCTTAAAATCCTAACCTAATCCTACAAGGTACTTAGCAAGTACAATCTACTCCCAAGCTACCTCTACACGGAAGAAGACAACACTCTTAAGCTATGCAATTTTAAAGAGAAAGTTTAACTCTTGGTGATCCTAGAGGAAGTTAAAGGACAACTACACAAGACACTCTTGTTTTTCCTAGTTTAGGTCTATTCGACCCGGATTGCGGTGCCAAGTGTAAAACCAGAACCCGATTGCGGTACCCCGATTCCTAACCTCACTCTTATTGCAGACATAACCAGAACCAGGAACGTAATTATCAATCCATGGGACGAAGCTGACTTGACTAGTGCATAAACGCTACAAGAGGGTGTCAATCTCTTGGAAAACAACAAACGACTCGCATTCAACACAAGCTACACTCAAATGACCTAAGTCATCAAGAGCTAGTCATTAATACGCAAATAAAACATGAACGTTACAACATCAAATGGCATCTGAATGTTGCGAAACTTTTAGGAAAAGTATATAAGACCTAAGCACACATGCCTATGGTCTCAAAACTCACTTTTGATGAAGTGCAAAAAACGTGATTATTAACAGCGGCCCGGTTAGATTTTGACCTAGTGGTTTCTGACCCTGAATGCATCAAAATGCTTAGCAATAATGCCCCAATAACACGCCTATGCTTAATTTGTGATTTCCTATCTTAAATTTCTATTTATGATGAAATTAGGCTACAAGTTGGTGACGCCGAAAGCTACGATTTATCATGATATGCTTACGTCAATGCGTAGAGCTCTTGCATGTGCTTGCAACGCAACAAATGGCACTACAATGTGACAACCAACAAGGGAGAAGGAAACATGATAAAAAGACAAGTGAGTGCCATTAGCTCGCGCTCTCTATTTCTTATCCAAAACTTTATAACAACTTTACAAAATTGGCTTGTATACCTTGGCCAAGATTTCTTTGGTCATAAACTAATCTATTGGGAGCTCTAACTAAGGATAAATTGATACAATCTCGAAGTTTATAGCTCTCGCTCATAGATTGCAATATCCATTTGGAAAATAAGAGTTACAATATTCCTAATTTATCAAAAGAATAAGTGTTTTTACAATAAAGCTCCCAAAAAGTGTTACATGGGTTAGCTTGCTACTAACATTCCCCCCTCCTCGACTATGTCGTCCCTGGACAGAGTTTCATGGATTGAAATAGTCTTCAGGTTGACGGCTAGCAAGGCGGTCTTTAAGTGCTTGTAGCGCTTTCTGATATCTGATGCATCGTTATTTCCCAGGGACTTGCAAAAATTGAATAGTAACCATTTTTTGAGTTCGATGGCATAATACCTAACAAACCTTGCTGTCAGATTGCTAATCACTGGTGGCTAAAAAATCTTTTTACGCCATATGAAGAATACTATGTAAAAATCTTCTTCGAATGCCAACATATTGCTTGATGGCAAGAACATACATCTGGCATAGAAGCCATAGAGGACTTCTTCTGAAGGTTGTCCACTCAAACCATAGCACAATCTTTTGTTACCTTTGAAGAAGAACATCCATGGGGCTCCTGCTTGCTCAGGCTCATGAAAAACTTGGATGCATGTGAGTAGTGTGTATATTTTATATAGCATTACACATGAGAGTTCAAGGAGTCTCTAAAGAAGTTCATGGTGCCCATTAGAGTTTTCACCATGTATTCCTCGGTTGTCAGTCCTTGCTATGGAGTTGACAGTTTTGGGTAGTTGAGCCAAGTTGGCCTTTTCTTCTTTAATGCTTCGTGTGCCTACCATGTCCTTATCCTTGGTACTGGATAGAATGTTGGGTCTTTTTGGATTGTTACAAGGACTTGTAACAAAATGAGATACCTTGAGCTTTTGTTCAACCAATTTTTTCTCTATTTGGGTGGAGATCATCTGACCCCTCTTCTTGAATATATTTGTAAAGTTTTTATTTTACTTGCAGTAGCTCCACCTTTATCAAAGGGTAGGGCAATGGCAATTGATGTCATTGAGAATTGATTTGGTTGGAAGTGAGCTGTGTTACATTTATAGGGTCAAGAGCTCTCAAATCCCAATCCATTTTTTGCTTTCCATTCAGCATTCAATTCATGAAAAGTCTTCTCTTTAAGTGCACCTTCTTCAGCTTTAGAGAGGTAGACCATTGACACTTATTCTTTGTCAGTGATTGGTACTTGGAATTTGAAACTCGCTGTCTGCCCTTCTGTTGGCTATGTTTCCATTTCTACAAAGAAGCTCATGGTATGTCCAGGTCTGTTCAGATGTACGTGCCTCCTCCTAAGCTTCCATATTCCCTTCTCTCTGTAGCTGGTTGGATCTCTTTAGATCCTCTCTCTATTTAAGAAATTTCTTTTCTCTGTGTACCCGCATTAAGACAAGGTCCCTTCTTTGTGCATGTTTTAGATTTAACTCAAGTTTCAGGTCTTTGTTTCTTTTTCCCAAGGTCTTGTAAACTTCATCTATCCCCTTGAGTGAAGCTACGGCTGGGTTTTCCTTGGTCTTCTTTAGAAATGCCGCTTGGTCAATGATTCTCTACTCTGAGTATTGCAAAGAGGAATTTTCTACATTTAATTATACTTGGAGCTTTTGTAGTGACTGAGTAGTGCTCAATAGTTCGTTTCTTACTTTAGTCAATTGTTGGTCCTTGCTTTTACATGCATCTGATAGCTTTGGGAGGAGCCTAAATCTTTCATCTCTTTTTGTTGCCTTTCCTTGACACTTTGATGTCGCTCCGCTTTGTTTTTTAGCTCTTTGATCTAGCCTTTAAGATTCTCAATGATGTTCATCTTGTCTTCAAGCTCGCCTTGGAGAGCATCAATTACTTGTTCCAACTCTCGATCTTCAGCATTGCGGCTAAGAGCTGTTGTTCGCATCTTCTCCGTCATCATCTGCATCTGCTTTGCATATTCATTAACCTGGATGATAACCTCATCCGTTGTTTCCCATTCTTCCAATTCTACTTGAAGCTTTTTAGAAGGTCCAACAAATTTGACTTTCGGCTCTTTAGATGGTTCAACTCATTCTGTTGGAGGTTTCGTGGATGCTTCAAGTGATTTTACTCGTGGTTTTGCGGAAGGCCCAACCTCATCGGTGGTCTTGGAGACATCTCTCCTTGTTTAGCTTGTTGTGCAGTTTTTGTTTGCTTTTGTTGTGCAGTCGACTCTTCTCTTACTTTTCTTTGCGCTTCCAGAGCTTCTTTATCTTTAGGGCTTCCGCTTCCGCATACATCCTAGAGCAAGTACTTTGGATCTTCTTGGAATTTCTTCTCGGGGTTCTTGGTTCTAGGATCGTTGATTTCCCTTGGACTCCATAACTATGGGTTCTCTCCTGCAACTTGCTGACTTCTTTCATATGATTTTTTCTCTCTTTCGAACCTTGCTTTTATCTGCTGAGGTTCTTCCTGATGGGCTGTCATTGTTTTTCTCTTCATTTCTTCTCTCCTTGCCCTCTTTTCTTCATTGTTAGATCTCTCTTCACTGCTATACGCTTTAGGTGAGCTTCTAGTTGATTCTTCATCTGATTTATATATTATTTTCTTCTTTGATCTAGTGGCTCATGGAGAGGGTTGAGCTGAGACTATCCATGTATTTTGATATGGGACTGGTGGCAAGTTATCGGCCATACCAATGGCATGGTATGAAATCCGCGTAAGAACTTCTAGAGCTCCCAAATATGTTACTTTTCCTTCCTTTTTTGTGCTCTTGAATGTCATAAGCACGTATTGAGCATGATCTATTGTTTGTCTTGTTGTTGACTTCAAAACCTGTGTGAAAGTGGTTGGAGCCGGATGATTTGGAGTACTGTATCTTGGTGGTCTCTTTGCGAGGAAGTGGAAGTGCTGATGATAGAGACGGGCGAGATCCACCACTTGATTTAGAATGAGGTCAGAGAAGGTGGCAGAAACTGTATCCTTTGTGAATGTACCAGCTGTCTTCCTATCTCTGGCCCTCATTGTCATGCCTTCGGTTTTGGAAGCTTTAGTGCTTCAACCACTATGTTTTTGTTAATAACCACCTCAACTTTTTGTCCTTGCTGATTGGTGATCTGATCAGATCCATCCTCTTTGATTGTGGACAATAGTTCATAAGCTCGCTGGAAGTCTACTCCACATGGCTCTTGATCGTAGAATTCTCAAAGTCCCAACCTTCTGTTGGCTTATTTTGTTGTTGGCTTCACCAATTACATCACAAACTTCTTTGGGTAGCATTTGAAAGTCTACCTGATTTCCATCTTCACTCTTGAACCTGCCGCTGAAGACTGTGGTGTTGTGTTCTTCAAGCTATTCTATTGATAGTGAGGCGGTCCGGGGCGGACAACAAGAAGAGTGGCCTCTAGACACCCTTCAAGGCTCCCGTGCTGCTCAATGGGGCTGGGGCACAACACAACACAAACCAAAACAACAAACCCACCGCCAAATCCCAACTACACAAGGGGCACCACCTAGTTTAAGAGCGAACTAGGACGCAAAAGAGGAGAATCGTTAGAGAAACCCACAAACAAGCAAGGAATTACACTAACCCTAACACCAATGGAATACTCTCACACACTAAAACACGAGAGAGAGAGAGAGAGAGAGAGAGAGAGATAGAGAGAGAGAGAGATAGAGAGGGAGAGAGAGATAGTGCTCGGGCTGCTTTGAAACGTATCGGCGATGGTCAAGCAAACACAACTATATATTTAAGAAAGAGAGAGAAAGGGGGAGGGGGTGCTTGTTGCATTAATACCTTCTTACAAATCTGTCATGACAAATCAAAGTGAGATTAGTACTTGTTCAACATAGCTTGCGTAAATTTCACCACAACACATCACTAAAAAAGCCACCCCAATCACTGTCTTAAGGCCAGGGGAGTCCTCTCCACCCTGTCGCCCTCTTACAGTATGTGGGATTTATGGCTAGATTGATGACAACACCAGAGACAAGCTATCAAGAACTTAAAAAAAAACCAAGACACTTACGCATCATTGCTGTCCATTACTTCGCGTTGGAAGGGAGACAAAATATCCAAGATTAGTCCAAATCCACCCTCCTTGATTCAGCGAATGTTGGGCTTACACTAGTAGGAGAAATGATAGATTTCCTACTCTCAATTGAATGATCACTCTCTCTCTTACAATGGCATAGATTTCCCTTGCTAATCCCCTATTACAACACATGCACATGCATAAGACAATGAGCTTCCACTCAAGAGCTCCTTCTAGAGAGGTTGAGCTTGGCTTCTCAAGCTATAGCATAGTGCTCTTGCTTATGGCTTCCCCCTTTTATGCTAGCTACACACTCCTTTTATAGCAATTTTGAAGGCTAGGGTTACTCCTCTAACCATGGTTGGGTTAGATTTTCAGCAATTTATCTAATTTCTTTTGCTTGGAATTATCAAGAAGTTGGTGGGGAAAGAGAGAGGAGAGAAATGGAGGTGATAGGACTTTCCATAGTGGGTTAGTGTTAGTAGAGTTAGTATTAATTTACAAATGGAATTGAATATTTACAATGGGAGTATCCATGTAGGATACAAATAAGGAAGAAAAACTCTTAAGAGGTAAGAAAAGGTGGATTTCTTACAAGGTTGATGCTCCAAGTGTCTTGAGTAGGGCCAATTTTGACGCTTGTTGACGGTCCACTAGCTTTGACGGTACATTTTTTCTCCACTCTTGACCTTCCTTGAGAGACAAGGTAATTGAAGCTGAGTAATCAACCACCATGATGCTGTCTTTTAAGAGAAGAGGCTGAATTTTGTGGTTTTTTGATAGATATGGGTAATTTGGAGGAGGAAAAATGAGACTAGGTGATCAATTTTGGAATGGAATTGTGTGTGGGAGGTATGAGTTCACCATGGTTTCTCTTATTCTTCAAGGTTGAGGAGAAGGTGAGTAGTGTGCAGAGAGGAGTGGTGAGAGAGATGGGGATGATGAGTGGAGAAGTGTGTGTGAAAGAGGAAAATGATAAAGTGGAAGAGAGAGTGTGGCTGCATAGCATGGGAAAACTGGGGTCCACTAAAAAAATCATATCTCACAGTTGGTAGCTCCAAAAATCATGAAAAACTTTGGGGTGATTATTCAGAGCGTGGGCTACATTTTCTCTTTTGATCACCGCTCCAAATTCGGAGTGGAGATAGGTGCCAAAATTCTCACCAAAAAGCCTGTTTTTTAGGCCTGCAAAAGTCTTTTAGTGGTCCCCTCCTTTGTTGAATTTGTACAATGCATCCAAGAGTGAGCCCCTCCTTTGTCATATCATAATACAAAGCATTCAAGTTGCCCTGGACCCATGCATGGAGGAGGATTATTGGTGAAATAAGAAATATATACATGGTGGGACTAGTGTATGGACTATTCATGGACTTTAGCTCAATGAGCACATGGTGTTAGAATAATGAGTAAAAATAATAATAAAAATATGGAGGAGTTATGGATATGGAAAGATATTGGAATCATATGATATGGTCCCTCCTTGAATTATTTTGGGTGAAAGAGGAAAAGGTATGCAAGTAAATAATATAATAAAAGTAACCAATGAGTAGAAATCAATTTTTTGTTTTCACGAGGGTGAGGGTGAAAATGTAGGAGTGATTTGTATAAAGGAAAAATATGAGGTTAGAGTATGTACATATTGGCAAAAAAAAAAAACAAAAAAAATTATGGTGTAAGAGGATGAAAGAAGGTGTACATAGGTTTAATAAAACACACACCTAAGTAGAAATATTTAAATAAAATACCAAAATAATTATAAAAAATCCCTATATTTAGGCCATATATACAATGAAATATTTACACACAAAGAGGCCATAATATACTTTTATTTTTTTATTATTATTATTATTATTTTTTTTTTGGCTCACCTAGCCCAGTGACTAGCTAGCTGAGGGTTTTTAAGAAGATAAGGGAAAAGTCCCGTGACTCACGCACGCCTATGTACAGTGAAATGGTAGGGATAGCCACAGTGTTTGGGTGATTTTGGTAGGGTGAGGTAACTCACTGTGGCAATTACAGATAGCCGAAAAAACGGCTATCATTAGCCCTCCCCCTGGATGATGGTATATTCATGTACCATCGTAGAGCATCTTTTCCAAAGAGAGTGCTTCAGAGTCCTTGATGAGATCTTCATTGTTTAGCCCCTCAGAATTTTGGCTGGAGTTACACTCATGCTTCATGTAACAATACTTACATGAGACAGAGGCCTTTGGACAGATCTTTGGTAGATCCTTTGGTAGAAGGCGACTCAAATAGGGCTTCAAGCGATACCCGTTTGCCTTCCTGGAGTGCTCTTTACCATTCAAGTCCATAAGCTGATAGTAACTAGAATTGAAAGCCTTCTTGACTATGTATGGCCCTTGCCATCTAGTTTCAAACTTGGCATCAAAACGATTGTCAAGTCGATTGTCATACCTTAGCACAAGCTCTCCTTCCTTGATGCCTTTGTCCTTCAGTTTCTTGTCGTGCGATTCTTTCGCTTGTGTGGCTTTCCTCTTGTAGCACTCGTATGCTGCTTCTCTTTTCCACTCAAGCTCCACTAACGTAAGAAGTCGATCCATCCATACCTCTTGATCATCTTGTGCTCCTTTTCCATGAAGTCGCATTGTTGGAATGTTGAGCTCGATAGGCTGCAAAGCCTCTTGACCATAGACCAAGTGAAATGGTGTGAACTCCGTGGCTTCCCTATATGTGGTTCGATATGCCCACAAGGCACCATCCAAGAAGTCATCCCATAATTTTGTCTGGTTTTGCACCATCTTTCTAATGATTCCTGCAATGACACCATTAGCCTTCTCCACCAAACCATTTGACTGTGGGTAGTATGGTGTGCTATGACGATGTAGAATGTGAAGCTCTTCACAAACTTCTGTGAGCAAGCCTTTCCTAAACCCTGGACCATTATCAGAAACAATCTCCAAAGGTGTGCCAAATCTGCAACAAATGTGAGTGTACACAAACTTGCTAACTGTCCTCTCATTCACTCTTGCCACACTTTGAGCTTCCACCCACCTAGTCATATAGTCTACAGCCACTAGAATGTAGAGTTTACCATTTTTTGTCCTAGGCAGAGGACCCATAGCATCAATGTCCCACTTTTCAAAGGGTCCATTTGCAAGCACTATTTGCCTCGGGCCATGCACCAACCTTCTATTTCCATTTATCTGACAATTGTGACAGCTTTTACACCAATGTTGAACATCCACATGCAAGCTTGGCCAAACATACCCCGCAAGCAAAATCTTCTTCACAGTTGATTCTTGGGAAAAATGACCACCACATGCCTCTTCATGCAAACCTTTTAGAATGGCTGGAATTTCCTCGATAGTTGGTACTCTTCTGCACACTTGATCCTTCCCTCTTTGATAGAGGGAGCCTTCTAGGAAGAGATATACGCTTGCCTTCTTCATGAGTCTCCTCTTCTGAGCTTTTGTGAAGTCTGGTGGAAACTCACCCTCCAAAATGTAGCCAATGATGGGAGCCAATGACTCCAATCCCTGGTACCTCGGTTGCTTCACAACAGCCGCCACCATGATGACCTGCACTTCTTTCTTTACACATGCAACGGCTTGTTGTGCAAGTAAATCAGCATCTTCATTCTGTTTCCTAGGAATATGATATAGTTGCACTTCTTCAAATTGATTAAACAATCTACGAATGGCATGAACTTTTGTCCGTAAGCTCTCATTCTTGCATGCCCAAATGCCTAAAATCTGTTTAACAATGAGAAGTGCATCTCCCTTTACCATGAGGCGTTGTATCCCTTGGCCAATGCACATCTTCAAACCATGAAGTAGAGTGTCATATTCTGCTTCATTGTTGCTAGCTGAACTTGGTAGATTGACCTTCTCTTTCATGACCACCTCTCCACTTGGGTTGAGCAACACTAGCCCTCCCCCTGCTTTTCCTGTGGCTCGACGAAAAGCTCCATCAAAGAACAAAGTAAAAGCATTAGGAATACTTTTTGGTGGTGGCAATGGTAGGGTCTTTACTTCAGGCACCTTAATCTCCTTTTCGTGCACCCTATAAGTGAGAATCCCTGCCAATTGTGCACGCACACTATCTTCTACCTTGAAAGAGTATTGAAACTCTTGCAACTCCATAATCCACTTTGAGATCCTAGTACTAAGATTCATTTGAGATGACACCCAAGGGAACAAATTTTCTGCAGTGAGAATTACAAAAGGTTTTGGTAGCAGGTAGGATCTAAACTTTCTCACCGCAAACATGAGAGAAAGCATCATGAGTTCTGCTTCTGTGTAGTCTCTCTCCAAAGCATTCATGACCCTACTAGCAAAGTAGATGGGTCGCATCCTTGTACTGTGGGGATCTTGTTGTAGCAACACAGCACCAATTGTTTCTTTCCCAGCACTAGAGCTAACAAAGAATGTGTACTCCCAACAAGGAGGCATGAGTGTTGGTAGCTCCGACAAAATGACTTTAATGTTACAAAAGTACTCTTCAAGCTCATCAGACCATGCAAATTCTACTTGTTGTGTCAACTTTTGCAAAGGATGAAGCAACTCCGAAGCTAAGTGAATAAAGCGTGACATATACTTCACTTTTTGAATGAAAGAGATGACCTCCTTAAGACTCTTCGGTGATGGGAGCTCAATAAGAGCCTTTGCCTTTGAAGGATCCACCTCAATGCCTTTATAGGAAACCTTGTGACCGAGCAAGATCACTTCATCCTCACATATGTGACACTTGTCGGGGTTGAGTTGACCTCCCATGTCATAGAGCTTCTTTAAACCTTCTTCTACCCTTTGTAGATGCAATGATTTTGAGCTATAAATGCAGAAATCATCAATGAACACCCTAATTGACTTTCCAAAGAATGCTTGAAACACCATGTTCATGAAACGTTGGAATGTTGCAGGAGCATTTGTCAGACCAAATGGCATGACTCTAAAAGCATAACAACCCCAAGGAGTGATAAAGGTTGTTTTCAATTGATCTTCCAATGCGATACCTATTTGAAAGTAACCTGAGTAGCCATCACACACAGTGTACTTCTCATGACCAGCTACCTCATTTAGTATCTCATCCTGAAATGGGAGGGGAAAGTGATCTCTTTTTGTTGCCTCATTGAGTGGACGGTAATCCACACACACCCTCCACTTTCCGTTTTTCTTAGGAGTGACAACAACAGGAGAGACCCACTCTGAATTCTCCACTGGATAAATGAAACCTGCTGCTAGAAGCTTTCTTACCTCCTTGAGTAGAGCCTGCTCCTTTATAACTCCTAGCCTTCGTAGCTTCTGAGCTTTAGGTGTGGCCTCAGGCTTAACTCAATCTTGTGTTGAACAACATCTACCCCACGCACGTGGTGTAGTCTTTAGCGAAAAGCCTAGGAAACTTCCTTAGCACACATTTGAACTCCTCTCTTTCATCCTTTGTAAGTGTTGTTGATAGCATACCTTCCAGCATCCCTTCATCTTGAACACCTTCGTTCTCTTGAGGACCTACCTCCTCCAAGCCTTGACAAGAGGTCTCTTGGTTGCTTGGCTTAAACCTTACCCCCATGACTTCGATGGAAGACTCCTCTTCAGTAATGCTGCTGCTACTTTCTTCTTCTGAAGTGATATCGGTCCAACCTTCTTCCGTCTCACTTTGAGATGATTCTTCATGGAGCTCCTCTTGGCGTTGCTCCTTCATGTCAAAGACAACCTTCTTATGATTGTCATTCCTGCAAATTAATTTCCACTCTCCCAATCTTGCAAAGCTCGCATTTTCATTAGCCATGGTCTTCCTAGGATAAATGGATAACCACTTCCCTTGGTCGACATAACATAAAAATCCACTGCCTTCTTAATGCCAAAGGCCTCCACAAAAACGTTTTTACAAATTCCTACGCACCTAGCCTTGCTATTGTTTGCCATTTTCACTTTGATTTCAGGTGTCTCATGGATGTGCATGCCTAGTCTTTGCATGAGTCCCTCTGTCATGATGCAAATTTGTGCACCCCCATCCACTAGACCTTTCCTAACCAATCTTCCTTTGATGTAACAGTCTAGCACCGGTGTAATGTCCTCATTCATTTCAGCTTGTGCAATTTTTACAACAGGCACACTCTCTTTTACCTTTCTCCTAGTGCTAACTGCCCTTGTTAAATCCCTCCTAACTTGTGGACATAATGCAAGAAATTGAGGCCATGAAATATCAGGACCCTTACCTCTCATGTCTTCCAACAAGTTGTACGGAGCCATACCATGTCCAAGAGGGAAGTCTTGGAGGTTGATACGACGTCGAGTCCTCTTGGTTTCCTTGGTTCCCTTTGCCTTCTTGCCTTGTCCATGGTCACTCTGTGATGTGACTCCTTCTTTCTCTTTACCTTTTCCTCGGCCACGCTTAATTCCATTGGCTTCCATGTCAACCTCATTTGAATTTGTCACCTCTACCACATGCACATTTGGATCTGGCAAAGGTGGAACTCCTTCTACCCCGTGTGGAGGTGGTCTTGGTCCATTTGGCCTTTGTAGAAGCCTTGGTTGTTGACCAGTTCCTTCACCTGCATTCATCACTGGGTAATTCAAGTTAGGCCTCCCTGGCTCCCCACGGGGCCAAGGACAATTATACATCCCATGTCCAGATTCTCCGCAATTCCAACATTGCAAGACTCTCCTAGGCCGTGGATCTCGCTCTTCAGACTTCTTTGCTTGTCCCTTTGGACCTACAGCTTGTGCAAGGTGAATTGACAGGCTGCTTAAAGATTCGTTTAACTTCTCAATTACTTCCGCCGTTACCTCAGGAAGCTCCCTCGATGTTGATGCTTGTGACTTACCTTTGGGTCTAAGACCTTCTATTGGAACCTCTCCCCTTAAGCACTTGAGTTTCCTATACTTCTCAGCAGCCCTAGTTTCAGCTGCATCAAAAGTAGCAGGTGCACCCGCCTCAACTTTTACCTTAAGGTCAGGAAAGAGTCCGGCTATGAACCTCTCCTTCTTTAAAAATTCTGCACCATCACCAGGGTTAGTAACATTTCGTATCCATAGAGCCCAAAGACGTAGAAACTCTTGCTTGTACAAATAGTCATCTAAGTCTTTTTGCTTATGAGAAACAATGTCTTGCCATAGTTTTTGAGTGTTTTGGGGATCAAAGAAGTATCTCTTAAAACGATTCAAAACTTCTGTGTAATTCCCCTTAACTTCCTCAGGCAAAGAGTCAAACCAAGTACTAGCATCTTTCCTAAGGACCACCTCAAACATTTCTACACGTTCTTGATCGGTTACTATCCTCTTGATACGGCAAGACATCTTGAAATTTGCTAAAAATAATTCTGCATCCTCTCCAGGCTCTCCAAAGAAAAGAGGATATCCAGACATTTGGCGTTGGCTCTCCATTATTATGAAAGATTACAATACGAGTTACAATAAGGGATACAATAGAGATCTAGAACCACTCGCCTGCAAATGAAGAAGTGAGAAAATACCACTCTAGGTTTTCTTCTTCAGCTATCCAAGCTTCAATAAGGTCTCGATTTGTTTGATCAAAACAAAAGGGTAGACTATTGATGAGCTCTAAGAAGGGTTGAAATTCTTCAAAGCTAAGGCGATAAACAGAAATCTCTAGAACTTCATTTTCTGGATCCAAAAGAGCAACCACGTCCCAAGTGATAAATTGCACTTGCTCTACAATTCCCAATGCACAAGCGGTTTGTATAAAAACTAGATCTTCATGCTCGTCGAAGGCCGTGAGAAAGTAGCAATTGACTAGGAGCTCCTTTCCTTCGAGTTCCACACAGTCGGAGTGAGGCAACCTTCTCACAATTTCATAAAGAACATCCTCATCAAGTCCGATCAAGTTTGCAAGATTTAAAGACTCCACTTGTGCTACAAAATTCCTGGACAAAAACTCCTTAGGATTATGGTTAAATCATTCAAAAGCATAAAGAGATTTACAATGTCTCTATGAACAAAGTGTCATAGAAAGTAGAGAAGGATGAGAATTTATACAAATTTGCAATCTTCTCTATGCTCTCTTTATTAAGACAAGCTCTGAATAGCTCCCTATCTCCTTTGTTGAAAGCGAAAGGAAGACTATTAATAAGACGCAAATGAGGGAAAAATTCACCAAATGTGAGTCTATGAAGCATGAACTCTGGCCGCAAGTTTCCTGAAGAGTCTTCCTCAATGGTGAAATGCACTCGCCAAACGCCAAATTTCACTCTATTTACCAATCTTAGGGCACACACTAGTTGGATGAATGCGCGGTCTTCCTTAGTGCCCAACAACAAGAGGAAAATGGAATCCACGCGTAGGACCTTCCGTCTTAACTTCACCACCCTCTTGTTATGAGGGAGACGCCTTACTACTTGCTCCTGCAACTCAATTGGTAATAGAGCTAGATCTCTAAGGATTGAACTTTCACTGCACACACATTCCTAGTTAGAACAAATGATCGTTTTTTTGTTTCTTGTAACAACTTGGACAAAGAAAAAACAAACATACACACTACTTTGCCGGGCTGCACTTCATTTTAAAATAAAATGAACACATGTACATCAAAAGAAGTGTGGTAGTTGATGAGAGGTAGAATGACAGGGTTTGGTGATGCAAGAATTTCTCCTGCTCTTTGGGCACCAAACATGAACACCATTCGTTGTTGAAAATGGATCTTTCTACTAATTGCAACGTTTATTCTAATGTGTGGAGTAAAATGAAAGGGAAAAACCTCTATTCCTGGGCCATTATCCATGGCCTATGCATGTCCTAATGCTTAAAACAAAACAAAAATATAGACGTCCAAACTAAGGTCGTACCTAATGAGAGGCAAAATAAAAGGATTTACTGAAGCGTTTATCTCGGCCAACCTAAGAGGACCTAAAATTCTACGAATGACACGTTGAAATTGCAACTTAGTACTAACAATTATGTGTACCTTTTGCCTTGCAATGGGAATGAAGGGATCATACAAATCTTCGTGATTCATGCACACTACTTGACTATGCTAAAGGTTGATTCTACACAAAAATACACAAGCCGTCCTCAGTGGGGGCACCAATTTGAGGCGGTCCGGGGCGGGCAACAAGAAGAGTGGCCTCTAGACACCCTTCAAGGCTCCCGTGCTGCTCAATGGGGCTGGGGCACAACACAACACAAACCAAAACAACAAACCCACCGCCAAATCCCAACTACACAAGGGGCACCACCTAGTTTAAGAGCGAACTAGGACGCAAAAGAGGAGAATCGTTAGAGAAACCCACAAACAAGCAAGGAATTACACTAACCCTAACACCAATGGAATACTCTCACACACTAAAACACGAGAGAGAGAGAGAGAGAGAGATAGAGAGAGAGAGAGATAGAGAGGGAGAGAGAGATAGTGCTCGGGCTGCTTTGAAACGTATCGGCGATGGTCAAGCAAACACAACTATATATTTAAGAAAGAGAGAGAAAGGGGGAGGGGGTGCTTGTTGCATTAATACCTTCTTACAAATCTGTCATGACAAATCAAAGTGAGATTAGTACTTGTTCAACATAGCTTGCGTAAATTTCACCACAACACATCACTAAAAAAGCCACCCCAATCACTGTCTTAAGGCCAGGGGAGTCCTCTCCACCCTGTCGCCCTCTTACAGTATGTGGGATTTATGGCTAGATTGATGACAACACCAGAGACAAGCTATCAAGAACTTAAAAAAAAACCAAGACACTTACGCATCATTGCTGTCCATTACTTCGCGTTGGAAGGGAGACAAAATATCCAAGATTAGTCCAAATCCACCCTCCTTGATTCAGCGAATGTTGGGCTTACACTAGTAGGAGAAATGATAGATTTCCTACTCTCAATTGAATGATCACTCTCTCTCTTACAATGGCATAGATTTCCCTTGCTAATCCCCTATTACAACACATGCACATGCATAAGACAATGAGCTTCCACTCAAGAGCTCCTTCTAGAGAGGTTGAGCTTGGCTTCTCAAGCTATAGCATAGTGCTCTTGCTTATGGCTTCCCCCTTTTATGCTAGCTACACACTCCTTTTATAGCAATTTTGAAGGCTAGGGTTACTCCTCTAACCATGGTTGGGTTAGATTTTCAGCAATTTATCTAATTTCTTTTGCTTGGAATTATCAAGAAGTTGGTGGGGAAAGAGAGAGGAGAGAAATGGAGGTGATAGGACTTTCCATAGTGGGTTAGTGTTAGTAGAGTTAGTATTAATTTACAAATGGAATTGAATATTTACAATGGGAGTATCCATGTAGGATACAAATAAGGAAGAAAAACTCTTAAGAGGTAAGAAAAGGTGGATTTCTTACAAGGTTGATGCTCCAAGTGTCTTGAGTAGGGCCAATTTTGACGCTTGTTGACGGTCCACTAGCTTTGACGGTACATTTTTTCTCCACTCTTGACCTTCCTTGAGAGACAAGGTAATTGAAGCTGAGTAATCAACCACCATGATGCTGTCTTTTAAGAGAAGAGGCTGAATTTTGTGGTTTTTTGATAGATATGGGTAATTTGGAGGAGGAAAAATGAGACTAGGTGATCAATTTTGGAATGGAATTGTGTGTGGGAGGTATGAGTTCACCATGGTTTCTCTTATTCTTCAAGGTTGAGGAGAAGGTGAGTAGTGTGCAGAGAGGAGTGGTGAGAGAGATGGGGATGATGAGTGGAGAAGTGTGTGTGAAAGAGGAAAATGATAAAGTGGAAGAGAGAGTGTGGCTGCATAGCATGGAAAAACTGGGGTCCACTAAAAAAATCATATCTCACAGTTGGTAGCTCCAAAAATCATGAAACAATTTGGGGTGATTGTTCAGAGCGTGGGCTACATTTTCTCTTTTGACCACCGCTCCAAATTCGGAGTGGAGATAGGTGCCAAAATTCTCACCAAAAAGCCTGTTTTTTAGGCCTGCAAAAGTCTTTTAGTGGTCCCCTCCTTTGTTGAATTTGTACAAATGCATCCAAGAGTGAGCCCCTCCTTTGTCATATCATAATACAAAGCATTCAAGTTTCTCTTGACCCATGCATGGAGGAGGATTATTGGTGAAATAAGAAATATATACATGGTGGGACTAGTGTATGGACTATTCATGGACTTTAGCTCAATGAGCACATGGTGTTAGAATAATGAGTAAAAATAATAATAAAAATATGGAGGAGTTATGGATATGGAAAGATATTGGAATCATATGATATGGTCCCTCCTTGAATTATTTTGGGTGAAAGAGGAAAAGGTATGCAAGTAAATAATATAATAAAAGTAACCAATGAGTAGAAATCAATTTTTTGTTTTCACGAGGGTGAGGGTGAAAATGTAGGAGTGATTTGTATAAAGGAAAAATATGAGGTTAGAGTATGTACATATTGGCAAAAAAAAAAAAACAAAAAAAATTATGGTGTAAGAGGATGAAAGAAGGTGTACATAGGTTTAATAAAACACACACCTAAGTAGAAATATTTAAATAAAATACCAAAATAATTATAAAAAATCCCTATATTTAGGCCATATATACAATGAAATATTTACACACAAAGAGGCCATAATATACTTTTATTTTATTTTTTTTTTATTTTTTTTATTTTTTTTTTTGGCTCACCTAGCACAGTGACTAGCTAGCTGAGGGTTTTTAAGAAGATAAGGGAAAAGTCCCGTGACTCACGCACGCCTATGTACAGTGAAATGGTAGGGATAGCCACAGTGTTTGGGTGATTTTGGTAGGGTGAGGTAACTCACTGTGGCAATTACAGATAGCCGAAAAAACGGCTATCAATAGTGAAGCGGTCCGGGGTGGGCAACAAGAAGAGAAACCTCTAGACACCCTTCAAGGCTCCCGTGCTGCTCAATGGGACTGGGGCACAACACAACACAAACCAAAACAACAAACCCACAGCCAAATCCCAACTACACAAGGGGCACCACCTAGTTTAAGAGCGAACTAGGACGCAAAAGAGGAGAATCGTTAGAGCAACCCACAAACAAGCAAGGAATTTACACTAACCCTAATACCAATGGAACACTCTCACACACTAAAACACGAGAGAGAGAGAGAGAGAGAGAGAGAGAGAGAGAGAGAGAGAGAGAGAGAGAGAGAGAGATAGATAGAGAGAGAGAGATGGTGCTCAGGCTGCTTTAAAGTGTATCGTTAATGATCAAGCAAACATAAATATATATATGTAAGAAAGAGAGAGAGAGAGAGAGAGAGAGAGAGAGAGAGAGAGAGAGAGAGAGATAGAGAGAGAGAGATGGTGCTCAGGCTACTTTAAAGTGTATCGTTACTGATCAAGCAAACATAAATATATATATGTAAGAAAGAGAGAGAAGGGGGAAGGGGGTGCTTGTTGCACTAAATCCTTCTTACAAATCTGTCATGACCAATCAAAGTGAGATTAGTATTTGTTCAACATAGCCTGAGTAAATTACACCACAACACATCACAAGAAAAAAGCCACCCCAATCACTGTCTTAAGGCCAGGGGAGTCCTCTCCACCCTGTCGCCCTCTTACAACATGTGGGATTTATGGCTAAATTGATAACAATACCCGGAGACAAGCTATCAAGAACTTACATAAAACACCAAGACACTTACACATCATTATTGTCCATGACTTCACGTTGGAAGGGAGACAAGGTATCCATGCTTAGTCCAAATTCACCCTCCTTGATTCAACAAATTTTGGGCTTACTCTAGTAGGAGAAATGATAGATTTCCTACTCTCAATTTAATGATCACTCTCTCTTACAATGGCATAGATTTCCCTTGCTAATCACCCCTAATACAACACATACATATGCCTAATGCCAATGAGATTCCACTAAAGAGATCCTTCTCAAGAGGTTGAGCTTGGCTTCTCAAGCTATAGCATAGTGCTCTTTCTTCTCCCCCCTTTTGTGCTAGCTACACCCTCCTTTTATAGCAATTTTGAAGGCTAGGGTTACTCCTCTAACCATGGTTGGGTTAGATTTTCAGAAATTTATCTAATTTCTTTTGCTTGGAATTATCAAGAAGTTGGTGGGGAAAGAGAGAGGAGAGAAATCGAGGTGATAGGACTTTTCATAGTGGGTTAGTGTTAGTAGAGTTAGTATTAATTTACAAATGAAATTGGATATTTACAATGGGAGTATCCATGTAGGATACAAATAAGGAAGAAAAACTCTTAAGAGGTAAGAAAAGGTGGATTTCTTACAAGGGTGATGCTCCAAGTGTCTTCAGTAGGGCCAATTTTGACGCTTGTTGACGGTCCACTAGCTTTGACGATATATTTTTTCTTCACTCTTGACCTTCCCTGAGAGACAAGGTAATTGAAGCTGAGTAATCAACCACCATGATGTTGTCTTTTAAGAGAAGAGGCTGAATTTTGTGGTTTTTTGATAGATATGGGTAATTTGGAGGAGGAAAAATGAGACTAGGTGGTCAATTTTGGAATGGAATTGTGTGTGGGAGGTATGAGTTCACCATGGTTTCTCTTATTCTTCAAGGTTGAGGAGAAGGTGAGTAGGGTGCAGAGAGGAGTGGTGAGAGAGGTGGGGATGATGAGTGGAGAAGTGTGTGTGAAAGAGGAAAATGATAAAGTGGAAGAGAGAGTGTGGTTGCATAACATGGGAAAACTGGGGTCCACTAATAAAATCATACCTCACAGCTCGTAGCTCAAAAAAATATGAAACAATTTGAGGCAAAAGTTCAGCATAGGAGCTACAACTGTTGTTTGTATCACCTTTTCAAATTCGGAGAGCAAGTGAACTTTAAAAATTCAGCAAAACCGACCGTTTTTTTCCACTATACAAGGTCCTTGTGGGGTGCTTCTTTAAAAATTCTTTTGAATACCTCCAAGAGTGAGCCCTCCATAGTGCATGTATGCATGCCACCTACCCTTGACCTTATTTGGTAGGTCTATAATTGAAGATATTGTTGAGATCATGATATAAGTGAATAGTACAACTAAGAAAATCAAATGTTGAGGGGTCAGAAAAATATGTACATGTCAAATATAAATAATATAAGTGGAAAAAATATAAAGGGGTCAAAAGAAATCTCTCTCATTATGAGGCTACCATAAAAAGATAAATATTTTTGGTGTTCTAATTTTTTAGAAAAAAAACAAAATAGATGTAGGAAGGGAAAAATCACAATAGAGAAAAAATATACACATAAATAAAACTAGTTTTTTTGGATTTTTGTTGGGGTGGAGTTACACCAAATATAAGAGAAGCTTACATGAAAATATTTCTATATGGAATAAAGAGTATGAAAAATGGTAAGAAAAATTGTGGTAATGGTGAGGCAATGTACCGAGCATAAATAACACACACCTAGGTAAAAATATTTAAATAAATACCAAAATAATTATGAAAAAATCTTTTATTTAGGCCCTATATACAAAGAAATATTTACATACGCATGGGCCATAATGTACTATATTTCTTTTATTTTTTATTTTTTTGGCTCAACTAGCCCAATGCCTAGCTAATTGAGGGTTTTTTATTTCAGTAAGGAGATATGGGAAAAGTCCCCTAACTCACACGCACCTATATACAGTGAAAGGGTGAGGGTAACCACAGTGTTTGAGTGATTTGATAGGGGGGGATAACTCACTATGGCAATCACATAGAGCCGAAAAACGGCTATCATTAGCCCTCCCCCAGGATGATGGTATATTCATGTACCATCATAAAGAATCTTTTCCAAAGAGAGTGCTTCAGAGTCCTTGACAAGATCTTCATTGTTTGGCCTTTGGAATTTTGGTTTGTGTTACACTCATGCTTCATGGAACAATACTTACATGGGATAGTTGCCTTTTGCTCTGGTAGATCCTTTGGTAGAAGGCGACTCAAGTAAAGCTTCAAGCGATAGCCGTTTGCCTTCTTGGAGTGCTCTTTCACATTCAAGTCCATAAGTTGATAGTAACTTGAATTGAAAGCCTTCTTGACTATGTATGGCCCCTGCCATCTTGTTTCAAATTTGGCATCAAAACGATTATCGAGTCGATTGTCATACCTTAGCACAAGATCTCCTTCATTGATGCCTTTGTCCTTCAGTTTCTTGTCAAGCTTCTCCTTTGTCTGTGTGGCTTTCCTCTTATAGCACTCGTATGCTGCTTCTCTTTTCCACTCAAGCTCAGCTAAGGTAACAAGTCGATCCATCCATGCTTCTTGATCATCTTGTGCTGATTTGCCATGAATTCGCCTTGTTGGAATGTTTAGTTCAATTGGCTGTAAAGCCTCTTGACCATAGACCAAGTGAAATGGTGTGAACTCTGTGGCTTCCCCATATGTGGTTCGATACGCCCACAAGGCACCATCCAAGAAGTCATCCCACAACTTTGTCTTGTTTTTCACCATCTTTCTAATGATGCCTGCAATGACACCATTAGCTTTTTCTACCAAACCATTTGATTGGGGATAGTAGGGTGTACAGTGACGATGTAGAATGCGAAGTTCTTCACAGACTTCTGTGAGCAATCCCTTTCTAAACCCTGGACCATTATCAAAAACAATCTCCAAAGGTGTGCCAAATCTACAACAAATGTGAGTGTAGACGAATTTGCTCACTGTCCTCTCATTTACCTTTGCCACACTTTGTGCTTCCACCCACCTAGTCATATAGTCTAAAGCCACTAGAATGTAGAGTTTACCATTTTTTGTCCTAGGCAGAGGACCCATAGCATCAATGCCCCACTTTTCAAAGGGTCCATTTGCAAGCACGATTTGCCTTGGACCATAAATCAATCTTCTATTCCCATTTACCTGACAATTGTGATAACTTTTACACCAATGTTGGACATCCACATGCAGACTTGGCCAAACATACCCCGCAAGCAAAATCTTCTTCACAGTTAATTATTGGGAAAAATGACCACCACATGCCTCTTCATGCAAACCTTTTAGAATGGCTGGAATTTCCGCGATAGTTGGTACTCTTCTGCACACTTTATCCTTCCCTCTTTGATAGAGGGAGCCTTCTAGGAAGAGATACATGCTTGCCTTCTTCATGAGTTTCCTCTTCTGAGCTTTTGTGAAGTCTGGTGGAAACTCACCCTCCAAAATGTAGCCAATGATGGGAGCCAATGACTCCAATCCCTGGTACCTCGGTTACTTCACAGCACCCGCCACCATGATGACCTGCACTTCTTTCTTTACACATGCAACGGCTTGTTGTGCAAGTAAATCAGCATCTTCATTTTGTTTCCTAGGAATATGATATAATTGCACCTCCTCAAATTGATTAAATAGCCTACGGATGGTATGAACTTTGGCCCTTAGTCTTTCATTTTTGCATGCCCAAATGCCTAAAATCTGCTTCACAATGAGAAGTGCATCCCCTTTTACCATGAGACTTTGTATACCATGGCCAATGCATATTTTTAAACCATGAAGTAGTGTGTCATATTCTGCTTCATTGTTGCTAGTTGAACTTGGTAGATTGAACTTCTCTTTCATGACCACCTCTCCACTTGGGTTGAGCAACACTAGCCCTCCCCCTGCTTTTCCTGTGGCTCGACAAAAAGCTCCATCAAAGAACAAGGAAAAAGCATTAGGAATACTTTTTGGTGGTGGCAATGGTAGGGTCTTTACTTCAGGCACCTTAATCTCCTTTTCATGCACCCTATAACTGAGAATCCCTGCCAATTGTGCACGCACACTATCTTCTACCTTGAAAGAGTATTGAAACTCTTGCAACTCTATAATCCACTTTGAGATCCTAGTACTAAGATTCATTTGAGATGACACCCAAGGGAACAAATTCTCTGCGGTAAGGATTACAAAAGGTTCTGGGATCAAGTAGGATCTAAACTTCCTTATCGCAAACATGAGAGAAAGCATCATGAGTTCTGCCTCCGTGTAGCCTCTCTCTAAAGCATTCATGACCCTACTAGCAAAGTAGATGGGCCACATCCTGGTACTATAGGGATCTTGTTGTAGCAAAACTGCACCAATTGTTTCTTTCCCAGCACTAGAGCTAACAAAGAATGTGTACTCCCAACAAGGAGGCATGAGTGTTGGAAGCTCTGACAAAATGGCTTGAATGTTACAAAAGTACTCTTCAAGCTCATCAGACCATGCAAATTCTACTTGTTATGTCAAATTTTGCAAAGGGTGAAGTAACTCCGAGGCTAAGTGAATGAAGCGTGACATATACTTCACCTTTTGAATGAATGAGATGACCTCCTTAAGACTCTTGGGTGATGGTAGCTCAATAAGAGCCTTTTCCTTTGAAGGATCCACTTCAATGCCTTTGTAAGAAACTTTATGACCAAGCAAGATTACTTCATCCTCACCTATATGGCACTTGTCGGGGTTGAGTTGACCTCCCATGTCGTAGAGCTTCTTTAAAGCTTCTTCTACCCTTTGTAGATGCAATGATTTTGAGCTATAAATACAGAAATCATCAATGAACACCCTAATTGACTTTCCAAAGAATGCTTGAAACACCATATTCATGAAACGTTGGAATTTTGCAGGAGCATTTGTCAGACCAAATGACATGACTCTAAAAGCATAACAACCCCAAGGAGTGATAAAGGTTGTTTTCAATTGATCCTCCAATGCAATCCCTATTTGAAAGTAACTTGAGTAACCATCGCACACGGTGTACTTCTCATGACCAGCTACCTCATTTAGTATCTCATCCTGGAATGGGAGGGGAAAGTGATCTCTTTTTGTTGCCTCATTGAGGGGACGGTAATCCACACACACCCTCCACTTGCCATTTTTCTTAGGAGTGACAACAACAGGAGAGACCCACTCTGAATTCTCCACTCGATAAATGAAACCTGCTACTAGAAGCTTTCTTACCTCCTTGAGTAGAGCCTGTTCCTTTATAACTCCTAGCCTTCGTAGCTTCTGAGCTTTAGGTGTGGCCTCAGGCTTTAACTCAATCTTGTGTTGAACAACATCTACCCCACGCACGTCGGTGTAGTCTTTAGCAGAAAGTCTAGGAAACTTCCTTAGCACACATTTGAACTCCTCTCTTTCATCCTTTGTAAGTATTGTTGATAGCATACCTTTCAGCATCCCTTCATCTTGAACACCTTCCTTTTCTTGAGGACCTACCTCCTCCAAGCCTTGACAAGAGGTCTCTTGGTTGCTTGGCTTAAACCTTACCCCCATGACTTCGATGGAAGACTCCTCTTCAGTAATGCTGCCGCTACTTTCTTCTTCTGAAGTGCTATCGGTCCAACATTCTTCCGTCTCACTTTGAGATGATTCTTCATGGAGCTCCTCTTGGCGTTGCTCCTTCATGTCAAAGACAACCTTCTTATGATTGTCATTCTTGCAAATTAATTTCCCACTCTCCCAATCCTGCAAAGCTCGCATTTTCATTAGCCATGGTCTTCCTAGGATAAATGGATAACCACTCCCTTTGGTCGACATAACATAAAAATCCACCACTTTCTTAATGCCAAAGGCCTCTACAAAGACATTTTTACAAATGCCTACACACCTAGCCTTGCTATTGTTTGCCATCTTGACTTTGATTTCAGGTGTCTCTTGGATGTGCATGCCTAGTCTTTGCATGATTCCCTCTGTCATGATGCAAATTTGTGCACCCCCATCCACTAGACCTTTCCTAACCAATCTTCCTTTGATGTAACAGTCTAGCACCGGTGTAATGTCCTCATTCATTTCAACTTGTGCAATTTTTACAACAGGCACACTCTTGTAAAAATCCCTTGTTAAATCCCTCCTAACTTGTGGACATAATGCAAGAAATTGAGGCCATCAAATATCAAGACCCTTACCTCTCATGTCTTCCAACAAGTTGTACGGAGCCATACCATGTCCAAGAGGGAAGTCTTGGAGGTTGATACGACGTCGAGTCCTCTTGGTTTCCTTGGTTTCCTTTGCCTTCTTGCCTTGTCCATGGTCACTCTGTGATGTGACTCCTTCTTTCTCTTTACCTTTTCCTCGGCCACGCTTAATGCTATTGGCCTCCATGTCAACCTCATTTGAATTTGTCACCTCTACCACATGCACATTTGGATCTGGCGAAGGTGGAACTCCTTCTACCCCTGGTGGAGGTAGTCTTGGTCCATTTTGCCTTTGTAGAAGCCTTTGTTGTTGACCAGCTCCTTCTCCTGCATTCATCACTAGGTAATTCAAGTTAGTTCTCCCTCGCTCTCCACGGGGCCAAGGACAATTATACATCCCATGTCCAGACTCTCCGCACTTCCAACATTGCAAGACTCTCCTAGTTCGTGGCTCTCTCTCTTCTGACTTCTTTGCTTGTCCCTTTTGTTGGAATTAGGGTTGCAGAGAAACACACACAGGTTGGAGAAGATGAAGGAAGCTCAAGGCACACAATAGAGAGTGTGTTACTTAGTGTGCAATGGAAAGATAGATAGCCCTAGAGTGATGGGCGTATATACAATGCACGGGGGAAAAAACCTCCTAAAGAGGGGAAAAAAATGCCCCGGCGGTCCTAGTGTGTTCACACACATCACTACCACATGTATATGGTAACAAATCCCCCCTGGAGTGATGCGGTGAATGAGAGCTGGCACATGTGTAAAGGGAAGTGCCATGCCCTGAGGACAGGATCAGTCCACAAAGGGGAGTAACCCAAAGCTTTGCGGAAAGCTTCAAGCTTCTCACGAGACAATGCCTTTATGAAAAGATCTGCAAGGTTGTCCTGTGTTGGCACATAAGCCAAGCTGATCTCTCCTGTTGAGAGCCTCTCCCTGACATAGTGGTAATGCACCTCAATGTGCTTTGTGCGAGCATGAAAAACTGGGTTCCTCGCAACTGCCAATGCGCTCTGACTGTCAGTGTAGATAGTGTTGGCCGTGTCCTGTCCAACACCCAAGTCAGCCATAAGGCTTCTGAGCCATACACACTCAACCGTAGCTGTGAAGACTGCCTTGTACTCAGCCTCACAACTTGAAGTGTCCACAGTAGGTTGCTTCTTGCTCAACCATGATATACATGAACTGCCAAGCATGAAACAAAAACCGCTTGTGGACACTCGCGTGTCAAAACAACCAGCCCAATCTGAGTCCGAAAAAGCATGTAAGTCTGGCGGCAATGATCCCCCCTTGGGATAAAACAAGCCAAGATGTAAAGTGCCACTAAGGTAGCGGAAAATCCTCTTGACAGCCTGCCAATGCTTAGACCCTGGGCTATGCATAAATCTGCTGACCTACAAGATTGCAAACTGAATATCTGGCCTCGTGTTGCATACATAAATGAGGCAGCCAACAGTAGTTTGGTAAAGAGTGACATCAGCAGGATCGCCAGCATCATGTAGACTCAACTTCAAACCTGTTTCCATGGGAGTGGCAATAGGTTTGAAATCCTCAAGTCCAAACTTACATAGCAATGTCTCTATGTAACTTTTCTGACACAAGGCAATACCACCATCACACTGCTTAAATTGTATACCCAAGTAATGATGCAACAGCCCCAAATCTTTCATCTTGAAAGTAGCATTCAAATCAGCCTTAAATTCATCAATATGTCTCTCATTTGGTCCAGTGATCATCAAATCATCAACATAAAGAACCACAATGAGAAATACATCATCCTCACGCTTTACATACAATGTGCTTTCTGTTGGACTGTTACAAAAGCCTCGTTTAGCCAAATGAGTGTCAGCTTTCTCATACCAAGCACGAGGAGATTGATTCAACCCATACAAAGCCTTCTTACATTTGCACACTTTGTCCTCTTGTCCTTTTATGACAAAACCGCGAGGCTGCGTTACATAAACTTCCTCAAATATGTCACCATTCAAGAAAGCAGTAACAATGTCTGATTGATGTACATCCCAACCAAAATGAGCTGCCAATGCACATAGAAAACGCACAGTAGTCATACGACAAGTGGGAGCAAAAGTCTCTTCATAATCTATGCCTTTTTGTTGTGCATAACCTTTTGCAACAAGTCGAGCCTTATGGCGATCGATCTCACCATCCGGCTTGCGTTTCAACTTGTAAACCCACTTCGTAGCAATGGCCTTTTTGCCAGGAGGCAAATCACATAAAGTCCATGTGTCATTCTCTATAAGTGCATCATATTCTGATTTGATGGCAGCAATCCAATTTTCTGAATTCTGTGCTTCATCAAAAGACAGAGGCTCCTCAACATCATGTAAACTAGACACAACCAAAGCATAACAATCTGATGCAGAAGATGCATGGCGAGAGCCTGAACGAGTACGACTAGATAAAGGTGCATCCAATTTACTGTCACGCAAAGTGTGCACCAGCCATTTTGGCATACCTCTAGCCTGCTCATTTTCAGCCCTTTCCTCATCAAGTACATCATGTACATCTGCATCAGTAATAGGCTGTTCTAAAAAAATTTCAGAAACCCCCGTAGGCTGTACATTTGCCTCATTGGAACTTACATTCGTATTTCCACCACTGAAAAGAGGCAACAAAGTGTCATAAATGTCCTGTGAGCTTACATTACAGTCTCTAGTACATGACAGCAAGGGCTGAACAGAATCTTCCACAAACACTACATCCCGTGAAACCAGAATACGTTTTGTTTGCAAATGATACAACCTATAACCTTTGCTTTCAGCACTATAACCAACAAAAATACATTTGACAGCCTTATCATCCAATTTTCTGCGCTGCACTTGTGGCACCAAAGCATATGCCAAACAGCCAAAAACACGCATGTGCTCAATAGAAGGCTTTCTATCATGCCATGCTTCATATGGAGTAATAGACTGCAAAGCTTTCGTAGGACACCTGTTAAGTACATAAGTGGCACACATGATGGCCTCAAGCCAAAAAGAATGCGGCAAAGCTTGACTTTTGACCATACATCGTGCCATTTCCGTTAGTGACCTGTTTTTCCTCTCAGCAACACCATTTTGCTGAGGTGTATAAGGCACTGTACATTGGTGTTTTATCCCACGACTAGCCAGAAATGCATTAAATTCATGAGACATATACTCCCCCCCTCGATCGGAACGGAGGGTGCCCATAGTACATTTTGAGACATTTTCAGCCATAGCCAAAAATTGTTTGAAGCACATAAAAACTTCGGACTTCGCTTTAAGCGGAAATACCCATGCATGCCTGGAGTAATCATCAATGAAAGTCACGAAGTACAGGTAATTGCCCAAGGACGGAGTTTGCATGGGCCCACAAACATCACTATGCACAAGCTGCAACCTGCATGTGGCCCTAACTGAACCATCCTTTGGAAACTTAGAACGCTGCATTTTACCCAGAATACAGCCTTCACAAACATGTTTGACAAGTGCTTCAAGAGGCGGCAAAGAAGCAACCATATCAGATTTCTGCAAACGCAGCAAACTGGCAAAATTCAGATGACCAAAACGTGCATGCCAAAGTTTTGCATCTGAAATAGCCCTTGAATCTGCAACAACATTTGCAAAATTTTATCCACACTTGTCATACAAAGTGAGCTTATACAGCCCACGGCACAAAAGCCCAGATGCAACAATTTCATCACCAAAACTGAGATCATGAACTGTACATCTGTCATCCACAAATTTGACTACAAGTCCAAGTCTAGCAAGTGCGGATACAGACAAGAGATTCTTCTTGATCCCAGGTACATAAAGTGCATCAACAAGTGTGAAGGAAATGCCATTAGCAGCAGTGAGCACAATATTTCCAACTCCCTGAACTGGATAAGAGGCGTTGTTGGCACAAGTGACTGAATTCCCATGAGGGACAGACTCGAGAGAGGTAAACAATTCACGATGTGAGGTAATGTGCTTTGTAGCACCACTGTCGAAATACCACACATGTGAATCTGCAGCAACTGACAAGCATGCATCATGGACAGCAGGATTGTAAGTGCACTCTGTGCTAAAAGCCCATTCTGCATCAACATCAGCATCACAATCTCCTTTCACAGAAGACTCAACAATGGCTGCATTTGTAGTGGAACCAGCATTTGCAATGGAACCACCCTCTTTCTTCTTAGCCTCTTTGTCCTTCAACTTAGGACACGACTTGATCAAGTGATCATTGGCTTTACAATAATGGCAACGCATCTTTTTTTTGCCCTTATCACCAGAATTGCCAGACGAAGTGCTGCCACCAGAAGCATTAGGAACAGAATTTTTGCCACTCGCAGCAGAACCATAAGAAGTGGCTGCATTACTGTTACCACCCTTTCTTTGAGAAGCAATAAAAGCCTGTTCAACTGCACACTGCCTAGTCCTGTTTTTTCTAGAAAGTGACTCTTGCAACAGCAATGTGCATAATGCATCAAACTTGACAACTTCAGGATTTCCTTGGGTCATGAGTCTCCAAGTACTAGCAAAAGTCTGGTAGGAATCTGGTAAGGCATCAAGAACAGTCTGCACAAGGGAACTGTCCGAAATGACTTCACCTACAGAAATGAGTTGCTCATTGATATCCTTGACACTAGCAAGGAAAGTGTCCATATCATCTTCCTCATGCATAATCTTCGACTCTAGCTCTTTACGTAGCAAAGCAATTTTAGCCTCATTGCGGCTTGCATAAAGACTTGCTAGAATATCCCAAGCCTGTTTTGCAGATTTTGCTGAACGGATGTGAGGAATAATGGTGCGCTTCACAGACAACGCAATCAATGCATGAGCCTGCGCATCCTTAACATCCCAACGAGCTTGTTCTGCCGTAGGCAAAACAACTCTAACAGTTGCAATCCTTGCAGCAAGACCTGCAACATCCTCAACATCGCCTACATCTTCAGAATCAGGACGTACATCAATGCCCTGCACAATGTTCCAGACACCTTTTGACACAAGAACATGTTGCATCATATAAGCCCACATAGGGTAGGTTTCCCCATCCAACCTGTCCTCAGCAGCAAACATCTTGAACACATCTGTGTTGTTGTTGTCAGCCATGGTAAATGCTGCACCTGATGTGAAAACTGCCCGAAAATAGGAGAAATGGAGCGGGAACAACTTGTGCTATATAGCACAAACCGTAGAAGACTATAAGGCACCTGTTATGCAGAAAACGGCAGTGACAAAAAATCTGCACAAAATGACGAAATAGCCTATGCAGTACTGCCCGTAGTGGAAACGGAGGCCGAAATGAGCCCAAATCAAAATTCCGAGCAGACCTAGCTCTTCAAGCTATCCCAAAATATTTGTCGACCTGCGAACGCTCGCCAAAGCTCACTGAAATCGGAGAAAGTGAGCAGGCGTGTGTTGGAGCAGCTAGCGACTAAGCTCGGGAGGACGTGACCTGCTCTGATACCAATTGTTGGAATTAGGGTTGCAGAGAAACACACACAGCTTGGAGAAGACGAAGGAAGCTCAAGGCACACAATAGAGAGTGTGTTACTTAGTGTGCAATGGAAAGATAGATAGCCCTAGAGTGATGGGCGTATATACAATGTACGGGGGAAAAAACCTCCTAAAGAGGGAAAAAAATGCCCTAGTAGTGTGTTCACACACATCACTACCACATGTATATGGTAACACCTTTGGACCTACAGCTTGTGCAAGGTGAATTGACAGGCTGCTTAAAGATTCATTTAACTTCTCAATCACTTCAGCCGTTACCTCAGGAAGCTCCCTGGATGTTGATGCTTGTGACTTACCTTTGGGTCTAAGACCTTCTATTGGAACCTCTCCCCTTAAGCACTTGAGTTTCCTATACTTCTCAGCAGCCCTAGTTTCCACTGCATCAAAAGTAGCAGGTACACCCGCCTCAACTTTTACCTTAAGTTCAGGAAAGAGTCCGGCTATGAACCTCTCCTTCTTTAAAAATTCTGCACCATCACCAGGGTTAGCAACATTTCGTATCCATAGAGCCCAAAGACGTAGAAACTCTTGCTTGTACAAGTAGTAGTCATCTAAGTCTTTTTGCTTATGAGAAACAATGTCTTGCCATAGTTTTTGAGTGTTTTGGGGATCAAAGAAGTATCTCTTAAAACGATTCAAAACTTCTGTGTAATTCCCCTTAACTTCCTCAGGCAAAGAGTCAAACCAAGTACTAGCATCTTTCCTAAGGACCACCTCAAACATTTCTACACGTTCTTGATCGGTTTTTATCCTCTTGATATGGCAAGATATCTTGAAATTTCCTAAAAATAATTCTACATCCTCTCCAGGCTCTCCAAAGAAAAGAGAATATCTAGACATTTGGTGTTGGCTCTCCATTGAATTGATTTCAAAGTGACGCATTTTTTTTTTCTTTCTTTAAAAGATTTACACAAAAATATTTTCTAAATTGCAATCTATTCTACAACAAAATAAAAATATTCACATCAAATGACCTATGATAACCAATAAGAGGTAGAATGACAGGGTTTGGTGATGCGAGAATTTCTCCTACTCTTTGGGCACCAAACATGAATACCATACGTTGTTGAAAATGGATTTTTCTACTAATTGCAATGTTTACTCTAATGTGTGGTGTGAAATGAAAGGGAAAAACCTGTATTCCTGGGCCATTATCCATGGTCTATGCATGACCTAATTCTTAAAACAAAACAAAAGTATATACGTCCAAACTAAGGTCGTACCTAATGAGAGGCAAAATAAAAGGATTTACTGATGCGTTTATCTCTACCAACCTAAGAGGACCTAAAATTCTACGAATTACTCGCTGAAATTTCAACTTAGTACTAACAATTATGTGTACCTTTTGCCTTGCAATGGGAATGAAGGGATCATACAAATTCTCGTGATTCATGCAAGCTACTTGATTATGCTAAAGGTTGATACTTCACAAAACATACACAAGCCTGTCCTCAGTGGGGGCACCAATTTGAAGCGGTCGAGGACGGGCAACACGAAGAGCAACCTCTAGACACCCTTCAAGGCTCCCGTGCTGCTCAATGGGGCTGGGGCACAACACAACACAAACCAAAACAACAAACCCACAGCCAAATCCCAACTACACAAGGGGCACCACCTAGTTTAAGAGAGAACTAGGACGCAAAAGAGGAGAATCGTTAGAGCAACCCACAAACAAGCAAGGAATTTACACTAACCCTAACACCAATGGAACACTCTCACACACTAAAACACGAGAGAGAGAGAGAGAGATGGTGCTCGGTCTGCTTTGAAGTGTATCGTTAATGATCAAGCAAACATAGATATATATATGTAAGAAAGAGAGAGAAGGGGGAAGGGGGTGCTTGTTGCACTAATGCCTTCTCACAAATCTGTCATGACCAATCAAAGTGAGATTAGTATTTTTTCAACATAGCCTGAGTAAATAACACCACAACACATCACAAGAAAAAAGCCACCCCAATCACTGTCTTAAGGCCAGGGGAGTCCTCTCCACCCTGTCGCCCTCTTACAGTATGTGGGATTTATGGCTAAATTGATAATAGTACCCGGAGACAAGCTATCAAGAACTTACATAAAACACCAAGACACTTACACATCATTATTGTCCATGACTTCACGTTGGAAGGGAGACAAGGTATCCATGCTTAGTCCAAATTAACCCTCCTTGATTCAGCAAATGTTGGGCTTACTCTAGTAGGAGAAATGATAGATTTCCTACTCTCAATTTAATGATCACTCTCTCTTACAATGGCATAGAGTTCCCTTGCTAATCACCCCTAATACAACACATACATATGCCTAATGCCAATGAGATTCAGACTCAAGAGCTCCTTCTGAGGAGGTTGAGCTTGGCTTCTCAAGCTATAGCATAGTGCTCTTTCTTCTCCCCCCTTTTTGTGCTAGCTACACCCTCCTTTTATAGCAATTTTGAAGGCTAGGGTTACTCCTCTAACCATGGTTGGGTTAGATTTTCAGCAATTTATCTAATTTCTTTTGCTTGGAATTATCAAGAAGTTGGGGGGGAAAGAGAGAGGAGAGAAATGGAGGTGATAGGACTTTTCATAGTGGGTTAGTGTTAGTAGAGTTAGTATTAATTTACAAATTAAATTGGATATTTACAATGGGAGTATCCATGTAGGATACAAATAAGGAAGAAAAACTCTTAAGAGGTAAGAAAAGGTGGATTTCTTACAAGGTTGATGCTCCAAGTGTCTTGAGTAGGGCCAATTTTGACGCTTGTTGACGGTCCACTAGCTTTGACGGTACATTTTTTCTCCACTCTTGACCTTCCTTGAGAGACAAGGTAATTGAAGCTGAGTAATCAACCACCATGATGCTGTCTTTTAAGAGAAGAGGCTGAAGTTTGTGGTTTTTTGATAGATATGGGTAATTTGGAGGAAGAAAAATGAGACTAGGTGGTCAATTTTGGAATGGAATTGTGTGTGGGAGGTATGAGTTCACCATGGTTTCTCTTATTCTTCAAGGTTGAGGAGAAGGTGAGTAGGGTGCAGAGAGGAGTGGTGAGAGAGGTGGGGATGATGAGTGGAGAAGTGTGTGTGAAAGAGGAAAATGATAAAGTGGAAGAGAGAGTGTGGTTGCATAGCATGGGAAAACTGGGGTCCACTAATAAAATCATAGCTCACAGCTCGTAGCTCAAAAAAATATGAAAAACTTTGAGGCAAAAGCTCAGCATACGAGCTACAAATTTTGTTTGTATTACCTTTTCAAATTCGGAGAGCAAGTGAACTTTAAAAATTCAGCAAAACCGACCGTTTTTTTCCACTGCACAAGGTCCTTGTGGGGTCCTTCTTTAAAAATTCTTTTGAATACCTCCAAGAGTGAGCCCTCCATAGTGCATGTATGCATGCCACCTACCCTTGACCTTATTTGGTAGGTCTATAATTGAAGATATTGTTGAGATCATGATATAAGTGAATAGTACAACTAAGAAAATCAAATATTGAGGGGTCTAAAAAATATGTACATGTCAAATATAAATAATATAAGTGGAAAAAATATAAAGGGGTCAAAAGAAATCTCTCTCATTATGAGGCTACCATAAAAAGATAAATATTTTTGGTGTTCTAATTTTTTTTTTAAAAAAAAATTGATGTAGGAAGGGAAAAATCACAATAGAGAAAAAATATACACATAAATAAAACTAGTTTTTTTGGATTTTTGTTGGGGTGGAGTTACACCAAATATAAGAGAAGCTTACATGAAAATATTTCTATATGGAATAAAGAGTATGAAAAATGGTAAGAAAAATTGTGGTAATGGTGAGGCAATGTACGGAGCATAAATAACACACACCTAGGTAAAAATATTTAAATAAATACCAAAATAATTATGAAAAAATCTTTTATTTAGGCCCTATATACAAAGAAATATTTACATACGCATGGGCCATAATGTACTTATATTTCTTATATTTTTTATTTTTTTGGCTCAACTAGCCCAATGCCCTAGCTAATTGAGGGTTTTTTAATTCAGTAAGGAGATATGGGAAAAGTCCCCTAACTCACACGCACCTATATACAGTGAAAGGGTGAGGGTAACCACAGTGTTTGAGTGATTTGATAGGGGGGGATAACTCACTATGGAAATCACAGAGAGCCAAAAAACGGCTATCAATAGGTAGGGTACCTTGGTCGATTTCACTGAACTCGGATCCAATTGGTATGGTGGAAATTCTTGTGTCTTTCCTTTTTGGGTCATCCTTTTCTTTGATTTCTCTTTCATTGCACCTACTAGGAGAATACAATTTGTAGTTAGAAATTTCCACGAATTTCGCTTTGAAATGCATGTGTCTGAATTGCTGGCAAATGATTTCCATTTTGCTTCAAATCAATTTTGGAGCATGCATAGATGCATTCAAACATGTAAAGATCAAAACTATTCAATCGAGGCAAAATTTGCAACCAGATTAAATAATCACAATTATTTATAGTAGGGTAATTTTCTCAACTTTTTGCATTTTTGACTTCACAGGCTTGAAAAAAATGTGATTTTCAAGCCACTTGTGCACAAAGCAGATTTCTCAAGAGTGATCAAAGCAGAGGAAATTATAGATTTTGCAACACAGTTTGCAGGATTTGGACAGATTCTAAAAGATGACGTGGCTACATGGTTTGACTCAGTGGAAAGAGGATATTTTGAGATTCTAGACGAGCTATAGGAATTGAGCTAAGCACACATTACTATGACCTCAAACCCCACTTTAGGTCGAATTCCAAAATTGCGATTATTAACAGGTGGATTTTTGACCTAGTTGTTTTCGACCCAAAATGCATCTAAATGCTTAGCAATGATGCCACAATACCCCGCCGATGCTTAGTTTTTGATTTGAACATGTAAATTCCTAGTTATGATGAAATTATACCGTGGGTCGGCGACGCCAAAAGCTATGAAATACTGTGAATGGCTTATGTCAATGCGTACAGCTCTTACCTGCGGTTGCAATGCAACAAACGTATTCACAATGTGACAACCGGAGAGAGAGTAGGAAGCGCGAGAAGGAGAGAAGTGAACGCCGTTAGCTCGCGCTGTGTATTTCTTATCCAAAAACTTATTAAAAATTTACAAAAATTGACTTGTTTACCTTAGCCAAGGTTTTTGGGTGGTCAAAAGTAATAATCTGGAGTTCTACCAAAGCTAGGAATGGAATGGCTGATACAATCTGGAAGCTTGTAGCCCCACCTCATTAATTACAAGGTTTATCAAGAAAACAGGAGTTACAATATTCCCAATTTATCAAAATAATAATTGTTTTACAAGGAGAACTCCAAAAAATGGTGTCGGTGTTAGCTTGCTGCTAACATTTTCCCCTCCTCGTCTCTGTCATCCCTTGACACAACTTTATGAGCTGAAGTAATCTTCTGGTTGACGGCGGGCAAGGCGGTCCTTAAGTGCTTCCAGTGCTTTTTCATATCTGATTTTGCGTTCTTTGTTTGGCACTTGCAAAAACTGCATGGTGACTTTGTTTTTTAGTTCCACTACCCAGTAGCCTACAAATCTTGCTGTGAGGTTTCTTATCATCGGTGCAAATATCTTCGTTCGCCAGGTGAAGAAGTCAGTGTAAAATTCCTCCTCAAAAGCTAGCATATTGTGTGAGGGCAGAAACATGGATTGGGCATAAAAGCCATAAAGAACTTCCTCTAAGGGCTACCCACGTAGATCATAGCATAGGCCTTTGTTTCCTTCTAAAAATGAGAGCCATGGGGCTCCTGTCTGCTCCGTATCATTGAAGACCTGTATGCATGTGAGTAGCATCCGGTAGGTTTTATATAGCATGGCACAGGAGAGATCTGGCAGACTTTTGAAGAATCCTATGGGCCGGTTAGGGTTTTCACCATGTATTCTTCTGTTTCTTGGCCTCTCGCTGGAGCTGGCAGCCTGGGAAAATTCAGCCATGTTGGCCTCTTCTTTTGCAGTGCTTCGTGTGCTTGCCACGTCCTTACTCACGGTACATGACAAAATGTTGGATCTTTCTGTATGGCCGCAGGTGCTCTCATGAACAGAATCAAGTATCTGGATTCTTGTTCAGCCAGCTAAGCCTCCACTTTGGGTGGTCTTGATCCACACCAGCCCCCCTTGAATAATCTTTCCTTTACCTGTAAGAGTTCAACCTTGATGAGAGGATATGGCAGGGATTGTTGGTGCCATTCAGCATTGATTTGATTGGGAGTGAGCTGTGTGAGGTTGACAGAGTGTAAAACTCTCAACTCCCAATCCATGAAAGATGAGCAGTTGACAGAGGTGACAAATGAACTTATTTCCATCTCTCCGTCCGCGCTCAAAAGATTCAAGTACAATTAGATGTAGCAAACGCATCTCTGCAGTATTCGGAACAAAGAATTAATGATCAAGCCACTTTCTTGCAGCAATTAAGAGAAAATCCAGCCGTGGCCTTGACCAAGGGAACAGATGAGGTGTACAGAGCACTTGAAAAGAAAAACAAAGATTTAGAGCTGGAGTTGAAGCTGGAGCAGTCACATCGCAGAGACCTAGCACTCATGTGGGTCCAAAGAGATTGAAAAATTGAAAAGGGTGAACCAACTCCTCAGAGATGGAAAGCCAGATACATAGGAAGAGGCCGGCACTTCAGAGTCACCCCAAGTGGAAATCCCCTTGGTCTCATTTGATGACTTTGAGACGCAGTCTATAGCAGAACCGAGTGAAGGAGAAGTTTTTCAAGTCCGAATCACAGAGGAAGACACAGTGCCGATAGTCCAGCTGTCAAAGGCTGAAGAACATGCACTGAAGGAGAAGATTGCCTTGGAGGTAGACGAGCAATGGAGGGCAGCTATCACTTCGCAGGCATCATATAGCTTAGTCATGAGGTCACCCAACTGTTTCGTTTTCTTATGTTGGTTGTCCTTGGCTATCTGATGTCGTTTGGATTCAGTCTTTAGCTCTTGTACTTGCCTTTGGAGATCAGTGATAGTAGCCATTCGGTCGTCGAGCTCACCTTGAAGAGCATCGATGACCATTTCTAATTCTTTGGCTTTTGTACTACGGTTAAAGGCTGCTGAGCGGAGTTTCTCGGTTATGATTTGCATCTGCCTTGCATATTCATTCACTTGTAGAATGACTTCATCATTGGACTTCCACTCCTCTTGTCTTGCAAGTTGAGATGGGCCGGCAGCCTCTTGTGTTGCTTCTTGTTGTGTTGTTATTGATGGTGTTTCTATAGAGATGGTTGCTCCGTGGTCATCCTGAGGTTTTGAAACCTCAATAGTTTAAGGCTAAGTGGAAACAAGCTGTGTGGTCTCAACCCTTACAGTTTCTTCAATTGTAGGCCTTCCTACCTTCTCAATGTTGGTTTCTTCCTCGTGTGTAGTGGTTTGATCCTTTTATTTATCTTCTTCTTTATCAGTTTCATCTGTCAGCTTGTGAGTTTCCTTGAATGTCTGTTCTGGTTCTTGTTCAGCTTCCTTTTCTTCATGTTGTTTGGTGTGGTCAGCTTATTGGGAAGCTTCCCTTTGGTGGGTGAACTCAGACTCTCTTTCCTTGTCACTCTCGGCTTCTTCAGTGGTTTCTTGGCTGGAAGTGATGATGGTGGAGTGGGCATGGGATGGTCCTGTTGTTCCGACGGCAGTGAGGTGGGTCGGGAGATGCATGTCCTTGCTCTTGAGTTTCTGCTTCCTCAGCTTTCTTGGCCGCTTCTTCCACCTCTTTCAGCTTCAAGGGCTCTTCCTCTTGGTAGATTCTTTCTCAATGATCCTTGGGATCCTCGTCCTCTTTCCTTGAATGATGTTTTGTTTGAAGTCCCTTCAAGCCGATGGGTACCAACTTTTTTGGGTCTTTTCTCTGCGCTTGCCTAGTGCACCAATACGCCTTTTTTTCTCTTTCAAATCTCGCTTGCTTTTGAGCTGGCTGCTCTTGGTGGGCAGCCACTGCTTTTCTCTTCATCTCTTCCCTCCTAGATCTTTTCTCTTCATTGTCAGAGCTTTCACTGCTATGCTGCTCTGATGAATTGTCATCGGATTCATCACCTGATTTAAACAATCGCTTATCGATCTGGTAGATCTTGGAGAGGGTTGAGCTTCCAAGATCCATGTGTTCTGATCCAGGTGGCAGGTTGTCGGCCATGCCGATGGCATGATATCATATTCTGGTTAATACTTCAGGCGCGCCCAAGTATGTTATCTTTCCCTCCTTCTTGGTGGCCTTGGATGTTGTCAACACTTATTGTGCGTGGTCCACAGGTTTTTTGGTGGTTGACTTCAGAACTTGTGTAAAAGTGGTGGCCATGGCGTGATTTGGTGTCGTGTACCTTGGTGGACTTTTCGCCAAGAAATGGAAATGTTGATGGTACAGACGGGCTAGATCTTCCACCTACTTGTGGATGAGATCGGCAAATGTAGCCGTAGATGTTTCCTTTGTAAACGTGCCCGTTGTTTTCCTATCTCTTGCCCGCATGGTCATCCCTTCAGTGGGCAATCTGAGTGCCTCTGCCACTATTTCCTTTGTAATCACAACCTCTACCTTATTTCCTTGGTTTTCTGAGAGTTGGGCAGTTCCGTCTTCCTTGATGGTGGACAAAAGCTCGTAAGCTTTCTGAAAGTCTACTCTATAGGGCTCTTGTTCATAGAAGTGTCTGAGTCCCAACCTGTAGTTAGCCTCTTTGGTTTTTGGCTTTGCTACAACATCAAACCTCTTTGGTCAAGAGCTACAACTCCACGGGATGCCCTTATTTACTCTTAAATCTGTCCGTGAAGACTGTGGTGTGGTGTTCTTTTAGCATCTCTTTAGAAAGATAAGATGCCTTTGCTGCCTTTACTGACTCGGGGTCCAGTTGATACGGGGGCAACTCTTGCAGTTTCTCCTTTTGGTTTAAATTTTTCTTTGCTTTCTCCGCGGCTTGCATTGCTCTTGTTCAGTGGATAAAGTGCAAAGTTAGTGGAGTTGTCAGATTTTTCTCCAGAATGTCCTTTTATAAAGTGCAAAGTTAGCGGAGTTGTCCTTTTTCTCCAGAATGTCCTTTTATACTGAAATGACAAAAACTTTGTTTTTCACATAAATTTTGACCTAAACATGTTTCATACATCTAATACAAGTCCTAAATTGAATTTGGTCAAGTTTGGTCATGCTGGCACCACTTTGTGCTCTGTCGACTTTGAATTCACCGTTTTTTGTGATTACTCTATCTGTTAGGTTGGCTTGTCAACTTTGAGGCTTTGGACTTGTCTGTAACCTCGTCGTGAAGCTACCTTTTCAATTTTGGCTCATTTGGAGTCAGTTTGGCCTCGTATGTCGAATTTGACGCTTTGTAACCTTCAAGCCGTTTTTCTCTTTTCGAGGGATTTACTTGATGGATTTCTCCAAACCAATCATATACATTGTATATGAGCCTCATTAGCAAGCCATTTGTGGGGTCAGGTCGGAATTCTCGCCTTTCCCAAAAAACCCTAATTCTCTACTGAGGACCCCCTTGACCCCAGACAAGTGATCATCTGATGGTATGGAATGGTTCTATTATGTTAGGGTATGCTATGGTTCAAATGCTATCCGATTTGGTCAAGCTGGCAGGCTGCTATGGTCACTTTTAGGTCGTAGGTCTTTGTGCACTGCTTGGCTTCTAGGGTTTGAGATTAGCCACCGGCGGTAGAAAATGGATCATTGGTTAGTAAGGAACTTACCCCTCATGTCTCGTGTGAGACGGCGCTGAAAAAGGTCAACCATGGGCTCCGGAAATGATGCGCGAAAGAAGCCGAAGTGCTCTCTTTGCAAAGCTCCAAGTGGAAATGAAGTGGTTTTAGCCTACCCTGGCTATCTATATTTGGACTTTCTGAACCAATTTTCCCCAGATTCCCTTGTTAGTCCTATTAGGCCGTGAAATTTATGTTAGGATCAAAAATTTCCAAAATCGGATTCCTGTTGCTCATTCTGCAAGACTTTGGCAAAAGTAGGCTTGGCCGCCTAATTTGGCCATCCCGCTTCCATCTTTTGATTTCGTTGAAAATTTTTGTGCTTGACCGCCTTGTCTTTCTGATCACCATCTTGTTTTCCATTTTTCCATCTGAGCTTCACTACTATTTATTATTATCAAAGAAAATAGAAAAATGCTCTAAAAAAGCAAAGTGAAAATCCAGTAATTAAGAAAATTCCTTGAAAAACACAGCTTTATTGGTTTTTGTTGGGTTTCTCCGTTTTTAAGCCTCCTTTTCAATAAAAATGATTAAAAATACCCAAAAAAAGAATTTTTTTAATGATTTTTTGATAGTATATACACTATTTACACTCATCGAGAATATATTACCAGTGAATTTTCCCTTGTTCATGAATTATAAGGGCATTATTAGGTAGTTTTGCAAAAAATCACACGTTAACATGAAACTTTTTCCTCCCTCTTCAAACATTGCCCTTAATTACTTAGTATTTAGTAGTACCCTACCACCCCTTCTAGATGGCGTTCTCTGGGACGACTATGTGCATGGGTTGAACATTTGTGTCTATGAAAAACTGTGATTGGCTCTACCATGATATGAAGATCAATGCAATTCAACTCAATATGCTGTGCAAGAGTTGGGTCTTGAGTTAGTAACTCAAGGGTTTCCGATGTTGAGGTTTGCTGCTGGTGTTTTCCAAAGAGCAAATCATGCAGCCTTTGTGCTCTCTGTTTGATATTACCACCAGGGTGTTTAAGCACACTGATTTCTTGAGCTGTTGGTAGCACTTTAGACGGTTGTCGAGCTTTTTCTCACCATTGGTAGCTCGATCTGCTTGGTGCATGGTTTTTGAGAGTCTGTTGAGACTTAACTTGCCATTGTTTGATTGGTTTTGCGTTGTGTGGAGAAGATAAGTGCTCCTTTTTCTTCCAAACCTTTTTCATGTTAGGTTCTTGTTCATAGATGCTCGATTCTGTGCTTGAATCCTTGGAACCGTCTTCTGTTTCTTTGGTGAAATTTTAGGCACCCATATCTGATTTGGTTTATCCACAAGTTGTGCCTTTGGTACCCAAATTTGCCTGACTCCTTGCATGCTACTTGTAGCATTTGTTTGTCGAGGGGATGGAGAAGATTTACTTCGTGGATTAGTACTCTGTTTGCATCTTTTCCATTCCTCTTTGCTGGGTGCAATAGGAACAATGAGTTTCCCTCCCTTAAGTGATAGCTTTAGCTGATTTGTACCCCAATCTGGTACTACTTTGTATGTACGCATCCAAGGAATGCCAAGAATCATCGTCTCATTCATGTGTTCACCTAGCAAGCATACAAATTGATGTGGACATGAGAATCCATGTACTACCACGTTCAAGTTGACTACTCCCAATGTTGGACTCATATTCTTGTTGCATCCTTTGATTGTCGTTATTCCTGCGGTCAATTCTTGACTTGTTTCCTTCTTGTATGTGGAATAACTGACTGCATTCACTCTAGCTCCTGTGTCTACCAAAGCATTGGTGCTATGATTGTTGAGCTGTACTTTGATGCGGAGATCCATTCCATCTAACCAGTCGTCATCTGTTGAAACTGCGTCTTTAGGTAATTCCCATTGTTGATCATCTAGTTCCAAAGTGTTGATGGAAATCGGTATTTGTTGATTCTTGAGAGTAGCTTTACGCTTGAGCACGAAAATTCTAGCTTCCTCTTGGGCTTCATCAATAATCTACTGTCGCTTCATCTTCCTTTGTTTGGCTGCATGCATTCTCTCTAGCAATTCATTGGTTAGTGGCAAATTATATTTCTTTAAATGACATCCACTAATCCAATTAGACATTGGTTCACCATCTATGGTTGACAATTTTACTGCTCCACTTGGAGATACATCTTCAATGATAAATAGTCCATTTCTCTTTTCTTAAACTTGGGAATGTGTTGCTTAAGGGAATAGACTAGAACTAAGTTCCCTTTCTTGACAATTTTGGTGATTAAGTGGGAATCAAAAAACTGTTTTTCTTTCCTCTTTTGTGCATAGATATGAGCTACAGTAGCCTTTGCTCGTCTAGCTTTTCCAAATCTTCAAGTCTTTCTGACAATTCATGTCCAGTCCACTCAAGAGTTTGTGCTACCCTTAAGGTCGGCAATAGAAATTCTATTGGCAGTATGGCATCAAGACCATAAACAAGGTTAAAGGGTGTAGCATTTAAAGCCATTTTGAATGAAACTCGATAAGCCCATAGAACAGCATGGAGATTTATTTCCCAGTCTGTCCTTCTTGAACTAACCACTTTAGTCAGTACCGCGCTAAGAATTTTATTCGTATGCTCAACTTGTCCGTTTGCTTGTGGGTGATAGGGAGCGGATTTGTTATGGATAACCATAAACTCATTAAGCAAATACTCCATTACCTCGTTAAGGAAATGAGTTCCCCGAACACTGACAATCTCTATTGGAAGTACATACCTTGTGAATAGATACTCATATAAGAATGAAGCAGTGATTCTGGCATCATTCTTTTGGGGTTCTTTAGCCTCGGCCCACCTGGTCAAATAGTCCATAGCTACAATGATATATTTATCTTGGGTTCTATAAGCAGGTGGTTGTATCGGTCCAACAAAATCTATACCCCATTTTGGGAAGGCTCTAGCCCCCATGATCGGTCTTAAGGCCATGCTGTCTACCCGTGTTGGAATTTTTGCTCGTTGACAAGCATCACACCTTCAAACATATTCTTTGACATTTGCAAAAAGTGTTGGCCACCATATGCCTGCCATCAAGATTGCGCTTGCGGTGGTCTCACTAGAAAAGTGACCTCCAGCTAATCCAGCATGTGCTTGTTCTATAATTGGAATATAGTTTTCATTTGCACAAAGACGCAAATGTTAATCCTTACCTCTCTGATACAATTAGTTTCCAATGAGAGCATAGTCTGTTGCTTCCGTTTCAATTGCTCTTTGATGGCGTTTACTCATATCCTCAGGAAATGTTTGATTTGATAAGTAAGTAACCAAATAGTTACTCCATGTAGGAACAGGTGACATTTGAAACAATGTCACATGAAGAATGGGTGGTTGTTTCTGACATCGAGGGCAATATTTTACAAAACATCGAACGTTTCTTCTCATAGTCGGCCATAATACTCCAAGTCTTAAGATTCGTTGCATAGTTTGGTCTTCCACAAAGTGAAGACCTACTATGGTAAAATGTGCTTGACTTAGGTACTGATAGCTTTCTTCAAGGTTAATGCATAAAAGAAATATCCCATCTCGATTTCTTTTATATAGCCTCCCATCTAGTGATGGACGCAAAGCGGACCCCGAACCCGACGGCCTCTAAAATGCCGGGGGCCGAATGGTGCGTCTTGAGCCTGCCACGGTAAAGCGAACAGGGGGCATCACCTAGCTTTGATCGGCTAGGACGCAAACCACGATGATATGAACACCGCAAACTTTACACACCGAGAGTGAGTGAGAGAGAGAGAGAGAGAGAGAGAGAGAGAGAGAGAGAGAGAGAGAGAGAGAGAGAGAGAGAGAGAGAGAGAGAGAGAGAGAGAGAGAGAGAGATTTGCAAATGATGAAAACCCTCGGGGGTGTGAGGGAGAATTATTTCTACAGTATTTACAGAATGGCATGCCATGGTGGTAGAGACGTAGGGAGAGGAGGTGAAGCAACCTACTTGGTGCATTCTCTAAGACGACTCAATGATTGTGAAACTTGCTACCAAGAGCGTATATACGTGTGTGCATCGACCATTGGACTCGAGAGAAGGATGTGGTTCCCTTTGAAGAGGTCCTTAACTTGGCGAAGTTGACCAAGTAAAACCTGATTTTTACAATCCCAGGTGCCATTTATCTACCTTATCAAAAGCAAAGCGTTGTCGAACACATTTAGGTGTTGAATTCTTTGTGAAATACATTGTTCCAACCCAAGAATTAGGGCTTCATATTCTGCTTCATTGTTGGAGTGGGAGTGTAATAACTGCCCAATGGATAATACTCTTTCTTGCCGTTCATTGACTATGCCTGTTGTGCAGACTGATCCATTGTTCTCTTGTATGCTCCGTCAAAGAAAAGAGAGTGAGCTCTTTCTAGCCTAGGACATTCTACGATTGGTGTTTCTTCATTTGCTTCCATGTTGATTCTTCTCATAATGGCGATGAGTGAGAATTCCCGCTAAACTAGCCCTGATGGAGTTTTCTACTTGCATGGTGCAGTCAAACTCTTGTAGTCTAATTAACCACTTTGAGATCCTAGATGAGACATCCATGTGTCGCATTACATATGGGAAAACCTCCTCCATTGTCAGGATTACAAAGGGTCTAGGCATGAGATAGCAGCGGAACTTTGTGGTAGCAAACATTAGTGCCAGAACCATGTGTTCTACTTCCGTAAATCCCCTTTTTGACGGGTTCATGACACGACTAGAGAAGTAAATAGGACGCATGAAAGAAGTTTTGGGATCCTTTTGCATTATCATTTCCCACACTAGGGTTCACATAAAATGGCTCGTCCCACTTAGGAGGTGAAATAGTGGGAGGCTTAGCTAGGATTTGCTTTACCTCAGTAAACTGCTCGTCATTCTCTTCACTCCATGAGAATACATTCCTCTGGGTGAGTTGTTGTAGGGGAAGGAACACTTGAGATAGAAGGTGAATGAACCTGCTTAGATATCTTACCTTCTGAAGGAAAGAAACTAGCTGCTTGGCGGTGGTGGGTGACGATAAAGACACCAAGGCCTGAATCTTGCTAGGGTCAGCCTCGAACCCTTTTGCTAAAATTACATGACCAAGGAGAGTGACTTTTCTTTCACCAATGTGACACTTGTCCACCTTGAGTTGGCCACCCAAGGTTTGCAGCCTGGTTAAGCCATCATAGACTTTGCTTAAATGAAGGGCTTGTGGGCTATAAATGCAAAAATCATCTATGAAAACCCGTATTGATGCTCCAAAGTTGGGTTGAAAGACAGAAGTCACATAGCGTTGAAATGTGGCCGGGGCATTAGTGAGGCCAAACGGCATCACTCTGTGGGAAAAAAATCCCCAAGGTGTGATGAAGGTTGTCTTCTTCTGATCCTCCTCCGCAATGCTAATCTGGAAGTATTCCGAGTAGCCATCGCATATTGTGTATCACTCGTGACCTGCCACTTCATTGAGTATTTCATCCTGGAATGGGAGGGGAAAGTGGTCCCTCTTTGTGGCTGCATTGAGAGGTTTATAATCCACATAGACTCTCCACTTACCATTTTTTTTTGGTGTGACTACTACTGGGAAGACCCATTCTGAGTCTTCGACAGGGTAGATGAAACCTGCTTGTAGCAAACTTCTCACTTCTTTAAGCAGTGCCTCTTGTTGGATTACTCCAAGTCTTCTGAGCTTTTGTACTATGGGTTTACTGCCTTCCTTGATCTTTATGTGGTGTTGTACTACTGTAATTCATGTGATCTTATCATAGCCATCAATGAACAAAGTAGTGAAGTTACCTAGCATGGAGACGTACTCCTTCCTTTCTTTATTGGTTAACTCATTTGAGAGCATTTTTTGTAGCTTACCTCTATCCTTCAACGACTGCATACCTGATGATCCCTCTTGGTTTTTCGAGGTTGTTTCAGATTGTGTTAATCTGTTCGGGTCTTTAAGAATGACCCCCATTACTTCGATGCTACTGTCACTTCCGTCGGTGGTGGTCGTCTCTTCTCCGGAGGTAGACGAGTAGTCGCTGGTGGACTCATCTTCTGAGGCCTCCAAGATCATGTTGTGCTTTTTTCCAGTCCTCATGTCGTAGAATATGGACTTCCCTTTGGCATCCTTCATTTGGATCATCCCGATGCTCCGGTCTTGTGTAGCTTCCATAGCCATAAGCCAAGGCCTCCCAAGAATGATGGGGTAGCCCTCCCCTTTGTGTGGCATGACGAAGATGTCTCCCTGCTTTAATTCTATCAATAGCTGCCATAGCTTCTCCGAGGTTGTGCCTCCACCAAACCTCTTTACAAAAGCAGCCCGTAACACATCCCATGCATTCTTGGTGGCCTGGGGCAATGCATTATACCAGGACTTGGCCTCTACTTTCATCAGTAGAGGAAAAATTCTAAGTCGTGAAACGTCGTCATCTTTGTTGGAGACGACACAAGCAATGTTGAAATCATCCAAAAAGTTGGTGGTGAGATCCTCTCCCTTCTTTCCACTAAACGTGAGGAAAGAAACGCTTTCCATGGTAGTTGAAATTGGAGCTGATCTCTTGAGACAGCTAATTCTAGTGTTGAAGGATTTCAGCTACTCGTGTGGAAAGATTTCAGAAAGCAGACTAGACAAAAATCAGAGACTAGACTGGAATGTGGATACTGAAATGAGAATCAGACTTATAGACTGGAATAAAGTTCAGATTCAGACTCAGATTCAGAAGGCTGTTGAGAAGTAAGTATCATTGTATATATACCATGATTGAGATTACAGTGAATATGATTACAGAGAAAAAGTATAGCCAACAATACTATCATTGATGCTGAAGTGCAATTATAGCCCAAAGCACTAATACAAGTGATTACAATTGCCGCCCCCATATCAATGTAATGGGCCCTACTTATAAGATTCGGTTTTACTGTAGTAATTACTCTAGTAATTACTTACTCTAGTAATTACTAAGTGATTCGCTACCCATCTTCTAAGAACACGTTCCCACATGGTGACTCTCCAGCCGTCTACATCTACATACCAAGCATACTTCCTTCATTCTTCCAGTTAGCTGAACGGTTCTTTCCCCTGTATTGACTTCAGTAAAGTGATCAGGGCATTTTCTCTTCTGCTTGTTAGCTTGCTCTTTGTTTAGTAGGACTGCATTCAAATCAATTTCTGCCAAAGGAAAGATGTTCATTGCTGCTAGCATTCGCTCAATTTTCTTAGCTTGGTATTTCTGACACAACTCCTTCGGCCTCAGTTCCTTTTTCCAGCTCCTGGTGTTTTTGGTCTGGATTTTGATTCTGCCACCACTCGCCCCTTCTATGGTTAAGGTCTGGTTTGCGTAGTCATGAACAGCATGTGATGTTCTTAACCATGGGCATCCTAATAGCATTCCATATGCTCCCTGTACATCCAAAACTAGAAAACTAGTTTTGAATTTTTTCTTCCCAACTCTTATCTGCATGTTTTCAATCATGCCTGTCGCTTGTACGACTCGATGATCCGCCATTCTTACTTTGAATGGTGCTGGTTTCATGTTAGTGATACCCATTCTTTGTTGAAGATGGGCTCCCATTATGTTGACTCCTGCTCCTCCATCCAGTATGACGCTTGAGAGAGGTTCCCACTGCTTCCTAACCTTGTAATCTACGTGAATAAGTGGAACTTCATCATCCCGAAAACCCGTGAGATCCACTGTTCTGGCCTTTGCCTCAGTCTTCCTGCGTTGTCTGATAAAGTTGGCCACTTCAGGTAAGGTCTTTCTTATATCCTCCAGCTATACAGTCAGCTTTTGGATTCTATTACAAATTTTCACTTGAATTTCCTCTCGCTCGTGGTCAGACTGATTGTCAGAGCTTGAAGAACTAGTGTCTTCACACTGCCATTCTTCTTTATCAGTACTACTCTTTCCTTCCACTCCCATTTCATCAGCTAGTCCATGTACTACAGCCAGCATGGTCTCTGTCATGGCCGGTACTGACTGATCTTTATCATTCGATTGGCCTGGTATCTTCTGAATGACTCTAGCCTCGGAACTTTCTGGTTGCTCTGAGAGCTTCTTAGCTAAATCCTCTGTGATTTTAGCTGCTAGTTCCCGTTGCTCTTGCCACTCATCTACCACCTTTTCTTTACCTTTGGCCTTCCAAACTTCCCTTTGTTGGGCCCACTTGCTGCTGTTAGGATTAGCTGGTACTTCTGAAATGTCTGGAATTTCTTCAATGATCACTTGCTCCTGGTAACTACTTTGACTGGTACTGGATTTGGTGCCTTAGCCTCAGTAGCAGTCGTTATTGGTGCATCTGGACATTGGGCTGCAAAATGACCATACTTCCCACAGGTGTAGCAATTCATGCTCCTGGTCTGGAAGTTTTCTCTTCCTCTTCCTCTTCCCATTCCTTGTTGGTATCTGCCACATCCTTGACCAGTACCACTGGTACCTGGTCCCTCTTCTTGTGCTACTTTGATTGGCTCTGCCTTTACTGGTTCAGTGTAGGCAACCACTGATAGATCCTTTCCTTTCTTGAAATGGTGAATTCGGATGCCACAATTATTCCATAGGTGACTGAAGGCCTTGCAGTAGGTACATTTTGGGCATTCCGTGGAAATGTGGTCCTTGGATTTACATCTTGAACACCAAGTCTCCATCTTCCGGACCGGCTGTCTTGTGTGGCTAATCTCTGCAATCTGCCTAGCCATTTCTTCAATTTTCTTGGTCCATGATCCTTTCTTTGATTTTTCCTTTGTCCATTCATTGGAGCTGCTCTCGGAGCTGCTGGATGTTGCACTAGAATCAGATACTTCAGTAGCCGAAATACTGCTACAGGTCCTTCTCTTCTTGTGGCTCTTTTCTTTCTTAGCCTACTGTTCCAATTTTAATGCTCGCTGGACCAGATCATTGAATTTCTTTGTAGGGGCTGGTACTTCTTGTTCTCTCAGCTTCTTGCTTCTGAACCCATTCAGAAACCATGCCCTCAATCTCTTCTCAGACGGTGGTTCTTGCAAGTGTCTGGTTAGTTCTTTGATCTTTTCGACATAGCTACGGACTGACAAATTCCTCTGTTTGATCTGATCGAATTCACAGAGAATATCCTGATCTCCTCGATTGTCGGAATATTCCAACCTGAAGGCCTTAAGTAATTTATTATATGATCTCAGCTGGCATGCAGGGTAATGGTAATACCATTTCCTTGCTGCTTCCTTCAAGGTTTGTGGAAAGTATTCCCCCCAATCATCTTCATCAATGTTTTTTAGTTCTGCATACTGCTCGAAAGCTTGTATGTGAACATTAGGATCATCCTTTTTCCCTCCTTTGAATATGGGAAAGGAAATCTTCAGGGAAGCGGTGTAATCATTTCGATTACTGCTGATCCTGCCAGTTCTCTTCTTGGCTTCATACTGACGCTTGGGAGCCTTCTTGCAATTGTCAGTGTCAGCATCCCAATCAATCTCTGTCTCTGTCTCAGTATTAGTATCTTCTTTGTTTTTTCTGCTAGAAGTATGGTGACTTCCCTTTCTGCCTTTGATATGCGCATCTTTCTGGCGAGACTGAGAACTCTTGGAACTCTTTGCCTTTCATGCTTCCCGTTCTGCCCGTCTGCGTCGAGAATGACTAGAGTGCTGTGAGTCCTGCACCTCATCAGCCTGACTATGCTCCTTCTGAGCCTCAATGTTAGTCATTTTCTCTTGCTTGGGGTCAGACTCTCTTCCTAACTCCTTAGGAATGGGGTCCACATGATTGGTAGATTTCCGGCCACGATTGGATTTTGGTGCCATCGCTGAAAACTTCAACTCAGAGAAGAGTGGCAAAAGGAACTGCGGTGACAAATGTAATAATATACATGGTTCAAAAAGACGTATAAAATCCGTCTCATGATACATAAGCTATGAGAAACCCTAAACTAATGCTATCTAGCTACGGCTAAACTGACGTCGTCTAGTCAGACGTCTCATCGCGTCCAAGCGGCGTATCTGCCGGATTCTGCAAAAAAAGACAATAAGACAGCTTTCAGTAAGTATAAACATATAACGACATTTATAAAACAATACAAAAAAAAAAGAGTAAACCCTAATACTAACCATGCCGCCGCGAGAACTGAGAATGTCCATCAGGGCGTTTAAGCCCTTCCTGCCTGCATACTCGCGCTCGTACGGTGTGGGATCACGTCCTGTCATCGACCACTGTCAAAACATACAAAGATTTCATTATGTTAGAATTAAAAAACTCATAAACCCTAAACTATCGAACATAAAGAGCAATGTGAAAACACTTACAAAATCGACCTCAAATGATGCCCATCCACCACTCCCCAAGTGGTGCGACCTCCCTGCCTCTACTCGCACTCTGGCCGCATCCTTTTGTTGCTTCCACTTGTCGGGATTCTCGCGCGCTGCTTTCTTCGCATTCTTCCAATCTTCTTTGGCCAGCCAATCTGGCCTGTTCCACCCATTCTTGATTGCTTTTTGCACTTTGGAACGCTTGTGTTTGCAGTATTCGCGCATTCGAATCTTCATCAGGTCTTCATTGAAGCGCTGATCCCGTGTTGGAACGGGAAACTCATCATGAAGTATGCTGATGACTCTGTTTTTTAAATCACTTGGTACTTCACTCCATCTGTTTAGTATTTAGTGTCTAAACAGCTGAGAGCAAAGACCACGCATGCGCGAGATCACCTTCTTGCCATCATCATCCATGATGATGCCGCCGTTGATGTCGACGGAGTAAGGCAAGCCCTCTGGCCGATGACGCGTGAACCTGGGTGTCCCGGCAGGGGTCTCTAGAGGCGTGTCGATGGGGGTACGGACGTCAGGTGTCTCCGCTGGCGTCTGGGCCCCGAAGCGAGGAGTGTCGAGTGGGGTGGCTCCTGGCGGAGTAGGTAGAGGTGTGTAGCCTCTAGGAACAGTCAGCCGTGCAAAACCTGGCGTAGATGGCGATGCTGTGGCTGGTGTGGGGGCGGGCAAAGAAGGGGAGGGTAAAGAGCCTCGTCAAACACGAGGCGGTGTGGAGGCATCGGTGGCGGTATCCCCACAACAACCGCCACCGCCACCACTAGAGCGCCGGTGTCTAGACGAGTGTGAAGCTCGTCTCGTCGACGCCGAAGCTTCGGAGCGCGCCGAATGCTCCGAAAGAGAGGGAGATGCGGATGGAGTAGGAACGCGCGATGATGCGCCAGAGCGATGACGCTCCACGTACCACTATCTCTGCTGCGGTGACAAAGAAGAAAGAAACTCCTCATCATCCATACCTGCATTAAACACACGAATATTTAAACTTAATATTGAATGAATAGAGTAGACAATGATGCAAAGACCATTAAATACAATGACGTAATGACGCATATAAATACAATGAAGTAATGAATTGAGTGATAGAAGAGGCAAGTCGAAAACTCAGAATTTTCAATCAAAAGATGTGAGCGCGAGTAGAAAAGAGCGTTATACACCATGGAAGGTGCTTAGAGAGCCAGAGCTTTTACAACACGGAGCAAAATTGTTCAAATACAATATTTGTGGCTTTAAGAGATCTCTCTCTCATCCTCGCATAACTCAGCATAACTTCCTATATCTATATAGAGCTCTCCGTTTAAACACATATCCTCTGTTTCATTTTGTAGCTCCTCTGCATGCACCCCATATAGAGTAGTAGCATCTTGATGCTTGTCTGGCACCACCGCAGTGGCTTCTGATTGAGCATCTTCTCTGATCTCCTTTATTGATGTCGTTGTGATTGGCACATGGTAGCCTTCATACGTCCTTGCACTACGAGGGGCTACCTCTATGACGTACCACCAGTTTGATGTAGACTTTGTAGGATGAAATATTACCTGCCAGAGCCACATAACTTACATGAGAGCTTTCAAGCACATAACTTGTAAAAGGGGGATGTTAACTATTTACATACTTACTTGTTCACAATGCTCGGGTAGTACGAAAGTCTCGCTTAGGTCAGTCCATTTCTTAGTAGAATCCACCTCAAGAAAACCAGACTCTCCTCTACACATCGACAAAAAATCCTCTGTAATCGATCCTCAAAATCTCTTGCAGCGTGCCGAAGTAAGTGAGTTCCGCCACAACAGGATCTGCATCAGAGGAACGTCGTCGACTAGACTGTTCAAATTTTGCCATGATTCCACAATCTTGAGTAAAACGCTTTTTGTCGATTCGTTCCACCCTAAAATGTCGACCTTTACACCATGCTGTTGTGTATGACTTATACTACAACGAACAAAGATTATGAGTGGCCGTTCAAACGTTTATAAATAAAGTCACTTGCTAGTCGTACATTGCAAACTTACCTTGGTCGTGCAACCCCGAGAGTACTCCCACTCTTCTTCAGTCACTTCGTCACCGCATTGTTGTGCGCTTTTCAATTGGTTGTGCAACCATCTTAAGCTCATGAAGGTTGGTAGGCTCTCCAGAACCGCTGGATAGTGCATCGGTGATCGTAGATGACCTTGATGATACGCTTGATGACCTTCGTAGATTTGTTTCTTCAGTGAGGGTGCCCTACGTGCATTCAGTTTAGGTCCACATGTGACACATGCTCTGTATCCATTTGTTTGAATCCCTGCATGTATACACATGATAATAGATCAACTATGGGAAAAAACAAGATTTACAGTGTCTGAGTGAGGAGTGTCAATAGATCACCTGAGCATTCTGTTAGCCCGGGATAGTCATGCATGGTCCACATTAGAATGCCTCTGATCAAAGCATTCCGTCGTCCTGTGTGTCGGCTCATATCCACCACCTCTATGCCAATCCACAATTGTTGTAGCTCTTCCAATAGTGGACGAAGATACACATCCATATTCCCCACTTTATATCGCCCTGGCACAATCAAGCTTAGCCATAGGTGCCCCTTCTTCGTAGTCAACCACGGGGGAATGTTGTAGTTGACGATGACAATGGGCCATACACTGTAAGATGTTGATCTTTGACCAAATGGATTTACGCCATCCATAGCCATCCATAGCCAGGCCTAAGCGCAAATTTCGAGCTTCCCTGGCAAAATCCGACCATGTTCCATCTATATGTTTCCACGCTACGCAATCTGCAGGAATTCGTAGCACACCATCCGAAGATTTATTCTCCTCATGCCATGATGCTAGGGCGGCCATGGACTTACATTCGAAGAAATGCTTGATGCGAGGAAGCAGAGGGAAATGTCGCAAAACCTTTTGTGGAATTTTTGTCCCGTGGAGATCTACTCGATATCTTTCGGAATCACATTTCGGACACTTCTCCATGTCTATGTATTCCCCTCTGAAAAGAATGTAGTCATTAGGACAAGCGTGGATAGAATTGTAATCCATCCCCAAGTTTCGCAAAATCTTTCTTGCTTCATCTCGGGAATTTGGCATCACATTGTCAGCTGGTAGTATGTGCTCTTTCAGCAATCTACACAACATAAAAATATGATAAAGTGGTGTAAAAATCTATCAGATCATTATACATTTAGAGTTCTATTAAAGTAAACTAATTGTAATAGATCACCTGAAAAGCGCTGTGACGCTAGTGTCACTCCATCCAAACTTTGCCTGCATGTTGAGAAGAACCAGGAGTGCTTTCAATCTAGACATACGTGCTCCATTATACAATGGCGTATCGGCTTCACTTTTCATATCATCATAGATAAGCCTTTCTGAATCCATGATCGTCTCGATCATTTCATCAATCTCGGGCTCAAACATTGCCTCGTTGGGAATGTACTCTGCATGATCATCCCCCGAGCTGTCACAGGCTACATCTTGTGGCCTCACATATGCTGCTTGACCAAAGCGCCTGCGAACACGTCTATTGGGTTGCAAGATTGCTGCTTTTTGGCCAGCGTCAGAGTCCGACGAGTTATAATTGGCAACAACTCGATCTATAATAGATGGATCGAACTCGCCAAATTCGCAAACGTGTTGCAAAGAAACACGTCTTGTCCGTCGCACAGCATGCTTGCATTGATTACAAGGACATAAGACCCTCGTTGAGAGATAGGTGTTTTGGTTGGACGGTCCCACATCCTCGTCGCTACTCATAATGAGGATAAAAAAATTATAACCTGGACAACAAATTTAATATTCTATTGGCATTCTTCGTCTTATCTCTCTCTCTCTCTCTCTCTCTCTCTCTCTCTCTCTCTCTCTCTCTCTCTCTCTCTCTCTCTCTCTCTCTCTCTCTCTCTCTCTCTCTCTCTCTCTCTTTACCTCACATTCTCTAGTCATGTCCAATCCCCGCACACCTCGGTCTAGAGGTGCACGGAGATTAGAACCACCGGGTTATAATCTCGTCTTTATTGGTCAATACCTATATTTGTGGGTACAAGAAATCTACACACCCACGTCTACATGATACTGCATGTAGTGGACAAAACCCCTTTGCCTCTTCTCTAGCTGTAGCACTTCACAGCATCTTAACATCTTTTCACAGTAGATCTTTTCACTGTTAGTCTAACTCTAAACCCTAAACCGTAAGTAATTCTTGCGTGGACTCGATCTAACGTAAATAAGCGTAAATCTACGTAAATCTAACTAAAAATAAAGCTAAATCTAATTTAACGTAAGTCTAATGACTAGAGGTTGTCTAGATGGTCATTGTGTCGGGGATGTAGTGACTCTTGCCGCCCTGAAGATCCACCTTCTTCCCTATCTTCTGAAGACATTTCACCAGTACTTTTGGATCGACGAAGCCCACCATGAGTGAAGGCAGCAATACCCTATATTCCATTGAGGGCTTTCTTCACCCGCTTCATGCAGGCATCGCAGTCTATGGAGACCTAAATCTAATCTAATATAACGTAAATCTAAATCTAGCTTAAATAAACGTAAATCTAGTTAAAAATAAACCTAAATCTAATTTAATGTAAGTCTACATATAACCTAATCTTTAACGTCTTTTAGGATAGTTTCCTACGACGTTATAACTCTCTTCTTCTTGTGTGTGTGCGCGTGTGTGGATGTGTGTGCCAATAAAAAGAGATAAATGGTATAACCTTTCTATCACCCATGCCAAGTATGATAGATTGATTATGCCATTTCCCTCTTGAATAATAGGTCTTGAGTTCAACTCCTCGTCGGCTAGATCTTTAGGTCTTTTAATTTTAATTAGTTTCCTACGACGTTAAATTAGTTTCTCTCTCTTTCTCTCTCAACGTGTGTGCATTTTTTTGGATCGTATGCATGTTTTCTCTCTCTTTTCCTCTCTCAATGTGTGCGTTTTTTGTTTATGCATGTTCTCTCTCTCTTTTCCTCTCTCAATGCATGCGTTTTTTGTTTATGCATGCTCTCGCTCTCTTTTTCTCTCTCAATGTGTGTGTGCATTCTTTGTTTATGTATGTGTGTGTGCGTTTTTGTTTTTGTTTGTACTCTCTCTCTCTCTCTCTCTCTCTCTCTCTCTCTCTCTCAAAAACACTATGTGTGTATGTGTATGTGTGTGTGTGAGAGAGAGAGAGAGGGAGAGAGAAAGAGGGGAAGGGAACATGAGAATGAGGAGAGGGAAGGAGCATACCTGGCTCTCCTTCCTCTCCTCGTGTGTGTGTGTGTGTGTGTGGAGAAGAAAAAGAGAGAGAGAGAGAGAGAGAGAGAGAGAGAGAGTGAGGGAGAGTGTTACCTGCTCCTTACTTGAGGGCGCCGAAAAACTCAGATCTGAGATCTGAGTTTTTGGGCGTGCTCGGTTATTTTTTTACCCCAGCTGGCGTCGCTATGAGTGTCGCAAATTTCTTTGTAAATTTGCGACGCTCATAGCGACGCCGGGAATTTTTTTTTTGAGCGTCGCTGTGTGAGCGTCGCTAATATGAATAGCCTCTTGTAGTGTTTAAATGACAAAAGGGTTTTTTTCATTAAGGTCAAAAAATGGTATATATACCTTACAACTTTTCAAACCCTAAAGTTCCAAAATCAACCATCTACTCAATCTTCCTATCAAAACTGGGATACAATCCGGAAACTTCTGTAAGTCCCAATATTTACAAGGTGATAGATCGGGTTTTCCTCAATGAATGAATAATTACAAAGATAATAGTCTGCCAAGTAGTTAGATGCCGTGGGGTGTGTCCAGCTTCTAACAGCAATCTATGACCATGTTGATCGATGCTGGGCGAGACCAAAGGTGACCGTCATACTTCTGCTCCATACCCAGCATCCTTTTATTGTTGTCAATTGGAGGAAGCTCGAAACAAACATTGCCATTATAAAAATTTGGGAGCTCATCAACCTTTTTGGGAGTTCCACAAATCTCTAAAATTTTAGACAACCTGCACGATTTACCTTTGTCTTTCATCCATGAAATGATGGATATATCCTTTGAATACTCCTGCCTTGTATGCTCCACCCCATCTTGTGTGTCTTGAAAGGGTCCTGGTGACCTGGTTAGTTCCACTATCTCCAAAACAATTGTTTATGTACCTTCAGCAATATCAACATTTAAATGTGATGGAGTCGAGATTTTGTTACATGGTGTAGCGAACATAGAAGAATCACCGACTTCTTCATTTGTTTCTAAAGTGTCAGCCACATAAACATAGCCATCTGAATGAATAATGTGGTAAGTTGAGGACAGAGAATGGTCAAGAAGGTAATGCTTTTGATCTTCATGATCCCATCTAGGCAACACATTGACGTTAGACTCAGACATCCCTATCTGAACGAGTGCTTGCAAGCCTTCAAACTGAATAGAAGGAGGCAATAGGCTTTGAAGAAAATATTCACTAAGTAGAAGCTCTCCATTTCGTAATGAGACTCTATAATCCATATGAGCACCATTAATCGTCCGTGAAAGCATTGTTGTAGTTGTAGCTGTCATGTTTGAGACAGACAGGGAGGAATAATACTTGAGGTAAATAAAATGACAAAAAGAGAAGGAAGAGAATGTGCATAAGGTACAAAGAAAGTGTAAAAGCATGCAGTTGCAAAAAGTTACTGTTACGTTCATTGAAAATTGTTCTAAATTTAATGCATTCATTGAAAACTGTTCTAAATAGATTTGGAATATTCACTCTTTAAGATATGCACAGTCATAGCCATTAAGATACATTTGAATCAACATTTTGTCAAATCCATATGTTAACCTATCGAGCTTTCAAAATCTCCCCAAATACTAGCATATTAAAAAAATGAACATAGGAGTTATAAAATATACGATGTTTTTAAAATTATTTACAATATATGTATGTATATGTGTGTGTGTGTGTGTGTGTGTGTATATATATATATATATATATATATATATATATATATATATATATATATATATATAGTATAGAGTATAGTTTTTTATATTCCCAATTAAGCGCTTTAAAATTAAAATGGACATAGTATAGTATATATAGATTATATGGTATTTAACTATATAGTATATATAGTTACATTACATTATACCAGTACTAGTCAGGTACAATACTAGTCCACTCCAGTACTAGTACCAGGCCTGTCCAGTCTAGTAGCAATACATTACCTACCAGTCTAGTCGAGTAGCAGTACAGTACCAGTCTAGTCCAGTACCAATCAAGTCCAGTCTAGTAGTAGTCCGATCTAGTCTAGTCCAGTACTAGTCCAGTACTAGTCCAGTCCAGTACTGGTCCATTCTAGTACAGTACCAGTCGAGTCCAGTCCAGTACCAGTACCAGTCAAGTCCAATCTAGTACTAGTCGAGTACCAATCCATCCCCAGTCCAGTCAAGTACCAATCCAGTCTAGTCGAGTAGTTGTACTGTACCAGTCAAGTTCAGTTCAGTACCAGTACCAGTCCAATCTAGTACTAGTCCAGTCCAATATCAGTCAAGTCCAGTCCAGTCTAGTACTAGTACCAGTTCCAGTCCAATACTAGTCCAGTCTAGTACTAGTACAGTCCAGTACTAGTACCAGTACATGATAAGTCCAGTCCAAGATAAGTACCAGTCCATGATAAGTCTAGTCCAGTACCAGTATCACTCGTGTCCAGGATAAGTCCAGTCCAGTACCAATACCAGTCCAGTTCAGGATAAGTTCATTCCAATACACTAGATAATATATATAGATTATATAGTATATAACGTTATTCTTACAATAAAAAGTATATAGTATGTAGAGTATATTATATATATATATATATTGTGATTATACATATATTGTATATAATATAGAGTATAGTAATGTTATATAATATTCATCTTTCATTTCACCATTTTCCACAGTCTAGGACGTTATTCTAATCGTTTCCGTGAAGTTTTAAATTTTGACCCCGGACACCTATCGGGAGCCAGTTTTGAGGATGCTAAGGTCAAAATTTGGAAAAGTTTTGTATGTAGGAATTGTAGTCCTCAATACAACGAAAAATATTGCCTCTCTAAGTTTTTTCAGATTCCTTCCTTTTGATGCTCGTTTCAGCCCGTAGATTAGGGAAAAAGTGAGAAAATGCTGCTTTGTGTTGTTTTTGTAGAAATTGTCAAATTGCAAGTGAATTTTCAGCCAAACTGAGTTGGATATGGATTTTTTATATCATACAACTATCAAAGAGCTCAACAAGGCAAACAAATTCATGTGAGTCGGCCCCGGGAAAATTTTGAACCATTTGGGAGTTACGGATCGCTGAAAATGGCCGAGAATTGTGGCCTAGTTGTGACCGCTTTGCTTAAGACTAGAGAGAGGTCAAAAATTGCTAGTACCAGTCCAGTACTAGTATAACAGTATACCAGTACTGGTACTTTATGTTGGAGCTATATATGGCTCACTCTACTCAACTTGGTCTCACCTATATATTTGTATCTTGTCCTCAATATGAATCAGTTTTTGGGAGCGTATATGGTGTGTCTCTTGTCTTGTCTCTCTCTCGTTCTCTCTACATCTCAACATGGTATCAGAGCAGTAACGATCATGCGCCGATTCAATTCATGGTGACAAAACAGTATGTGTATGCGATTTGCATGTAAGATTCAAAAATTGCTACAAATTTTATTTTTGAGCATTGATTCTTGTTAATTGTGGTTGTTTTGTGTTAAGAAGAATATGATTAGTGTTTTGTGTGATGTTTATTGCTAATCAATATAATCGTTGATTACGTTTTCTTGTTGATGACACCCTGAACTTCATCTCAATTTTTCTTGCTGTTCTGCTCAAAATTTGGAGAAACGGGAAAAGCGCAATGGCACTTTTCATCCAAAACTTGTTTGTCTCCTCGAGCTCTTCGATTTGAGTTCTAGGTTTGTGTCAATCGGAGTTCGCAGCAGAAAGTTATGCTATTTTTACTGCAATTGAGCTTGACGCAGCTTTCTTCGTCCTACTTCTTCGTGAAGCGTCCGCGATCATTTTTCTTATTTTGGCGTTAACTTTTTCGAGAAGATTTAGCTTTTTTCTATTCATATTGTGGCCGTCAATATTGTGTCTCACGCCACTCTATTTTGAGGACTCTTTTATTATTAACGTTTCCTTTACCCTGCCCTTTTTGGGTGACGTCTCTCACATCTTTGGAAGTTCCTTGAGCATCCTTCTTACGTTTATCGTTGACAGAACGCAGTCCTCATATCTCTCTCATTCTCAATTGCGGCCTTCACCATATATGGTGTGAAAATTCTGCGATCTTTTCTTATACGTCTTCTCGCAACAAGATATGGCTATGAATATTCTCGTCAACAGCTTTCCTTCTAGCCAGTGTTCTGTTCCTCCTTTCCAAGGTCAAGGTTTTCCAGGCTAGAAAGCAAAGATGTTGTTAATTCTTGAAGGCGATGAACTCTCCGATGTTGTTCTTGGAAATCGTGTTTGTTCGCCTCAGCCTGTTGATACGGATAATGATAACGTGCTTATCATTGAAGGACCTATATTTGAAGATTGGAATGTTGCCTATACGGATTGGCAACGACGTGATAAAGCAGCTCGTCGGTATATTCTTTCTGCTCTTACTGATTCCCTTTTGCTTGATATGTACGAACTGCCTACTTCCCACGACGTATGGAAGTACCTTATTGCAAACTTTTAGAAGAAATCTGTCACATAAATAATTTATTTGAGAGGGTTGCTTAACAAGTTACAATATGAAGTTGGTACTGCCATGACGGGACATATTGAATCTTTCAAATCTATTATTAATCAACTTGCTGCTGCTGGTGATCCTGTTCCACAAAAGCAATTGATTACACTTCTCCTTGATACGGTGAAGGACTCTTCTTATGATAACATTGTTACTATTCTCTCTAATAAAGATGGTATTGATTTCGACCAAGCCTGCATGTCTTTAATTAAATACTCTCAACGTCAAGAACGTCGTAATGCTAGTCATGATACAACTATGATTTCACACAAGGAGACTGAGTCACAACAGATGGAACGGGCTTTTTATGCTCGAAGGCGTCCATTTCAACGAGAAAACCGCAGAGGTGGCCGTTGCGGTAATATTTTCTCTCGTCTCAAATTTCCTAATAAGCAATGTTCTTACTGCAACAGAAATGGCCATACTGAAGATGATTGTTGGGCACGTCAATATGATGAAGAACACAATATTACCACAAAACAACCACGTTTATCTAGAGACTCTTCTTCTTCTTCTTGTGAATATTGTGGACGATCTGATCATCCCACTCATATGTGCTATAAGAGTCGATTCGACACAGATCGGAATAGAGCATATGCTATTGAACATCGAAACAACATTGTACCAGAAACAAGCTGCGTCCTATATTCAGTTGCTCTAGACAGAATACTTCATGTACGTGATGGATCACTTTTTATTGTCGATTCTGGTGCTACAGGAAATATGACATATCAGTCTAAGTGGCTCCATAAGTATCATCCACTGCCAGTTCAACGTGTTGTTTATCTTGCTGATGATACTACTTGTCAAGTAAAGGGTATTGGAGACTTATATCTTGGTACCTTATCTTCTTCCACTCAAATTTTTCGAGGAGTATTACATGTACCAGATCTTCAACGTAATCTTCTTTTAGTTGCTAGACTTGTTGATCTTGGTCTGTTTGTTGGATTTGATCATACCAAATGCCGAATTGAGAAAGATGGACAGACTATAGCCACTGCTCCTCGAAATGGTAATTTGTTTGAACTCTCTCTCAACGATGTTGTAGCAAATGTTGTCACTGCTCCAGGTGATCATGATTACAAAGTATGGCATCACCGTTTTATTCATGCTGATTTCTCAAAACTCCTTGATCTTCAACATCGTGATCTTGTTCATGGCATGGATCTTAAAGCCCATCCTCATATGGGAATTTGTGAATTTTGTGCTCTTGGGAAACACAATCGCAAACCCTTTTCTCTTTCAAATACAACTCATTCTCATGACATATTGGATCTTGTTCATACTGATATATGTGGACCTCTACCTTCTTCGAGATCACAATATCGCTACTTCATTACTTTCATTGATGATTTCTCAAGGTATACGACTGTATTTCTACTTAGACAAACATCTGAAGCCTTATCTGTTTTCAAACAATTCCACAAGGCTGCGGAACTTCAAACTGGTCGTCGCCTTAAGAAGCTTCGTAGTGACAATGGAGGCGAATATGTTTCTTGAGAGTTTGTGAGTTATTGTGCTGACAGTGGAATTCATCATGAACACACTATTCCATATTCGCCTCAACAGAACGGTGTTGCTGAACGAAAGAATCGCATTTTTCTCAATGTTGTAAGATGTATGCTGATTCATTCTGGCTTATCTTGTGTTTTTTGGGTTGAAGCTACTTTGACAGCAGTATTTATTCAGAATCATCTTCCTACTACTGCACCCTCTGGTAAGATATCCATCACAGCATGGACAGGTGACATTCCTTCTGTATCTCATTTTCGAACCTTTGGATGTATTGCTTATATTCATGTTCCCAAAGAAACACGAAAAAAGGTTGACGCTCCTAGTCTTAAAGTTATTTTTATTGGATATTATGACACTTCCAAAGGCTACAAATTCTATGACCCTTCCTCCAAGAAAGTAATTGTGAATCGTGATGCTACTTTTAACGAACAGCTTATGGGAGGCTCATGGTCCATGGATGATTCTGATGATACTAAATCATTGCTTCAAGATTTTCCATTTCTTTCAGAAGATGAAACTCTTCCTATAGAGCAACTTTCCTCTTCACAACCATCCATTCCGAATGTCGCCAATGATGATATTGATATTTTTGTTGATCTGCCTATTGATTTTGAACATGGCTCATGTCATGTTTATGATGACGATATTGCTGATAATGCTTTTTCTACTTCCGAAGATCCCATTACTTATGATGAAGCTATCTCTTTACCACAAAAGGATCAATGGCAAGAGGCTATGGAAGCAGAGTACGATTCTCTTATCTCTAAAGGTACATGGATACTAACTGAATTACCTCCTGGTCGTACAGCTATTAAATGTAAGTGGGTGTATAAGACAAAAGTAAAAGAAGATGGATATTTTGACAAGTTCAAGGCGCGTTTAGTTGCAAAAGGTTATTCCCAAGTAGCTGGTGTTGATTATCAAGAGACTTTTTCACCAGTTGTTCGCATTACAAGTGTTCGAGTTTTATTGGCATTTGCTGTTCAATTTGATTTAGAAGCTCATCAAATGGATGTGTGAACTGCTTTTCTTAATGGTGACTTGGAAGAGGAAATTTATATGGAACAACCAGAAGGGTTTGTTATTCCAAGTAAAGAAGACCGTGTTGCTCAACTCCATAAGGCACTATATGGTCTCAAACAAGCTTCGCGAGCCTGGTATACAAAATTTGATCTTTTTCTCACCTCTAAAGGATTCATCTCTTGCTCGTCAGACCCCAACTTATACATAAAACGCCAAGGTAGCAGTTTTGTGATTCTTGCTCTTTATGTGGATGATACCATCCTTGTTTCCAATGATTTGGGATTTCTTCAGCAAGTGAAAAAGTTATTGTCTTCTGCATTTGATATGGTGGATCTTGGAGAGATTCACTCGTGTCTTGGCATTCAAATCCAACGGAACCGTACAAAAGGTATTTTATTCCTTCGATAGTCAAAGTTTATTGCAGATACTATTCAAAAATTTGGTATGGAATTTGCACATTCAGCCAACACACCTTGTCTTGCAAGCTCTACGAAGAACACTTCTGACAATGGCGGTCAACTTGTCACAAATCAACCTTATGCTAACTTGATTGGATGTCTTTAGTTTGTTGGCATGAACACTCGTCCTGATATTTTGTTTGCTGCTAATTATCTTGGACAACATCTTGCATGTCCTTCTCTTAAGCATTGGTCTGCTGCAAAGCGTGTGTTGAAATACTTGAAAGGCACTACAGATTTTGGTTTAGTCTATCGATGAAAACTCACATCGGATTCTATGCAATCTCTTTCTCTTTTGGGTTACACAGATGCAGACTGGGCAAGCTCACATCTATCTATGCGATCTACTAGTGGAAATTGCTTCTTTATAAATGTTTGTCTTGTTTCTTGGACTAGCAAGAAACAACGTTGTGTTGCAGTTTCTACGACTGAGTCAGAATATGTTGCGGCATCACTTGCAGCTCGTGAGTTGATTTGGCTTCGACAAATGATGGTTGATATTGGTCACTCTCCTCTTTCTAGCACACCCTTGCGGTGTGACAACCAAAGTGCTATTAGTCTTGCAAAAGACTATGTTCAACATAATAAGTCAAAGCACATTGCTGTCCATTATCATTATGTCAGGTATGAAGTACACAAAGGAACCATTATGGTTGAACACTGTCCAAGTGACCAGATGATTGCAGACATTTTGACCAAAGGCCTCAACGAGTCACGTTTCATCCTCTTGCGCTCGGAGCTTGGAGTTTCTTCGACCTCACTCTTTCTAGATTAGCTTCTTTGCTATTGTAATAGCTTTGTACATATGACATTGTAATCTTTTAGGTACCATGCACTATGCACACTCCACATTTGCACATTGTGATCTCTAAGTCACTTGAATATTTGTACATAGATGCACAATTCACTTTCACATCATCATCGCTGGTTCATATTTTCACATTGTATAGGGGCTTGGGTTTTTCCCTTGAGCTCCCCAAGGGTTTTTTCATCCAAAGCTAGATACCTTTGTTTGAGTGGGGGTGTTGGAGCTATATATGGCTCACTCTACTCAACTTGGTCTCACCTATATATTTGTATCTTGTCCTCAATATGAATCAGTCTTTGGGAGCGTATATGGTGTGTCTCTTGTCTCGTCTCTCTCTCTTTCTCTCTACATCTCAACACTTTATACTGATACTGGTATTGTACTATACTAGTAGTACTGGTATTGGTATTGGTATTGATATTGGTACTGGTACTGGTATTGGTACTAGTACTGGTAGTGGTATAAAGTAAATAGTAAATAGTCAGGTCGAGTTTGGTTTTAGTTAGTTTGGTCTTTGTCTGTGCATAATGTGAATGTCAAAGCTTAGGTTTGAAGAATTACTACTTTGGGAACCAATCGTCTACCTGCTTGATTAACACAGTCCAGTACAATCGCGCACGCATCATGTTAGTGCCTCCTCTCTCTCTCTCTCTCTCTCTCTCTCTCTCTCTCTCTCTCTCTCTCTCTCTCTCTCTCTCTCTCTCTCTCTCTCTCTCTCTCTCTCTCTCTCTCTCTCTCTCGCGTGCGCGTACACACACACACACACACACACACTATTGTTGTTCCGGCGCCAGAAGATAGAACGCAAAGAACTGTTAAACGCAAAAAAAGCGGGACATAGAGTCCGCATATCATCCGCGCACGCGATGATGGGGGAGCTCTGCCTCCCCCTATTTTTGTAGATTTGGTGAGCTTTGTCAACGATATTGTAGGAAAAATGCTTTCGATTGAGGTTATTGAAATAAAACCTACATTATTTGATATATATTTGTTCAATAAACACATCAAAAACGCAAAAAAAAAGGGGAAGACAAAGCAACCACATCATCCATGTGCGCGCGGATGATTGAGGAGCTCTACCGCCCCCTTTTTTTTGTAAATTTGGTGAGCTTTGTCAATGGTGTTGCTGGAAATAGGCTTTTGATTAAGGTGTTTGAAATGCTTTTCCCCCACAATCTGTGTCGACAAAAAAAAGGGGAGGTAGAGCTCCCCTATCATCCGCGTGTATGCGGATGATGGGAAGCTCCGCCTCCCCCTTTTTTTGCATTTTTGATGTGTTCTTATATAAACTAAAAACTATATAATATGTGTTGTGTAGATAATGGCACCAAAGAGGGATAACAAGAAAAGGAAACGTCCAGTCTCTCCTTTTAGCAACCATCAAGTGAGCATGAAGCTAAGGTCCGATTGTATACCAAAGGGAGCTATCGATCAGGAGGCATCATCACGAGTCCGACATTTGGACACTCCACCAAATAAAAAGAACATGATTCTCAAAAGGTGTGTTTTTATTGATGATGAGGCTCAAGTTGATGAAGACTCCAACAACGTTGAAGATGACGTAGAGATCACAGGTAAATTATGAGTGTATGCTATAATTTTATGTCAATACGTAGTTTATATTATAAATTTTGAAATGGTAGATGGTTAAATTTGATGGACTTTTTTTTTGTTTGGAAAGTTTGGTAATTAATAACCATGTGGGAGAGTAAGAAAGGGTGAACCATTTTTTATATACATACCATTGATAGTTGCTAGAGAAAATATTAAGTATTGTTTTTGTTTATGTTGGAGAAAAGGTCCTTAAATCTCATGTGAGAGCCCTATATAGGGTGTGCGGTTTTTTTAAAAAAAGTTGTCTCCGTACAAAGGAGACTCTGGAAAAATTTCTATAAATTAAATACTTTACATTATCTAATCTTAATTGCATATGTTTTTGGACAATTGAATGTTTGTCACTTGTTATCTCTATGCAGAGACCAATGTTCACATTGAAGATCATCATGGCAATGAAGAAGATAGTGATCCTGAAGGGGATGAGGAGAATAAGCATTTGAAACACCTAGGCAAGCAAATTTTCACTTGGCTTGATGAAAGATGTTCTAAGTCAGTTTTATGTAAAGAAGAAGACATTGCCTCCTCCAGTTCCACTTTGTTGACTCATGGTGCATGAGGCGTTAGGTTTGCTAGAGATGATGTAGAATGGCTCATTTCCTCATTTGATCCTGCTGGGTATTTAGAAACTATGGGACATTTTCTTGTGTCCGTTGGGGATTCTAGAGGAGATATCATTCCCGTGACCGCAGCGGATTTGGAGGAATGGGGACCACTTTGGCGGGAAAGAAATGCTGAGTTCGAGAGATCACTTGGTAGAGAATGGCAAGACCTCAAAGGAAAAAAGTTGCTAGTATGGGATGGCAAAACATAGGCTAAAAACATGGTGGAAGAGAATCAAAGATAGTGAGATCTTTCACCTTTTTCACTCTTTTGTTGTAAAGCTTTGTTTTTACAAATGATTATTTTTTGTGTGTGATAGAGTACTCGGACAATGGTCAATACCATGTTAGTGTTCATTGCCAATTCCTTCAGTTGTCCAGAGCAAAAGAAACAGAGTTGCTTCTTGCACTTGACACATCCAATGCGTAAGTTTGTTAATCGTATGTTGACACTCGTTTTTCTGCAAGCAATTCTTGTGTTCAACTCTTTGTTTTCAATTTTTCTGCAGCATTTCCAGGGCACATGTCATGCCAAACATCACTCATGAAGTTTATACGTTTCAAAGATTTGGCATGGAAAATAAAGATTCAATCCTTCAAAAATTGACACCCGATATGAGAGAATGGGCTAGGGTGGAGATGACTGTGGAGGCAAGGTATTAACATGGTGCTTCACCATGGTACAACACTCCATGTGGATTGATATCTCAACTTGTGTGGAAGGTGATACCTACTTTACATGTTAGGTAATTAATGTAAAATTTTATTATGGTTTCAGTACAGTGTTTTGTATTAGGATGAGTTCACTGCATTTATGTCCAAAGAAAGAGCAAAGCTAGATGCACTTGGACTAAATGATGTTGAGAGAAGAAGAGACTGGACAAGGCCACAAAGGTAGAAGAGGAACGGTTGAAAGATAGGGGCTACAAAAACTTGTCAATCACCAATCCTCTTAATGGTGATGAGTTCTTCAAGTTGCTTTTTAGCATTAAATGGGATGAACCTAGAATGCTAAAGATCACTAGAGATAAGCTCTATTGTTTGACAAGCTCTAAAATCACTCCTAAGAGGTATTGAAGCTATTAGTTTCTCATTTCTAATTGTAGTCATTCCATTGTTTTTCTATATGATTAAGTGATATGTTGTTCTTATTGCTTATAGAAAGAAGATAATTTTGCACCTCATGAGCCTCACTAAGTCTAAGGATCCACAATATCTTCATTTTGGTTACAAGATTTTTAGAAGTTACATGAAAAAGGAAACTTATTGGGCTCACTTGCATGGGGAGGCTACACTTATGATTGAAAGGTTGCAAGTAGAAGGTCCACAACTTCCTAATTCTTTTGACCTATTCTACAAGATGAGCATGAAGAATCATATTTTGCAGGTAGACATTTGACCATTGCTTTTAAAATAATATAGACATGTTTTAATTTACACAAGATCAAGTTGAGTGTGATTTTTTAATGTTACTATGTATGTAGGCTTTTATTTATCTAATGGATGCGGTGAAGTCTTCCGACTCTAGTGAGAAGATGCCGAAGCTTGTGTTGTCGGCTAAGAGAGTGATTTACAGGTTTGCATCTTCCACTTGCACTCTTTGCAAAAAAAGATCATTTCATTTTTTTGCCATGGTTTGGTGACAGTGGGTCATTTTGAGAATGATGAAAAATCATTTTGTGTTTACAAAAAATCCTTAAATTCCCTGTGCAAGCCCGATATGGGGTGGATGGTTATTTTAACAATACGCGTGTGTATAATGTCTATGTTGAAAACACTTAAATACCTTGTGGGAGCCCAAGATAGGGTTTATGGTTTATTTTGAAAAAGTATTCTCCATACAAAGGAGACTTTGATTTTTTTTTTTTGGGATACATGACATTTATTATACCATTGCATTTATGTGCTTTTCAAAGTGGATGATGCTCTAAAAATTGTGTAGATGGGTTATGCAATGCGTTGAGGCGCAGGAATTGAATGAAGCCCCATTATTCACTAGAGAGTGGATTGATGTGCGTGATGAGAATACAATGTTCTCTCCCTCTTTGATTAAAAGGAATCTGACAACATGGGAAGCCAATGTTTGTCCTTGGTGGTTGGATTATCCACTAGGAGTTATTCCAAAGCAAGAGTTTGAATTACATAAGAGTAAGTATCTTAACACTAGTGGCTCTTTTATTTTGAGAATGTATATGTCTTACTTTAGTACTAATTTATGTGATATTTTGCTATATGGTTGTTGAGTGAAGGGTTTCAAAATGAGAGTGATGAGTACTTCGAGGAGACACAAGAAGAGTCTCTCCCTCCCGTTTCTCAAGGAGTTACTCAAAACACCGTTGAGAGTGGCTCTCAAGGTACTCCACTAGAAAGCAATCTACTCAAGAAGGGTAAAGGGAAAATGGAGCCTCCAAGTACATCAAGGAAATCCACTCCTTCTTCAATGCCTCCCAGTGTTCCATCTACGAAGCCCGGCATGTCCTCTTTGCGAGCCACTGAGGCGGTCCGGGGCGGGCAACAAGAAGAGCAACCTCTAGACACCCTTCAAGGCTCCCGTGCTGCTCAATGGGGCTGGGGCACGACACAACACAAACCAAAACAACAAACCCACAACCAAATCCCAACTACACAAGGGGCACCACCTAGTTTAAGAGCGAACTAGGACGCAAAAGAGGAGAATCGTTAGAGCAACCCACAAACAAGCAAGGAATTTACACTAACCCTAACACCAATGGAACACTCTCACACACTAAAACACGAGAGAGAGAGAGAGAGAGAGAGATAGATAGAGAGAGAGAGAGAGAGAGATAGTGCTCGGGCTGCTTTGAAACGTATCGGCAATGATCAAGCAAACACAACTATATATTTAAGAAAGAGAGAGAAAGGGGGAGGGGGTGCTTGTTGCATTAATACCTTCTTACAAATCTGTCATGACAAATCAAAGTGAGATTAGTATTTGTTCAGCATAGCTTACGTAAATTTCACCACAACACATCACAAAAAAAGCCACCCCAATCACTGTCTTAAGGCCAGGGGAGTCCTCTCCACCCTGTCGCCCTCTTACAGTATGTGGGATTTATGGCTAGATTGATGACAACACCAGAGACAAGCTATCAAGAACTTAACAAAAAAAACACCAAGATACTTACGCATCATTGTTGCCCATTACTTCACGTTGGAAGGGAGACAAAGTATCCAAGCTTAGTCCAAATCCACCCTCCTTGATTCAGCAAATGTTGGGCTTACACTAGTAGGAGAAATGATAGATTTCCTACTCTCAATTGAATGATCACTCTCTCTCTTACAATGGCATAGAGTTCCCTTGCTAATCCCCTATTACAACACATGCACATGCATAAGACAATGAGCTTCCACTCAAGAGCTCCTTCTAGAAAGGTTGAGCTTGGCTGCTCAAGCTATAGCATAGTGCTCTTGCTTATGGCTTCCCCTTTTGTGCTAGCTACACCCTCCTTTTATAGCAATTTTGAAGGCTAGGGTTACTCCTCTAACCATGGTTGGGTTAGATTTTCAACAATTTATCTAATTTCTTTTGCTTGGAATTATCAAGAAGTTGGTGGGGAAAGAGAGAGGAGAGAAATGGAGGTGATAGGACTTTTCATAGTGGGTTAGTGTTAGTAGAGTTAGTATTAATTTACAAATGGAATTGGATATTTACAATTGGAGTATCCATGTAGGATACAAATAAGGAAGAAAAACTCTTAAGAGGTAAGAAAAGGTGGATTTCTTACAAGGTTGATGCTCCAAGTGTCTTGAGTAGGGCCAATTTTGACGCTTGTTGACGGTCCACTAGCTTTGACGGTACATTTTTTCTCCACTCTTGACCTTCCTTGAGAGACAAGGTAATTGAAGCTGAGTAATCAACCACCATGATGCTGTCTTTTAAGAGAAGAGGCTGAATTTTGTGGTTTTTTTGATAGATATGGGTAATTTGGAGGAGGAAAAATGAGACTAGGTGGTCAATTTTGGAATGGAGTTGTGTGTGGGAGGTATGAGTTCACCATGGTTTCTCTTATTCTTCAAGGTTGAGGAGAAGGTGAGTAGGGTGCAGAGAGGAGTAGTGAGAGAGGTGGGGATGATGAGTGGAGAAGTGTGTGTGAAAGAGGAAAATGATAAAGTGGAAGAGAGAGTGTGGCTGCATAACATGGGAAAACTGGGGTCCACTAATAAAATCATAGCTCACAGCTCGTAGCTCAAAAAATAATGAAAAAATTTGAGGCAAAAGTTCAGCCCACGAGATACAACTTTTGTTTGTATCACCTTTTCAAATTCGGAGAGCAAGTGAACTTTAAAAATTCAGTAAAAACGACCGTTTTTTTCCACTGCACAAGGTCCTTGTGGGGTCCTTCTGTGGATGATTCTTTTGAATACCTCCAAGAGTGAGCCCTCCACAGTGCATGTATGCATGCCACCTACCCTTGACCTTATTTGGTAGGTCTATAATTGAAGATATTGTTGAGATTATGATATAAGTGAATAGTACAACTAAGAAAATCAAATATTGAGGGGTCTAAAAAATATGTACATGTCAAATATAAATAATATAAGTGGAAAAAATATAAAGGGGTCAAAATAAATCTCTCTCATTATGAGGCTACCATAAAAAGATAAATATTTTTGGTGTTCTAATTTTTTAGAAAAAAACAAAATAGATGTAGGAAGGGAAAAATCACAATAGTGAAAAAATATACACATAAATAAAACTAGTTTTTTTGGATTTTTGTTGGGGTGGAGTTACACCAAATATAAGAGAAGCTTGCATGAGATTATTTTTATATGGAATAAAGAGTATGCAAAATGGTAAGAAAAAATATGGTAATGGTGAGTCAATGTACATAGCATAAATAACACATCCTACGTAGAAATAAATACCAAAATAATTACGAAAAATCTTTTTATTTAGGCCCTATATACAATGCAATATTTACACACAAGTGGGCCATAATATACTTATATTTTTTATTTTTTATTTATTTTTGGCTCAACTAGCCCAATGACTAGCTAATTGAGGGTCTTTTATTTCAGTAAGGAGATATGGGAAAAGTCCCCTGACTCACGCACGCCTATGTACAGTGAAATGGTAGGGATAGCCACAGTGTTTGGGTGATTTTGGTAGGGTGAGGTAACTCACTGTGGCAATTACAAAGAGCCGAAGAACGGCTATCACCACTATACCCCATATGGCACCCTCTTCTAATGTGCCCACTACATCCTCATTGGTGCACACTACTTCGTTTGTTGGAGAGTCTTCACTTGGGCGAGAGGCTTGGGAGGGAAGGCGGATCACACGATCCATTGGTAAGTTTAAGAAAATTGTTAGAAAATTTGTCTTCCATATTTCCTAATTCAAAGATAATTTGGATAATGCTTGCAGGGTTCCATTACCAAACCATTGTAGATGTTTTGCTTGTGGATATATCACAAATTGATAACTTTGCCCTTGATAGGTAGATTTTCATAGTTCTTACTTATTTGAATTTTCTTCTTGCACTTTGAACATGATTCATGTTTGGTTTTCTTATAGCATCAACAATTTTTTTGTGACACAAAATACAAATCTATATAACAAAGATGGTGTGACATGTCGTGAGGTTGCTAGGCTTATCTTTGAAGATTATCCTACAAGTTTTCTTGTTGATGGTCTAGGATCAATCCCTTGGGTAAGTAAATTTTCTTTGGATTAGTACCTATAGCTAACTATGGTTGTATGCTTACATGTCATCATTCACTTTTGTAGAGGGCATGAGTGTTCCCAAGTGGAACACATTTTCCAGGGGTCTAGTGACAGGGTGCATGGATGTTGCTCGTGAGTTTTTGGCCGATGAGGGGTTTTTAGTCACCATGTGCATGGCCGAGCATATTGCAGATTTTATTGCAGATGCAACTAGGGTAGGACTTGTGCTCAAACGTACATGGACTCTCATGCGTAATAAGAAGGCATATCGGCATCCACTCACTAGAGAGGCGATGAGATAACAAACTTAGTTTCATAGTTTAATTTCCTAACTAAAAACATTGTAGCTATGCTATTCATTCTTTGAGTTTTTTATTCATGCAGGTACTTGATCTTACCATATGTCTTTGGTATTGTATTGGCCATCCTGTTCCACACTATGATAAAGAGGCAGGGGAGAAAATTGCCAAGAGATTGTTTCCAGTAGATTGTAGCTACATGATAGATGATGTAGTCTTCCCCATTGAGATTGATGGTGTTATTCTTAGAGGCGGGGCAGAGCGGTCTTCTTTGTTCTTTCGGTAAGACTAGTCCAAAGTATGATACTAGTGAATGTTATGGTATATATGTGTTTGCATTAGGTTTCTAATTTACTTCTTATATGGTCAGGTGGTTGTTGGCAACATTTACTGAGCCTCATGACTATGTTTTGGACTCGTTTGTGGGGTGTGGTGGTTTGGGCCGAGCTTCTGCGGAAGATATGAGGCATTGCATGTGTCTAGAGCTAGATGATGTGATCTATGAAAGATGTTTGACCGATATTGCATGCGGACTTGTGAAATGTTGATTGTGGATGCACATTTGATTGAGGAAACTCTATTCTAACAATACACATCTTCATGTTTTGATTTATGTTTTTATGTACATGATAGCCATATGACATTGACATGGCATTTTGGTATGATCCATACATTTCATTTGGATGTTTCCTTTGTGTTTGTTTGGTACATGATGGCCACATGATGTGGAGATGACTTTGATTGGAGATTTCTTTTGTAGTTAGATTATGTTGACACCATTGGCTTGTGTGTTGATTTTTGTGAGATAACAAAATCGTTGAAGTGATGGAAATAAGAGTTTATGTGAAGGAAACCCCATGTGGGAGCCCACGTTTTCAGTACAGCCTCAAAAATACATACAAATCGTTCTTTTTATAAAGTTTCATTTTGCATAAGCATAGACATGTGGTAGTTAAAGGATTGTACTGTGAGGTTTTAAGTTTTTCCACTACACAATGATATTTAAAGATATCATTGGTGTAAAATTAGGGTTTAAAAGCTCGAAAAAATAGTTCCAATTGTGAAAGCTCAAAACTAAAAGCTTGCAAAAATAAAATCCCCTAAAATAACCCCCTCCATTTCTACCAATTGTTAGCACCAACCTAACATGGACACCATTTTTCGGAGTTCTCCTTGTAAAACAATTACTATTTTGACAAATCAGGAATATTGTAACTCCTGTTTTCTTGATAAACCTTGTAATTAATGAGCCGGGGCTACAAGCTTCCAGATTGTATCAGCAGCCATTCAATTCCCAGGTTTGGTAGAACTCTAGATTATTACTTTTGACCACCCATAAACCTTGGCTAAGGTATAAAAGTCAATTTTTGTAATTTTTTAATAAGTTTTTGGATACGAAATACACAATGTGAGCTAACGGCACTCACTTCTCTCCTTCTCACGCTTCCTACTTCCTCTCCGGTTGTCACATTGCGACTGCGTTTGTTGCATTGCAACCGCAGGTAAGAGCTTCACAGTATTTCGTAGCTTTTGGCGTCGCCGACTTGCGGCCTAATTTCATCATAACTAGGAATTTACATGTTCAAAGCATAGACGGGGTATTGGGACATCATTGCTAACAATTTGGATGCATTCTTGGTCGAAAAACGACTAGGTCAAAAATCCATTGCTATTAATAATCGCAATTTTGGAACTTGACCTAAAGTGGGGTTTGAGGCCATAGGCATGTGTGCTTAGGTCTTATAAACTTGTCCTAGAAGTTTCGTTACGTTTGGATGTCATTTGATGATGTAACAGATGTGATTTGCTTGCCGATGAGTGATTGGCTTTTGGTGATTTCAGTCACTTGAGTGTAGCTTGAGTTACATGCGAGTTGTTAGTTGTTTTCCAAGAGATTGACAACCTCTTGTAGCCTCTATGAACTAGTCAAGTTAGCTTCGTCCCATGGTTTGACAAATTAATCGTGGTTCTCACTAATACTGCAATAAGATAGAATGGTGAGGTTAGACATGCGTCCCACATTTGGCGCTGCTGCCGGGGATCGAAGAGACCTAAACTAGGAAAAAACACGAGTGTCTTGTGTAATTGTCCTTTAACTTCCTCTAGGTTCGCCTAGAGTTCAAAACTCTCTTTTAGAAACCGCATAGCTTAAGATTGTCGTCTTTTGTTGTGTAGAGGTAGCTTGGAAGTAATCGTACTTGCTGAGTACCTTTAGGACTATAGGATTGAAGATTTAGATTAGGATTTGGAGAATGATTGGTAGAGGAGACAAGTCTTAGGATCAAGAATCTGAAAAACATAAAAAACACAAGAAAACGAGTGTTTGTCGACACTTTCCACAACCCCATTGCATGAGGAATTAGGAGTAGGGTAAGTAGGATCCGAAGTGGATTTCATAGCATTGCTCTCTCTAAAAGAATCAAGTGTGAGTTGTTATGTAAGGTTGCAGAATTTCAGGTCTACGACTAGAAATAACACGAAAAGACTCGAATTCACTCAATCCAACTGGGGAATAAGCCTAAGAGTTGTCCGAACCAGTGGGTAAGCTCAAGGACACTTCGAGGTAAAAATTTCAAGAAGTTGACCAAAACTTAGATTTTTTACTTTTTCTTGACATTTTAGGCCAAATTATGTTTTGACTTCATTTATAGGCTTAAAAAACATCATAAAAGGACTCTCCTTGAGAAAATTTCAAAAAAGTGCTCATTTCAAGCTTCAAATTAATAATCGTGATTGTTAGCTTTTTGCTCTAAATTAGCCAAGACTCATATCATTGACTCATTCCATGTGTACAAATAACTTTTGTAAGGGCCCAAGAGATTTGGATCACTAAATTGGCAAAAAACTGGGTGAAAACTAAAGTTTGTACTGACTTTTTGAATCTTGATCGAGTATGAATTGAGAAAAAAACTATCCAAACTTTGTGAAAATTCTCTCATAGGCTTATATTGATGTGATAAGCATGTGTATATGCTCAGTTGACCGAAAACTTGCAAAAATTTAGCAAAAGTAAATGATCGCAATTATTTGCTTCTGCCCTGTTTTTGCACTTTTTTTACCAAGTTGGCATACCACTAGCTTTACCATGTTGTAATAAGCCCACAAACCAAATTTGGTAAGATTTGGATCACTGGGATGAAAACTGTGGCAAAAATTGCAAAGTTAGTCTGCGGATAGATAATTGATGACCATTTGACCAAAAATTGTCCAAACTTGATGAAAAATGGCTCGTGACCTTAACATAAGGTGCTTTATAGATCTGTGTCAAAGTTGGGATAAAAAATTATCAAGAGTAATTAATTGCGATTATTTACATTTGCTTCAAAACTTGGTGATTTTACAAATTTGAGTATACCACAAGGTCAAGCACATCAATTGAACCCCACAAATCAATTTTGGTGAAATTTGGACCACAAAAGTGAAACTTAAGCCTGATTCTCGAAATCAGAGTCTGTGGACACGGAACAATGGGTAAACTTGATCAAATTTTGTCCAAACTTGTTGAAACTTGCCCAAGGGCTTTACCAAGTTGTATACTTGCCAAACCAATCCAGAAAGTGCAAAAAAAGTGACAAAAGTAAATAATCGCGATTATTTACTTCTACTATCCAGAGACTTCAAATTTGACTTTTGGGCTTATACAATGTTAGACCAGCATAAAATAAGGCAACTGGGAAATTTTGGGTTCAATCGAATCAAAATTGGTATAGATACACTCAGTTTACAGATTGCAGATTAAACCTTTGATATTGCTAAGCTGAATCTGAAGGTCAAAATTTCGACTTCCATAGCACGAATTGAAGTGAAATACAAAGACCAATCACTAGATTTCTCAAGAGCTCTACTGTCCTTATAGAAAAATAGCTAATTTGACAAATTTTGTATAGGAATCAGATTGCAGACGAGGAATCAGTGGCTTGAAAGAAAGTTGCAATTGAGTCAAGTGGGAATTGATGACAAGTCAATCTAAGGTGAGTACTCAAACCAGGGCTTCATAAGTATATATGAACCTTAGATCCGGTCGTGTAATAGGAAATCAAGGCCTATTTTGAGAAAACACCAGTAGAGTATCCACTGAAGAAAGCGTAAATCAAGGCAATTCCTTGCACACAATTCTTGAAGAAGTCTCGAACACTTTTTCAGATTCAACATTTGAAATGTCTTCTTACTCGACTCACTTGAAAACCGGAACGATAATGCGCTACAAGCATATACTCTCCTTTTACAAGACTAATCGTCATGGAGCCCAGGTTTACTTGGATCCTAACGAAGAGTATGCTATTTTCATTGATGATCATGGTAGTGAGTTCAAAGAAGAAGTTAGGGCCAATAAAAACAAGGAAAAATGTACATGGATCGAAACGGAACTCAATATGTACAAGTTGAAAATCCTGATATGGTAGACAAATGGGGCTTATAAGTAAACACTATAATCCCGGATATGTCAGGAAAAGAAGGACCACCAACTTTAGAATTCGAGGGATACAATCAAGTAGACTTGAAGCCTTTGAAACGGCTTAGTACGGATAATCCTAAGATCGGAGTCTATTGTTGGGAAGATAGAAACATAAAAGATATTTTGTGGACTTCTCACGCTAGACCAAGACAATTAATGGACATGAAGATCATCTATATCTTCAAAATAAAAGATAAGGGATCTGCGGACCTACCAACTTACTTGTTTAGGGACTGTTATAACAATAACTTTGTTATGATGACTCTTGAGGAGGTAGAACAAACCAAATACCAGGGGTATTAGATACGGGATTGGATATTGGGTCAAGGACCAGAAACCACTCCAAGAGACGAACATCATGAGACATCATCTGAGAGTAATGTGAAGAAACCAGAAACCACCTTATCGAGTAGAAAAACGGGTGACACTAAAGCCAGCCCAGGGCTACATGAGTCACTATTTCCGATAGACTAGTTTGAAGGACTCGGAACAAGACCAACTCCCAAAAGACCTGGAGTTGAACCAAATACACGTGTCAGACCAACTGATTTTCAAAAAAGGGTCAGAAAATACAGTGGATTAGGGGATCCATATGACCACTTAGCAAGCTTCAAGCAAGTGCTAAGAGCAGAGCCTATATTTGATTTCCATACTCAATTCGAGGGGTTTTGAATGACATTAGAAGGAAAAGATTTGCAAAACATTCCACCAAGGTCAATCATGGATTTGAATACATTAGCTCAAGGATTTGTAGCTGCTTGTTCTAAAACGGGGATTAAACATAATACGGTAGCTCAAATCTAAAGCTTCAAACAGAAACATGGTGAGTCTATTATGTGCAACTCGAATGAAACAATACATTGACAGATGCCCAGAGATGGAGATACCTACAGAGGAGCTACTTGTTTCATTGTTTCTAGAGGGACTGCTAAACAAAGAATTTCATGCTATATTCTATAGTAAAAATCAAACAACCCTATAGGCGTGTGTGTCTGATGCTATCGACCTAGGAGACAATTGTGAGATATTTAATGAAGAGGATGTCCTAAAGGATAACCAAAGCCAGAAGACTTCATCCACAAAACCAGCACAAGTGGGAACGGCTGCTGCGGCACCACTCTCAGCCATAGAAGATATACTAAAAAGGATGAATGACATGATGAAAAATGTGCAAAAAGCATCTATGAGAGGACCAAGACAAGGGATATCCCCACAAGGACAACCAATTAGGCCACAAAAATGGTGTGAAATCGAGGGTAAATGGACAAACCACAAGACCCACGAGTGCTACTTGAGACCAAAGTATGATGGGAATGTTCAGTACGTGCCCATCAGACCACAAGGACAACCCATGTATAGATATCAACCTAATATGGCTCAAGTTCAAAGACCACCAATGGGTATGGAGAGACCTCAACCTGTGTTGGGACAACAACCTCCTTATCCAGGACATAATGCGGTGCCTATAAAGTACATGCACTCAGAAGGAGTCATAGATGAACAAGCATTAGTGCCTGTTACGCCCTATGCAGAGCCTAGTGCATTTGCAGTAATGGTAGATGGAGATTGGTATAATCCACACCCACCACCAATGGAGGAATCCATGACTTATGCTCCACCAGAGCTTGCACCTATGTATTATGTAGCTAATCAAGGTGTCAGACCTCCCATGGGAAGACCCATGATGAAGCCTAGAACAGGAAACTGTCATAACTGTGGTGTTGATGACCATTGGAAGAACGAATGTCCAGAGCCTGACAAAAACCTCAAACCAATTAAAGCCTATTGCATACAATGTTGCAAAAAGGGAGGACACTTTCCGGAATATTGTCCTAAAAATCCTTTGAACAAGGAAAAAACTGTAGTCAACGTAGTCCAGTGATGCCTAGTAGCTCATCAGAGAGCCAACTGATTGTTCCAATCAAGGTAATCACTAGAGCCCTGACAAAGAAAAATAAACACAATTCCTCTAATGATTCAGAGAACACGAAAGTTTCTTCTCAAAGAATCAAAAGGAGCAGAAGCAAAAGATATGAGATGAGAAAACAAAAACAATGGGTTGAAAACGAAGAGAAAGAAAAAATTCTAGCCCAGGACAAGTCGAAAGAAATTGGCAGTGAATTCAAGGAAACAACCGTGAAATCTGGAGGATCCATTCTGGTTGATAAAACTTTTGAGCCTATCAATGCCGCTTGGAAGCCTACCAAGCAGGACTTAAAGCGGGCCAAAACATGGATAACAAATGAAAAAACTATCCATCTCCAGACATGGAAGCAGCTAAGCTGGAAGCTTATCAAAATTTGGTAAGAATCACGCAGAAAATGCTGGATAAACAGAAACCCAAGCTTGAAAGTATTGCAAAACCGGAAAAGCTTGTGGTAGAAGAAACAAAAGCAAAATCCGATGTGGTGGCAAAACCCCACCTTGAAACAAATGAACCAGAGCTCCTAGTTCCAGGTAGTGAAGATGCCTTAGACGGAATTCCATTCGTGGAGAAAGACTGGCCAGGACACTTATGGAAAAAGGTAAGGGAGATCAATGATGGGAGCCTAACTTTAAAGTCAGCTCCTATAGAGGAAGTCTGGTTGGATAACCTACCATCTGATATAAACATGGATATACAATCCTTGTTATATGGGGATTGCGGATCAAAATCTTCAAGAAGATCTAAACCGATGACATTAAAAACATTACCTTCTTACTTGGGAGATAACGAAGAGGAGTCTATCATTTGCAAAACCACTCAAGTCAAAAGAGCCAAACAGACCCTAGAAGTAGACAACATTCATTCAATCATGTCTACACCTATCCAATGCACTCTTACCTTGGGAGAACTGTTAAAACTCAAGCCATACTTATAGAATGATTTACAGAAAACCCTAGAAAAGGTGGGGATAATGGGGTTAACCTCTAAGAATCTGGGAAACTCAAAAAATGAAACGGAATACAAAGAGGCACAATCAATTCCTATGAACAAGGTTGGAGAATATTATGAAGGTTAAGAAGGAAACACTACCCTCCCAGTGAAATGTAATGACATTGAAACCATGGCAATACTGGATAGTGGAGCGGGCATAGCCATAGCCACTAAAGCAGTATGGGAATCCTAGGGACAGCCAGCCATTAGACAAACGCGAATGAAATTGTAGTTGGCTGGCGGACACATTGAAAGACCACTAGGGCTATTAGAAAAAGTGATAGTCAACTCCTGTGGAATTGAATATCATCACACTTTTTCCATAGTAGACTTTGGGAAAAAACTCAACTATGAAATCATATTGGGCCTTTCATGCGATAGGTACAACTTATCCAAGATTGGGGAAACGATTATCTGTACTTAAAGTAGGTGGGATCTATAACAAGAGTCAATCTAAACGACCACACTATAGAGACATACTAAAAACACCCATCCAAGAGTTTGATTCAGTCTCTTGGGCTGAAACTAAACTTCCATCTTGGCTAAACAAAAACACTTCTATTTGGATGTGCGGAGCTTCAGAAAATGGAAGCCTAAGACGAGAGGAATGTATCCTAGAAAGGAACTGTACAGACGAAGCCTACATCCTTGAACCCTTCCCAGAGCATTTATTCGAACCATTCGAGTGGACTCAAATATTAGCAACAATGGATGTATGTGTGAATACGTCTATGTCTACTCAAGTTTGCAATGAGGATGGCTACGACATAATTCCCATCCAAATGATGTCAGTCCTTAACATTGAAAATCCTTGGATGAGGAAACAAAGGACTTGATGAAATCTCAACAAGTATTTTTTGACCTCTATTACGATGCAACTGATGAGTTGGATGAACACTCAGCTACCTCCGAAGAGTCGGGATTCGCAAAAGAACATACGAGAGCTCAACTACTCTTAAGGGGAAGGGAGGAAAAGTTTTTTGACTTTCCAAATGAGAAAACAAGAAGACAAAAATGGTATAGAAGAAAGAGGGACACTAAAATTTTGAAAGCACGACCTATGCCATCAGTCTCTAGTAAAACACAATTCCTGATGCAGATAGATGCCAATGATTGTGTCAAGGAAAAAATAACTGGCAGATATCCTTCAAATGGAAACTCAAAAATGTCTTGAACATTGAGAACACAAAGAAGGGTACTCATGAAGAACATCAAGACAAAAAGCCACTCATGACCAGAGTCGAGTGGAAAAATAAATATCAAGAGTTGAAAAAATCTCTAAAGGAGATATACACCACTGAAATGGAAACCACGGAAGAGGATGGTAAGGATGTAATGCATGTTCCATCTCATTACAAAAAGTATACTCTCCGAGATCGGAAAATCATAATCGAACAACCTGTTAGGGAACTATGGAAACAAGGTGAGTCTTACGAAGGACCTGAAAACGTTAAAAGGGTATACTTGGCCGAATCAGGAGAAGAGCCTAGGCCGGCTTACATTGCAAATGACCTAACAGAAGAAGAAGAAAATATTTTGTTAAGTTTGCTAAAGGAATATTGGGATATCTTTGCTTGGTCTTACAAGGATCTCAAGGATGTTGATCCAGAAATCTGCCAACATACTATACCCATGAGAGATGATGCGAAACCAAGTAGACATAGACCATACACTTATAACGGAACATGATCAAAGAAGAGATTGAAAAAATAAAGGAAGCTAAATTCATTTACTAAATTGAACACACTGATTGGGTATCCCCAATTGTGGTAGTACCTAAGAAGAATGGGAAATTACGAGTGTGCGGTAATCTCAAAAAAGTGAATGCAGCTACCATTAGAGACAACTTTCCTCTTCCTATAACTGAGCACGTTTTATAATGAGTGGCAGGAAAAGAAGCTTACAGCTTCCTAGATGGTTTTTCGGGATACAATCAGCTTATGGTTGACCCAAAAGATCAGCATAAAACTGCTTTTGCAACAGAATGAGGTATATTTGCGTATCTGGTTATGCCGTTTGGGTTAACTAATGCTCCAGCCACATTTTAGAGATTGATGAGCCATGATTTCCAAGAGTATCTTCGTAAATTCTTGGAAGTATACATGGATGATTTATGTGTACATTCGTCAATTTGAGCTAATCAGTTTGAACACCTCAAAAAGGTATTCGAGAAATGTAGAATTTACAGGATTTGCTTGAACCCAGAAAAGTGCACATTCATGGGAAGACAAGGGAAAATCCTTCGACACATAGTGTCTAAAAATGGTATAGCTATCGATATTGAAAAGATTCATGTCATTGCTGATTTGCCTAGACCAAAAACAGTCAAAGGAGTACAAGCCTTCATGGGACATTGTGGATATTACCGACGGTTCATCTACATGTATGCTATAATTGCAAAACCCATGTATAGCTTGATTACGCACTTTGAATGGACCGAGTCATGTGAAGAATCCTTCATGAATCTTAAGCAAGCTCTCACCTCATCTCCAATATTGAAAGCACATGATTGGGACAAGGTATTCCATGTACACGTAGATGCTTCAAATTTTGTTATTGGTTGTATACTAGCCAACCAGGAGAGGGGGAAATTGACTTTCCTATTTCTTATGCTAGCCGACAATTAAATATGGCAAAGAAGAATTACACCACCACTGAAAGTGAAGGACTAGGAATGATCTATGCTGTTAAAAAGTATAGACATTACCTATTGGCCGACAAGTTTGTGTTCTTTGTGGACCACCAAGCTTTGTTATATTTGGTCAACAAACCATGCAGTACAGGGAGAATAGTGATATGGTTCATCATTCTTCTTGAATTTGATTTCATTGTGGTAGTTAAAAAAGGCACTACACATCAAAGAGTAGATCATTTGTCCAAGATTGTTTCAGGGGAATCACCTAAAGGGGTAGATGATGATCTACCAGATGCCTATTTGTTCTCCGTGGAAATGATACCTAGATGGTCTGAAAAAATTGTGTCATTCATGAAAATAGCTCAAGTGGATTCACCACGTTCTATTACAGTTGATTTAATTGAGCAATCCGCTATGTATCAATTACTAGTGATAGAGCCAACTTCTGAAAATCAAAGAAAAAGAAGAATAAAAAACTTATTTTCCTCTGTGGGAGCCTTGGCGACACTATTGGAAGGCTCGGCACCGCCTGGTCAATCCTCCAGACACCTCTACGAGCATAATGCCCCCCCCCCCCCCCCCCCCCCCCCCTCCTTCTCACACACTCTCTTCCCCTCCCACGGTGGGCACCCGCCCTATAAGATTCCCCCTCCCTCTAGCGCCACCTCATCGCCTTCTCTCTCTCTCTTTCGTTTTATGCCGAAGGCGCAGCGCATAGCCATGGAGCCCACGCCTTCCCACACCAGACACTCACCCTCATCCTCACACTCACACACACACACACACACACACCCCAATCCCCCCTCCCTCTCTCGCGCTCTGTTTTGGCAGCAGCCGCCTGCCAACTCCCTCTCCGCCTGTGCGCAACGCGTTTTCTCTCTCTCAATACCACACACACACACCACCACCCCCATCCCAAGCCTGTGCAGCTGCCGTTGGTTGCCGAATAGTAAATAATAATATTAAAAAAAAAACAAATATAAAACATATATACATTATGTACATGAGCCCCCTCGTTCCCACCGCACGCTCGCACACACATACAAGTACACACATGCACTCACGCACTCACACCCATCTACATATACATATATACACATCTGCCCACATGCACATACGTACACACACACGTGTATACGCACCACAAATTCAGGAAAAAAACAAAGGACTTCACAACTACGACAACCACAAAAAAGAAGGAGGACCCAAAGCACACACCACCAACAACAAAAAGAGGAAATGCACCGAAGGCATGCCCCAGCCGACTCCGAAAAGAAGTACGCTCGAGACCGACGCACCGACAACACACCATTCGTTGGCAATACGCAACCACAATTCCATTCCAGTAATTTATAGGTTACTTTCATCATTTTATTCAATTTTCCCCCGAGCCATTGTAAATTCCCATTTTTTTTGTAAATATCCTCTCTCTAGGTGATGGTCACAAAGGCCCACATAGAGATTCCCATCTTTTAATAACCTCCCAAAACAAAGCAAGGGTCAACCACACCGGGCCCACCACTTGCTTTGTCTCCGTGATTAAACTTATCCTAACCACACTGGGATTGCCATCATCCAAGCAGCCAACACCTATAAATTGGCACTAAGAGGTCACTATTGGGGGGGGGGGGGGGGGGGGGGGGGGGTAGTTCATGAGGAGCCAAGCATTTGCTAGAGTGTAGTGGGAAAGATTGACACTATCACCATCACGGGGAGGGGGCATGTGTGTTGGGTTTTCCTTGGGAATTTCACTATGCAAAGGGAACCACATCCATCTCTCGACTCCAATGGTCGATGCACACACGTATATACGCTCTTGGTAGCAAGTTTCACAATCATTGAGTCGTCTTAGAGAATGCACAAAGTAGGTTGCACCACCTCCTCTCCCTACCTCTCTACCACCACGGTGTGCCATTTTGTAAATACTGCAGAAATAATTCTCCCTCACACCCCCAAGGGTTTTCATCATTTGCAAATCTCTCTGTGTGTGTGTGTGTGTGTAACGTTTTCGGTTTTCATATCATCGTGGTTTGCGTCCTAGCCGCTCAAAGCTAGGTGGTACCCCTTGTTCGCTTTACTGTGGCAGGCTCGAGGCCCGCCATTCGGTCCCCGGCGTTTTAGAGGCCATCCGGGTTCGGGGTCTGCTTTGCGTCCGTCATTTGGTGCCCCCACTGAGGAGGGATTTCTAAGACCCTTCAGTTTACAATGCTGAAAGTGACGCCCACTATCAATCATGGACGAATGGTTGAAGGAATTTTCTAATTGGAGGACAGAAGAAGAGGAGACAAAGGAGGCACTAGCCGCCTTCATTGAGGTGCTACTGCCAGGCTGCAGTGTCGTCAGCATTCAAGAGGTAAATTCTCCATCTAGTGTCGCTCGTTCTAACTATAAATTGAGAGCATCAGGTGGGAGGTCGGTGAAGTGCCATCACTGTTATCCACCGAGGCACACTGTCAATGAGTGCCAACAACGAAGGCAGCGAAAGGGCTGAAGTCATCTACATCGACATTCATCTCACGAAGAAGTCATTCACGTCAAGGAAGGGAAGCAAACAGGGAGACCTCTTTTACCTAAAGAAACTGCAATCAAAGTTATAACTCCAAAGTGGCCTGAAGGGGCTGCTCGAGCCAAAATCAAGGAGAAGATAAGCCAGTCTGGAGACACATGACCCCGAAGGGAGAAGCATCTAGCCAAGCAAGTGCTTCAAGATCAGAAAGCAGGGTTGTACCCACTTTTCCAAAGAAGAAGGTCATCCGAAGCTAAGCGGCGGAAGGTCGCCTACCGATTTGCACGACGCATGTGATTGCTACCAATCCACTTCGACAATCCGAAAGAAGAAGTGGTAAGAAGAATCCCATGTCCTAGAGAAGAGTGGTTCGGCTACTGCTCTCGCTGTTTTGGAAAGCAAGTGGAGGATCTTTCTCCTCTCCCTGTACAACTTATCCTGAAGAAGCTCTCTACCACGGGAGAAACCGTGTGGGCTAGGGACGAGTCGCAACTGAATGGAGTAGAATTCATGCAACACGCAAACTATGGAAATTACCTGCAATTGCTGCTAGCTACGAGGCTGGGAGTGGTCAGACGCGTCGCCATCACCCCGTACGTGCTAAGCAACGAAGGAAAGGTAGAGCCCATGAAAGGCGACGACCTCTTGTGGATGTGCCGACTCATCAACACTAGAATGGTAAGAGTATAAGTAAGTATTCCACCCTCTGTGCATGATGGAAAACGGGCCGACGGCATTCCCGTTCAGATTCTTGCAGCATATGCATGTGAATATGTATGTAGATAGGGAATTATTATACGAACAGAAGATCGTACACCTATTCGGTGTGGGCGGTACTAGGAGAAATACTCAATTCCCCGAACTCTATAATTCTTCTCATATTACATTACCGTCATTCCTTTAATGTTTCTATATTTATCCTATTTTAACCTATCCACCCACCCCTGTAAAAGCGGCTATGAGCTGCTACTGTTAATGTTAAAAAAATAAAAAAAAGGAAAAAGAAAAGAGGTTGGTAATTTCCTGAGTCACTACTGTAGACGGCTGGAGAGTCACCATGTGTGAACGTGTTCTTAGAAGATGGGCAGCGAATCACTTAGTAATTACTAGAGTAAGTAATTACTACAGTAAGACCGAAGCATATAAATAGGGCCCATTACATTGATATGGGGGCGGCAATTGTAATCACTTGTATTAGCGCTTTGGGCTATAATTGCACTTGAGTATCAGTGATAGTATTGTTGGCTATACTTTTTCTCTGTAATCATATTCGCTGTAAGCTCAATCATGGTATATATACACTGATACTTACTTCTCAACAAGAAGGGAAGGATGTAGACGGCTGGAGAGTCACCATGTGGGAACATGTTCTTAGAAGATGGGCAGCGAATCACTTAGTAATTACTACAGTAAATCCGAATCTTATAAGTAGGGCCCATTACATTGATATGGGGGCGGCAATTGTAATCACTTGTATTAGCGCTTTGGGCTATAATTGCACTTCAGCATCAATGATAGTATTGTTGGCTATACTGTTTCTCTGTAATCATATTCGCTGTAATCTCAATCATGGTATATATATAGTGATACTTACTTCTCAACAGTCTTCTAAATCTGAACTTTATTCCAGTCTATAAGTATAATTCTCATTTCAGTATCCACATTCCAGTCTAGTCTCTGATTTCTGTCTAGTCTGCTGTCTGAAATCTTTCCACACGAGTAGCTGAAATCCTTCAACACTGGAATTAGTTGTCTCAAGAGATCAGCTCCAATTCCATTTTGGTGATCACGGTGTCTTGAGATGAAGCTTGTGTTCTTTATGCCTATGATGTTGTACAATTGTCATTATTACATTTGCCAATCAATTCATTTTGCCTATGATGTGTACAATTGTCAATTTTGCAAACAATGCGTCTTGTGGGTGACTATTTTGGGTCTATTATCTACCCTTGCACTTTTTTTAAAAAGTGAATCAAGTACAATATGGTTGATGGGTGGCAGGGCATTCAATGCCCTGCCACCAAAAAAAAATTCTCTCGGGCGTCGCTAGAAGCGTCGCTATTTATGGCTCTGTAGCGTCGCTATGAGCGTCGCTATAGTCTTCTGTGTAAACGTCGCTATATGCGTCGCTATAGGCGTCGCTATATGCGTCGCTATGAGCGTCGCTATATAGCGACGCATATAGCGACGCCTATAGCGACGCATATAGCGACGCTCTCGTAGCGACGGTTTTAGCGACGCCGGGGGTTATAAAAACCCAATGTATTTTCGTCGCTAACAGCGTCACAAGAGCACACAACCTCTTGTAGTGAAAGAAAACAAGTTTGAAGTCTGTGAGTGAGCGTACTGTGTACGAGAGAGAGAGTGTGAGCTTCTTCTTGACTCTACGAGTGCTACGGTGGTTGGAATCGAGTGCGGAGAAGTGCAGCGTGTTGCCCCCGACTAGAGCTACGCGCCGATACCAGCATTGTGCGCGTACAGTCCGGCTTTGTGAGCTCCTTCTACGAGCTTCATCGGTTGTTTGGGTGAGCATACGTTGTCGGATTTTGCATTGCAGCATATCCACGCGTTCAGATTGAGTAGAACTACACATTAGGCACTTTAGATTTCAAAAACGAAGACGTGCAGATTTCGGCCAGACATCCTACGTGTTTCTGCACCGGGTGTTTTGGGTCGTGATTTTGGTTCATAGACCTTAGGGAGAGTGGCCTATTGGTATTAGTAGGGTCTCCTTCAAGTTATATGGTGTTTCGAGATTGTTTGATGGGTGTTTGGCTCTAGAAAGCGTTGTAGGAAGTTTCCTCTTTTGCACTCTTGAAGGCTGTGACTTAGACAATTGGTAGAGACCTCTGTAGGAATTAGTTAGGAGTCGGTCAAGTGTAGGTTGACACCTTATGCTTGCTTCCACGCGCCTGCGGGGCGAGCTTCGTCCTTAGCTGACATTACATGTTAGGTGAGTTCTCTCTGTGCTGACGTCCGTCGCGGCATATCCGTCCAACATTGGCGCCGTTGTCGGGGACGAAAACCTTAGGTAGGTGACCGAGACTAATCCTTGAGTATTGGGATTTTTGGCTTTCCAAGAGTCTCGCTTTACATTTAGATAAGATCAGAGGGTGGAGGACTCTCTAGGTCTTAGAGGGAGTCTAGGAAGCGTGTGTCTTGCCTAGATCCTTCGACTTAGGTAGAGGAGGTAGACTTAGGTAGTTTAGGTAGTAGTCGAGTTCTAGAGTAGGAGTCGGAGTGGTAGAAGCGGTGAGAGGAGAGCTTGAGAGTCCGGAGAGGCCAAAAAGCAACCAAAAACACCATTATCACCATTTCACATGATAGGTAGGAGTAGAGTAAGTAAGACATCATGATTCAAGATCTAGAGCATTTCATGCATGTACACTTGCTTGGTAGAATCATTACAAGTTTGTAAAAGACGCAAAAAGATGCAAAAGTGTGGTTGAAAGCCTAATTGAAGTCCAAAAGTTACTGTGAGTACGTGTTTCTCATAGACCTACAGAGCATCAGGAGCACTCCTGTCAGAAAAAACTTTAATTTTAAGCCAAGAGACATGCTACGCGTAGGATGTCTACAAGCTAATCTGAGAGGAATTTTGGGATTTTGAGTTGTCCAGTGTGTTCAGGAGGTAGGGCCTACCCTAATTTCAACTGAAAAGTGGAAATTTTGCCATATCCTGACCGGATAATGCCAGATAGACTGAAATTGCTAGACATCCTACCCAAATAGTGCCAAAACATTATTTTGAGACCAAAACCATAAGATGGCTGCATGAGAATGTCTTGCATGATATGTTGAGTGACTGAAAGGGGTTTCACCTCATTTGGGTAAGAAAATTGGGTTCAAAGCACACTTTAGCACTTTTGACTGAAAAAAGCAAAAACAGCTGAAATTTGGGACTATTGACATCCAAATCAAAATCTAAGCATACCACTGGGTTACTAACATCAAGGGGAAGATGTGGGACAAATCTGGGGTCAAATAGGCCAGAAAGACATCTTACGCATAGGATGTCTTCTGAGTGATTTGGGACTCCAAACTGAATTCTGAGTATACCCAAGTGATGAGAAACTCAAGGGGATCCTGGGCTTTGAGTTTGAAGCCATTCTGATGAAAAAGACATCCTATGCGTAGGATGTCTAATGCAAGAAAATGAAGCCAGACTTTGACTTTGAGCATAGTAAGGTGTTATATAGCCTAATGCAAGCCTCCTAGTCAGTTTTGGTCCAATTTGGAGTTGATTAGACTGATCAATACCATCAACATGCCGTCGAAACAGATTTCTGACTCATTGACCGGCTAATAGGAGTCCAAATCAAAAAGTAAAAGCAGTTGTAAGCTTAGCACAACAAGAGAAAACAACAGTGCAAAAACCCAGGCAAAACACAGTAGGAGACATCCTACGCGTAGGATGTCTATTGGGGCATACTGCAAAGAAAATTTGTCCTAGCATAGACAGTGAGATTTCATTTGGCTTAAGGGTTCTAGAACTTCTTTCAGAAGTGAATTTGGACGTTGTTTTCCCATTTGATTAAGCAAAGACTGAATTCAGACTTTTTCACGTAAATTGACCAACATCTGAGGGAAGTACTGTTTCAGATTAGCAAACCTGATCCAGAACATCAGCAGTGTATAAAATACAGTAGTGGTTGAGATTAACTCTTCAATTATACCAATCATTACTAAGATAACCTCTAGTAGATAAATGCTTTGATTCAATTGCCGAAATTAAAACGCTTGTGTACAGGTATATTCAGCAACAAAGCAAGAAGTTGTGCAGAGATTGACCCATTGCCAGGTGAGTGGTTGAAATTGTGATAAATTGCTTTGATAAGTTTGATGAATTTAAGATCAGGAAGATACATTGTTAGAGAACAGAAAGTGGCAGGTGACCAAGGTAGCTTAGTGTCCACTGAGGAGAGTGTAACTCAAGCAAGGCTAGATCTGCTAGCACCGATTATAGAGGAAGGTAGTGATACTGACACTTCGTCAGATAAATCTTTCTTCATGATGGGTAGTCAACATCCAGGAGGTTTCACCTATGCGAGGAGGAAGCACCTCCCAAAATCCTTTGAATGATTCTAGGCTCACGGTGATCTTCTTAGAGGGAACAAACTCGAGAGGAGCCCTAGTCTATTCTGACTATCGAGGCCGCAAGTGCATTTTTATCGAAGAGAGGCCAGCTCAAAGATTGGAGATAATCGGAGTGTATGATGATGGAGATAGATTTCGAGACGAAAAGGGGAACCACTATATAATAGCTAGTAACCCTGAAGATTACAACAGATATGGAGATAACGTGGCGAAAGGGAAAATGGTTTTAGAAACTCAAGAACCTCCACCAAACATTGATCGGCTCGGAGATATTTTTATGTATGATAAGAAAACAACTAGGGTTCCAACTTATAATGAGAATGTGGGAATCTACAAGCATGAGAGTGAGGGTATTGTCTCTTACTTTCGCAGCAAAGAACCATACGTAATTGAATTAAGCAAAGACAAGGTTCTTTACTTATTCTCTTATGAAACTTCTACGGGGAAGGGCATAGTTTCTATTGATTGATATGGGCGAGAATACCAACGTATTCTCCCAGAGGAAGTAGAAAGAGCAACAGGTCCAAGAGCATGAGCATATGCCCCTGAGGAAGTGCCAAGAGCAGCCCACACCCCAAGCAAGTCAACGAATCCTTTTTCTGACGAGTATGACACTACCTCACATTCCACCCGACCGCAAACATTCAACAACCAAGACCAACCAGCAAACCAGCCATCATTGCAGGCATGGCTTCGACAGAGTGCAACAATGGAACCAGACCGAAATCAAGATGGTTATCAAGCTGCAGGAGGGCTCAGGGATTTGCAAGAACCACCACACTATTCAAGGTATCAAGCAGAGAGTAATCCAAAGACACAAGGGTCGACAGAGCCTGGAGGACCACCCATAGAATGAGTTCGAAGAGAAGCACCACCTCCAGCGAGAACCGTTAGAAATTATGGCTTAGGAGCACCATTGGGAGAGGAACCAGCCTATTACAGAAGGCCTGAGGAGGTGTAACGACTTGGACGGGGCGATCCAATGATGAGATTTGTAGACCATCGAAGAATTAGACCTTCTCAAGTGCAAAAATGGGTAAACAAGAAATACACAGGAAACAGAGACCCAAGAGATCATGTAGCAGCCTTTGTGCGTGTAATTAGAGCCGAAGAGGTGTTAGATTTTCCAACCCAATTCGCAGGGTTTGGACTAACCCTAGAGGACGATGCTGCAGCTTGGTTTGACTTTGTGGAGCGTAGAGACTTTGAGTCGATGGAGGAAGTGTTTGACGAGTTTATTGAGGAATTCTCTCAAAGGGGAATAGCTCATAATACCGTCTCACAAATCCATAAATTCAAACAGAAAGATGGAGAATCCAGACTTATGCTGATATTCATCCAAGGACTAAGAAATGCAGATCTCCAGAAAGACTTACATATGAAGAGGAGCACGACATTGAATGAGTTGACCAAGGAGGCTCTATACCTTGTGGACAATTGTGCAGTCTACAAAGAAGGGGAGTTCAAGGACCTTGATGACGATTCATCTTCACAGCAAAGTGGAAGCAAGTCTTCTAAGACAGCACTGAAAGGAGAAATAGCGGTAAACCAGGATCAGCTCGTAGATGAAGTGCTAAAAAAGATCAACTTGTATGCCAAACCCCAGGCTAAACAGCCCAAGTGGTGTGCTATTGAACAAAAATGGACAAACCATGGGACCGAGGAATGTTATTATAACAAGGGATATGTGAGGGAGAGACCTTACGCTCCCCAAGCTCCAGTAGCTTCCCCTCAAGTTCCACCGATGCCCAGATATCAAGCAGTAAACTTACCAGGACCTGTAGGTGTAGAAAGACCACAACCGGTGTTAAGGCAACAACCACCCCTACCAGGATTACGACCAATTGGTATCAGATACACACCAACAGTAACTGAATTAGAAGAAAAGTCTTTGGTGCCTATGCATGCTTATTATGAAGATCCAAATGGATATGCGACAAACCCTGTCTATTATCCACCGGAAGAACCCTCGACACCAGAACCATGGAGCATGATAGGGAATCAAGGACTACCAACTCTGCTGCACAGGCTGCATGAGAAGGAAGATATAGCTTAGATGAATGAACAGTGATGTTCATAGCCAATGGAGGCATGGGCGGACAGAGACATGCTTACCAACAAAGAGGGGCTCAAGGAGCACCTCAACAACCCAAGGGACCCTGTTACAAGTGTGGAGGAGACCATTGGCTGAGAGACTATCCTCATGATGAAATCATTAGAGTCAATGCGTATTGCCCAGAATGTGGAATTACTCACTTGATTCCCGATTGCCCTAAAAACCCGAGCAAAGGAGAAAAAACCACCTTGAACATGTTAGAAATAGTACCTTCCAGTGGAGGATCGGAAAATGAAACAATCATACGTATTCAGGCGGTAACACGAGCCCAAGCCCCAAGAAGGACGAACGAACCCATAGTTGAAGAGCCAAAAACAGATGCCCAAAGTTCAGAAACGAAAAATCAGAGAAGCACTTGGAAAGCTAGAAAGGCGCGTAGGAAATCCAGGAAAAAACGAGAGCAAACAACCCTATTCGAGGAGTTGAAACATACAAAGAACAGATTGGAGTGGTTAGAGGATCTAGCTAGATTAAGCTCACACACCACAGCAACCATAGCACCCAAGGAAATAGCAGAGCCGAAAAGTGCAGGATCAGGAGGATCTATACTGGCAGACAAGGTAAATGAGCAGTAAGATGCAGTGCTACAAGCTTATGAAGCTCGACTTAAAAAGAACCAAACCCAGGAGCAAAGGTGGATGACTTATCCATATGCAGAAATAGAAAAACAGAGGTTGGATATGTGTAAAAATATGATTGAGACGGCTCAATCATTGATGGAAGAACCGCCGGGTAAACCTGCAAATTGTCACGAAGCACGAGCTCCAACCTCTATCCAACCAACATTAGAGAAACATGAGGAAAAAAAGGAAAGACTCACTAATGAATATGATTCCAGAGGAGAGCCTATCATAGTGCCAAATACCACTGATGGGGCAAGTGATGGGTTCTAGCCTAAAATATTGGCAGAAATGGGTAAGGACGGTAACGGTCTAGATGATCTGTGGAAGCAAATCCGTGAGGCCAACGAGGCTGATAGGACGAGTAACCACATGAATAGCACAAGAAAAGAAAAGAATGTGATCTTACCTCCTATTGAGTAATTTGAGGCAAGATCACAGATGAACTTTGAGATACATTCACAAGGGGGAGACCAAGAATCTATTAGTTCGGGGCACAGCCAACCAGACTCTTTGAGAACTTTACCCTCTTACCTGGGAGAGTACGAAGCTAAGTCGGAAGTGAGAGCAGTTCCATCTCAAAGACTTTCTTCTAACAAGGTGATGGATTCGCAAGGATTGATTGAGTTGTTATCCACCCCGGTGGCATGCACAATAACGTTAGCAGAACTCCTAAGCTTAAGGCCAAACATGTGGACCACAGTGGGAAAATGCCTAGAAAAATTTGGAGTGAAGGACCCCACCTTGAAGCTACAAGAAAGGATCAGGGAGTTGGACACGCCTAATCTAAACACTAGGCCAGTACCATTGAATAAGGTTGGAGAATATTGCGAGGGAGAAGACGAAAACACCACGCTACCGGTAGAATTCCAAGGAGTAGTTTCCAAGGCTATTCTTGACAGTGGAGCGGGCTTTGCTATTGCCACCAAAGAAATCTGGAAAAAATGGGGAAAACCAGCTTTGAGGGCTACCAGAATGAAACTGCAATTGGCAGATGGGTTCATGGAAAAGCCTCTAGGATCCTTAGAAAAAGTAATTGTCAATTCGTGCGGAATCGAGTATGAGCATACATTTGCAATAGTCGATTTCGACAAAAAGAACAATTATGAGATTATCTTGGGATGACCATTCATGCGACAATTGAATATGGTCCAAGATTGGGGTTATGACCACATATACCTCAGACATGGCAAGACGACAACTAAAATACACCTTAAAGACCATAGTTACAAAGATGTAAACCAAACACCAGTGGAAGAGTTTGATTCGGCTACAATAGTAGGATCGGAACTACCATCATGGTTAGGGCAACCAAAAGAGCTATAGATGTGTAGAGCTTCACATTGTGGAAGCTTAAGAAAAGAGGAATGCGTCTTAGAAAGAGCAATTGAGGACAAGGAGTATATTCCGGAACCTTTCCCTAAAGATGCCTTGGAACCTCTAGAATGGGACACATACTGGCAACATTGGATGTCTGTACCATTACCGACAATCCAACAACAAAATTTTGCGATAAGGAGGGCTATGATGTGCTACCCTATTACATGGTAAGCGTTGTACCAGAAAAAGAGACGGCAAAACCTCCGGAACAAGAAGAGTTTTACAACTCCTCTGGACATTTGGAAGTAAATGATGATGCAGATAATGAGTGTTCAGAAACCTCAAGTGAGCGTGGGAATGAAGCCGAGAATATCAAGTTTTATGATTTTCCTAATCAACACCTTAGACACCAAGAACGCCATAGGAGGAAAAGAGCAGGAAACAAAGCGAGAGAGAATCTGATGCCCAGGATAAAAGGTAAAACTCAATATTTGATGCTTGTAAAAGCAGAGAATTGTGTGAAAGATCAAATATCAAGAAAATTCTCAAAAAATCGAAAAGAAAGAACGCAAGAGGAAACAAAACAGGTACGAAAAGCTAAAACCAAAACAAAATCACAAGAATCTGAAAAATCAAAAAGAGAAACAACAAAAGACCAAGAGTGGACCAAACTGGAGCGTAAACAAAAATACCAAGAACTGAAACGGTCTCTGAGAGAGATATGGACTACTGAAGAAGATAGTGATGGTAAAGGGGAGTTAGAAAAAGGGAACATGAACGTACCATCACACTATCGGAAGTTTACTATACAGGATAGAAAAATCATCATGACACCACCAATCAGGGAGAGAACCAACCAAGAATCTTACAATGGGCCTGAAAATGCAAAAAAGATAGACCTCGCAGAACCAAGTGAAAAGCCTCAACCAGTCTATATAGCTAATGATTAAGAGCTTGAGGAGGAAGCACAACTAACACAACTTCTCAAGAAGTATAAAGATGTGTTCGCTTGGTCCTACAAAGACTTCAAAGGAGTTGATCCAATGATATGCCAACATACAATTCCTTTGAAATCGGATGCAAAACCTAGCAAACAACGTCCTTATACATATAATGACACATTTTCTAAACAAATCAAAGAAGAAATTGATAAACTGATGGAAGTGGAATTCATCTATGAGATTGAACATACAGATTGGGTGTCACCCATTGTGGTAGTTCCCAAAAAGAATAGAAAACTGCGAGTGTGTGTAAACCTCAAGAAGGTGAATGCAACAACCATAAGGGATAATTATCCCTTGCCAATCACAGAACATGTACTTGAGCGAGTGGCCGGGAAACGGGCTTATTCCTTTCTGGATGGGTTTTCAGGATACAACCAACTGGCAATAGCACGGGAAGATCAACACAAAATAGCGTTTGCCACAGAATGGGGGATTTATGCGAATCGAGTTATGCCATTTGGCTTAACTAATGCACCAGCCACTTTCCAGAGGTTAATGACTCACGCATTCAAGGAATACCTAAGAATATTCTTAGAAATTTACATGGATGACCTGTGTGTGCACTCTCTTCTGCGAGAGGATCATATGGACCATTTGCAGAAGGTCTTTGAAAAGTGCAGGACATATAGAATCTGCCTTAACCGGGAAAAGTGTGTATTTATGGTTAAGCAAGGACGAATCTTAGGACACATTGTCTCAAGAAATGGCATAACCACAGACCTAGAAAAATTCAAAGTCATTGTAGACCTGCCCAGGCCTACTAATGCGAAACAAGTGCAATCCTTCATGGGGCAATGCGGTTATTATCGAATGTTCATATACATGTATGCGGTTATCGCACAAACTCTGTATCGTTTGCTAGTCAATTTCGAGTGGACCGAGGAGTGTGAAATTTCATTCCAAAAGCTGAAGGAAAACGTTATATCAGCACCTGTACTAAAGGCACCAAATTGGGAAAAGATATTCCATGTGCACATTGATGCTTCAGCATCTGCCATTGGAAGTATTCTAGCTGAACCTAGAGACGGAACAATAGATTTTCCGATTTGATATGCGAGCCGGCAGTTAAACAGTGCAAAAAAGAACTACACAACCACCGAGAGGGAAGGGTTAGGAATGATTTATGCAATAAAGAAATTTGAGCATTATTTGCTTGCAAACAAATTTGTGTTCTTCATAGATCATCAAGCTCTTTTGTACCTAGTAAATAAACCTTGCAATACAGAGAGAATCGTACGCTGGTTTATTATATTGCTAGAATTTGACTTCACAGTGGTGGTCAAAAAGGGTAAAACCCATCTGCGAGCAGATCATTTTTCAAGGATACACAACGGGGAAGCTCTTGAAGGAGTAGATGATGACATACCAGATGCTTATCTTTTCAACATTGAAATGGTACCCAAATGGTCTCAGGAAATTGTTAGCATTCTTTCCTTCGGAAGTGAGTTTGATAATACGGAATGCAGATCCAAACAGCAAACAATTCGACAAACAAAAAACTTCCAGTTGATAGCAGGACGGCTGTACCATCTTGGATCGGACCTAATCCTACGATTATGTATAAATCCGGAAGAATTCGAGTGCTACCTTGAAGAGGCACATGTCCAGGGTTGTGCATTTCATTGTTCAACAGTGAAAACATACCAGAGACTGAAACAGTTAGGGGTTTATTAGCCAACTATGTATGCAGACACACATTCCTATGTTACCAGTTGTACAGTATGTAGTGCCAAACCGTACCAGTGGACCACGTAACTTTGTTTCAAGTAAACATAGCACCTACATGGAGTCAATATATTATTGACTTCTTAACCACTAGGACATTCCTTGAGAACATCACAAGAGCACGGGAAAAAGCTATAGATCTGGAAGCTCGTGACTTTCAGTTAATTGGGAATCAACTCTATAAGGAGGGGAAGGACAATAAACTTAGAATCTGTGCAAGTGAAAGCGAATACCTGCTGATTCTAGAACATGCACATAGCGGAATAAGTGGAGGCCATTTTTCGGGCGATAAGACGACAAAAATTGTCTTAACCGCTGGAATTTGGTGGCCTACATTGCACATGGATACCGAAGAGTTTGTAAAGCATTGTGATGCATGTCAACGCACAAAGATACCAATAAAAAGAGACGAGATTCCATTACGGCCAATGATGGGGGCAAGAGCATTTGCAAAGTGGGGCATTGATTTTGTGGGACCTATATCACCCCCTGCATATCGCACCCATACCCAATATATCATTGTGGCCATGGACTATCTCACAAAATGGGTCGAAGCCAAAGCAACACAAAAAGCTGATGCACGCACCACGGCACAATTTTTGTATGAGAATGTTTTTGTACATTACGGGTTACCAAAAGAAATTGTCAGTGACCGTGGAACACATTTTCTCAATGAAGTCATTGAATATCTGCTAGAGGAATTCATGGTCATACATAGGAAATCATCACCATACCATCCACATGCCAATGGGCAAGCTGCCGCCACAAATAAAACACTATGCACGGTTCTCACCAAAATAGTCTCAGAATCAAGAATAGATTGGGATCAGCAGCTACACTCAACACTATGGGCATATAGGGTAGCTTACAAAACATCAATAGGCACAACACCATACAACATGGTGTTTGGCCTAAATGATATACTACCCATAGAGTTTTTAATCCCAACTCTACGAGTAGCAACAAGCTTGGAATGGACAGGGCATGAGCTCTCTTCAAGGATTGATGATCTTGAAAAGCTAGATGAACTCCGCTTACGAGCTGTCACGTCAATCTATGCTAAAAAGAGAAGACAAAAGGAATTTTTTGACAAGCCTGTGCGTACCAAAGAGTTTAAAACAGGTGATTACGTACTTGTTTATATCTTAAAACAACATGCCAAGAAACTTAATCATCTACCACTCACACAGGAGATGCTCCAACAAATTCATCAAAGAAAACAACGAATGAAGGAAAAAGAGAGAGTACGAGAGGAAGCTGAAGCCGAAGCACAAGAACGCATTGCAAACAGACGGCTTCTGCGACAACAACAAAAAAGTGGAGCACCATTGCAAATCAATGCCATTCGACTGACTGAGTTGGAGGAGGAAACAGTGGAGCCAATAATTGCGGTCAAAGTGGGCAACAATCAAGTGGGATCAACAGCTTTGCTTGATTCGGGTGCTCAAGCAAATTATACCAACAGCTCACAGTCACAGATCAACTTCATCCTACTCCCCAAGTGTTGGAAAGTAGCACATCACACCCATTGACAACATTGGGATGGACTATATTGCATGTACAGCTACATCAATATATTTATCCACATAAATTCTATGTGGTGACATATGAAAGCACACAACACCCAATGATGCTAGAGCAACCTTGGCAAAAAGCATACAATGTGCAGATAGATTGGAAAGCAAAGGCGGTCAAAATTCAACATGAAAATGAGCAACATGTGATAGCGTTTGCGAAGCAATACCATCATGATCAACTGGAAGCCATGCAACCACTGGCAACAGAGCCAAAAACACGAATGCCATCAATGAACAACAGGAAACCCGAGACCAAATATCAGGTAAAAGCTAACCATGCTAATTACAGATAGATGAGGTCACCGACCACAATGCAAAAATCTAGGCTACCAAAACAAGGTAAACAAGTATGGATGCGGAAGGATAGAAATGCAATGGCAGAAAAACAACAATGTAACAAACGGATTCCAACAAAGCAGACGGTTCAACCCCAAACCAAGGGCATAAAACGAATGTGGATCCCAAAGAAAATGCTTAGCCATAACCCAAATGTCACTCACATTTGGATACCAAAGCAAAAGCAACTACCTGCAGTACAAGCAACAATGGAAGGCCGACAACTGCATTTCAAAAAGGAGAACTGACATATGTGGATGCCGATGAAAGACAAACCAGTGGAAAACAAGAAAGAGCCAAACCATCTACAAAAATCAACAGCAACAAAATACCAGTGGAAAGCCATAACCATAAGGCTCATAGCCATTACATCCCAGCCAATTCTATCTTTAGACAGAGCTACGACTCCATCAACAGTGTCGGCAAAGCAATTGCTTCTTGCCAAAAAGACAATTAAACAGAGAGCTGTAGAGTTATAGCTGTTACTTGCAAAGAAAGCAGGAAACCTCGACGGCGAATGCCAATAAGCATTTTGCTTATTCCCTTCTCTTGCACAACATTAATTTTTCCATGCATTGACCGAGTATGCATAAAATAGGGCCACATTAATCGGCCACGCATTAGCACAACTTTTTCAACCTATGCACGACACATACTCCGAGGCGAAACCTTGTCGTCCGGGAGGACTCCGGCTAGGAGGGGGGGAGGCATTCTAGAGGCACTCTTAAATGCGGAACCAATGACAGAAACAACAAAAAAGGGCATGATTTTTGACTATTTTAAGCATTGTTGTTTGATTGCAAAATTTTCTGGAGTAACCCAAGGACACATGCCCTTATACATCATGAATCTACAGGTATATAGGGCCAAACGCCAAATCAAGCCCCTAGGTGTGTGTATACAAGTAGAAATAGCCATTTTTCACGCAAAATATTGGTAAAACGGAGAAATCCGGCCATAAAAATTGCATGTGAGTGTATATAATGTGTTGCGGTGATGTTTGTGATTTATTATGATTTTTGGGGATTTTCTGGGTTTGATTTGCTATTTTCCTTTTAATTTTGCTAGTTTTCGGCAGAAAAACTTCAAAAATACAAAAAGCAGGTGAAAAACAGTCGTAATGAAAAACAAAAAATATGGTGATGATCAATGACTATAGGACAACCTATGGTACAGTGGGGGTGCAATTATGAGACTAGAGCGAAAAGCGTGTTTTGGGCAGGTTTTGACCGAAATGCCAAATTTCTGCAAACGGAGTCCAAATCAAGAAATTTTTAAGCCTAAACCACATCTTGCAATAAGATAGGAGCACATGTCAAATTTCATGAAAAGTGGTTCGGGGACCTCCATTATAAGAAATTTTCACCCCATTTTTAGCTCATTTTCACTATTGACTTTGTGGAGAAAGCTTTTGCCACCTAGAGCGGATCGACATTCCAACAGCTTCTACGATGCACACGACTACCCAACCAGCTCTAGACATGAGAGGTAGGCTCACCACCTTTAGCTTTTCGTGCATGTTTGTCGTTATGTCGCGAAAACTAGCGTAGGGGTCACACACAAAGCGAACGGTAGAGACCTGCAAGTAGAGACGGCGGCCTAACGGCTAACCCGAAAGCAACAAGAATTCATCGGCAGCTTACCCTTGTCTAGGAGACCAGTCCTGGATAGCAAAAGGCAGTGGGAAACCATCGGGAAAAACCCTAATTCCCAGAAACCCGCAAGCGGCCACCAAATGGGAAATCGGCGAAACGGCGACCAAATGCTACCAAAATTCATGGGTGGAAGCATCTAGACATGATCGACAAGTCTATATGACCCGCATGACCAAAAAGTGACCTGAAGCGGCACTAAACCTCAGAAACGGCATCAGACACATAAAGCGTCAAAATGCACTTGCGGCCAAACCGCAAGTCCGTTTGCCACCAAACTTCACGAGCGGCTTTCCTAGACCATCAACAACCAATTCCTATAGTGGAAGACCACCACAAATCATCAAAGGTATGTAAACGCAACCACAGGTGCTTCTAGAGCGACAAATTGCCAAATGGAGCTCCGGTGAAGCCAAAGTCGACAAAAACCATACGGCAAGGATCCCCAAGGGATCGGGAAGCTATGGAGACCAACATCGAGAAAAAGCACTCCAAAAGTCAAAAAACGGCTCGGAGGCTCTGAAGTCCACACAGGGAGTTATACTCTATCCATTTGACGTTTTTGTTGAAATTAGGCTCAAAAGGGACTTAGGGGGGCAAAGGGCAAGCACTGGGAGCACTAGCACTGAAAAAATCACCAATAGACATCCTACGCGTATGATATCTCAAGGGAAATTTTTGGCACAAACCTCAACAATTTTTGTCATGCACATGTTCTGAATGACATTTACAAGCCATACACCAAGTTTCATCACATTTGGACCAGATTTGACCTCATATGCATGGAAAAACGCAAAGTTAGGGCATAGAGGCAATAATGGGCCATTGACCTACCAAATCTTGTCCAAATCTCATGAAACTTGCACAACACACTCACATACACATCAGCAAACAATCTGTTTGGTGAGGGAGAAAAAAGGATGAACTAGACATCCTACGTGTAGGATGTCTAATGGACCTTTTTGGCATGGAAGGGATGTTTTATCATTCCAGATCTAATTACCTTCATCATCAAGAGCTCATATGATAATTTTGAAGCCATTCTAATCACTTTTGACCCCCAACACCTTCAAGATACACTTTTTGAGTCCAAAAACACCTCACAAAGCCTTACAAGCATCAAATCTTGTCCAAATTCAAATGGTAAGCATCAAGCCTTACCATGGGGCATTGAGCCCATATACCAATTTTCAATCCATTTGGACATCAATTGCTACCTATGATGGACATTCTATCCAAAATTTGACCTAAAGCCTGAATAAGCCCCAAAAATCCACTTTTTGATATCCAAATTCAAATCCAAGCATATAGCCATGTTCCATGAGCCTTACACTACCTGCATGTCAAGTATGAACCAATTCTGATGAAAAAGACATCCTATGGGTAGGATGTTTAAATGGAAATTTTTGGCCAGATTTGCACTGGGAGCACATGCACAGCTTCACAAGTTCCTTTTAAGCTATAATTTCAATTTTTAAGTCATTTGGATAAGTAAAACTCAGTTTCGCAGCTAATATGGAAAAAACGCTAACTTTGGATTACTAAGTGCATCAAGATCTATGGCAGCCTTGAAGTCACCGGCAAAGAAGAAAAGAATGACAATCAAAGATTATCTGGACGAGGTGGAACCCTTTGTCATTCCAGAAGGAACATTAAAGCCCACCAGCACATGGATACAAGAGGATCTGTTAGAGTCCAATGACCTAAAGATCTACCATGGAGTGTTCAAAGACAATGAAGGCAATGTAATAGAGCTGCCAATGCTGCCAAGAGAGCTCACTGAATTTGTACAGACCAAAATGGCAGGCTACTTGGAGAAAATTGACCTCCATAACTACTTCGAGGCGATACCAGCAGGGGTGGACATCAAAAGAGTATGGGAGTTTGTAACAAGCATCAAAGAGGATGGAGTGGCCAAGGTAACAGATTTACAAGGCAGACCAGATACAGAGATCATAATCACGGAGCGGGTTGTAGCCGATGCACTAGACCTCTCCAATCAAGGAGACAGTGTAACAAAAAGAAGGGACAAAGTCAAGGTGTACAAAGAGAAAAAGGCCAATTACACCTTTGAATACATTGCTAACCCAAAAGTGGCAATTATGTGCCAGTTGTACAACTAGTACTTCCACATGTGCACTAAGAGGCCACGGAAGTACAGGATGCCGCCAGGTGCAATTGCCACGACGTTTACTTGGGCAATGACAAAAGGCACCCCAAAGATAATCAACTATGCGGCATACATACATGACAGCTTGGTAAAGATGGGCAACAAAAATCCAACCTACATAGTGCCAGGAGAACTGATAACCAAAGGTGGTTTATGCAGCACTACACGCTAAAGGAAGGTGGCCTGACCCACCATCTCAGAATGATTGGCTAAGGGTAAAAGAAGACAAGGAAGATGAGCCACAAAGAGCACCAAGGGTGGCTACGAGATTGAAGAGACGGTTAGAGCCAATTGAAGAGGAGCAACCTGAGCAGAAGAAAGGAAAGAAGGAGTCTACTCAAGAGCCGACCAAAGAAACCACGTCTCAAAAAGCGGCAAGACTCGAGAGGCTGATGGAGAGTTTCCTAGCAGAAAGAGCCCTCAAGGGTGATTTAAACGAACTCTGGAAGCCATCTCTCGAGTCTATGTCCAGATCATCCAGAAGAGTGCAGAGGGACCGCTTTGAAGATTATATCAAGAATTTCGAGATTCTTGATGCTGCAGCGGTAAACATTCCCCATGTCCCTTTCACCGAGGAGGAAGTGGAGCAGATAAGGCAGACATTACTAGATGAACAAGAAAGCCGAGAAAGGGAAAGAAAAACGAAAGCCGACAGGGACTTGAAGGGCAAACCAGCAGCTTTACCAGATAGCCCTAAACCCAGCCCAAAGCCATCTCCACTGCCCTCACCACCTCCTAGCAGCCCTCCTTCAGAAGACAAGGAGGCTGAGGACAAACAAGAAGAAAGGCAAGCTGAGGAGCAAGAGCAAAGGCAAGAACCTGAGCCAAAAGAAGAGGCCAAGCCTGAGTCTGAGCAAAAAGGATTAGACGAGGCCTATTATGCATTTTTGGACCTGCTAGCTGTAGGCTATACAAAGGAAGAAGCCGCCACAGTCGCATTCGACTTGGCTAGAACAGGGCATAAAGATCATATGCAAGGCATCCAACTAGTGGAACTTAAAGAAATTGCTACAGACATTGTAGACCTGCACCCGCCCTCCAATGATTGGGACGTGGTGATGACAAAGCTAGCCGGATTGCGAGCACAATCCATGGCTTCAGAGGAAGAAATGATGACTCTCAAAGCCACTAAAGAACATATCAAAAAGGAAGTGGATTCTCTGCAGGCACAAAGCCAAAGGAAAAAAGAGAGAGAAGATGACCTGCAGGCCAGCTTGGCAACGGCTCTACAAAACTGGCAAGCAATAGAAGAAGCAGCAAAAAGAATACAAGCAGCTGAAGAAGAGTGTCTACAGCTCAACAAGTCATTGTGAGATGCTGAAAAAGAACGAGATAATCTGACACTACAGCTGGCAGAAGAAACAAAAGAAGTAGAGGCCATGAGAATTGCCAAGGAAAAGGCAGAGATAGAACAAGAAGCAAGCCTGGATGAAGTCCTTGAGCTCAAGGACCAATTAAAAGTCAAAGATCAAACCATCCAGAGGCTGCGAGCATCACCTGCTAAAGTTAGATCTACGAGCTCAACTCAAATCATTTCCGAGAGTCAAATATATGAAGAGCAAATGCAGGAACTTCAGAAGGAGCTGACTCTCGAGAAAAAGCAAAGGTTAATGATGGCTGAAGGGTCTATCGCAATGCAAACAAGAATGGAGGACAACCAAAAAGCCCTACAAGAAGAAGTGGAGAGCATAAAGATAAAGCTCGAGGAGGCGGAAAGAGTAAACGTTGAACTTAATGACCTCCTCGTGAATATGGGCGGAGAAGCTGAAGCAGAAAAGCAGACACTCCTCAGGCAAATTGAGGAGTTGAAAGGCCAGTAACAAGCAGAGGCAGAAAGCTCAGGGCCAGCCGCCAATGAGGGCATCGACCTCGAAAATGTGGCAGATCCTGTGGACACACCCATGCAAGAGGAAAGCATAGCAGGATCCTCTCAAGAGCCGCAGGATCTAACACAAGAAGAGGAGGAAAAATTGTGTAAGGCAATAGAGGCAGAGCTAAGAGAAAGCACAAAGGAAGCCTTGGAATGGGAGCAGAGGATCTTCAAATCTATGACAATTCAGAAGATCGACGCCAGCAATCTCAAGCGCGAGTGGCTTCAACTCTCTCTCCCATATCCATTGCTGAAGTATGAAGTAGCAACAATAAACAGGCGAATCAGAGAAGAGCCAATGGTACCTCTCTACAATGCACATACCTTAAGGCCAGAAGGAGTTAAGCTCATAGTGGATTCTCAGCCAAAGTGGAGGAAGGCTTGGCTTACCAAGTACCCACAATACCTAATCCACTTGGTGGAGGCACCTAAACATATCAGAGACAACCTCAGCTTCTGTCCTCTACCAAGGGTGAGGACGTGGAAGGCACAAGAAATTTTGCAAAGAAGCCAACCCACTTGGCTGAATTACCCAAAGCTGCCGGGCGTGAAGGCAGGTGAGAGAATAAGTGTCCAATACATGGTGAAAACCCTAACGGGCACCATAAAATTGTTCACTGGCTCTCCTGACCTTACATGCATTATGATGAGAAAAATCTACAGAACCATCCTCGCAGTGTTCGAGACCTTCAAGCCGGGCCAGCTGATCGACAGCATATTCTTCTTCCAAGATACATACTGATGTGCTTACGATCTGTCAGGTTAGCCTTCCAAGGAGGTGATACATGCACTGTACCAAAGAATCATGTTTCTACCATCCTATCACCTCGAGGCTTTTGAAGAAGCATTCTATATGGGGTTCTTCACCATGAATACAGATATCTTTGGCCCGACAATGATGAACCTACATGCAAGGTACGAATCATTGCTAAAGATGCGGAAAACGATAAGATGAAGAAGATGATCAAGGCCATGTCGGGGACGACATGAACAAGGAGGGGGGGGATATTAGAAGCTGGACACACCCCACAACATCTAACTACTCGGCGGACTATTATCTTTATAATTATTCATTCATTGAGGAAAAACCGATCTTTCACCTTGTAAATATTGGGCCTTACAGAAGTTACCGGATTGTATCCCAGTTTTGATAGTTAGATTGAGTAGATGGTTGATTTTGGAACTTTAGGGTTTGAGAAGTTGTAAGGTATATATACCACTTTTTGACCTTAATGAAAAAAACCCTTTTGTCATTTTTAAAAAACAAGTTTGAGGTCTCTGAGTGAGCGTATTGTGTACGAGAGAGAGAGAGTGTGAGCTTCGTCTTGATGCTACGAGTGCTACGGTGGTCGGAATCGAGTGCGGAGAAGTGCAGCGTGTTGCCCCCGACTAGAGCTACACGCCGATACCAACATTGCACGCGTACGGTCCGGCTTTGTAAGCTCCTTCTACGAGCTTCATCGGTTGTTTGGGTAAGCATACGTTGTCCGATTTTGCATTGCAGCATATCCACGCGTTCACATTGAGTAGAACTACACATTAGGCACTTTAGATTTTGGAAACGAAGACCTGCAGATTTCGGCCAGACATCCTACGTGTTTCTGCACCGGGTGTTTTGGGTCCTGATTTTGGTTCATAGACCTTAGGGAGAGTGGCCTATTGGTATTAGTAGGGTCTCCTTCAAGTTCTATGGTGTTTTATGATTGTTTGATGGGTGTTCGGCTCTAGAAAGCGTTGTAGGAAGTTTCATCTTTCGCACTCTTGAAGGCTGTGACTTAGAAAATTGGTAGAGACCTCTGTAGGAATTAGTTAGGAGTCGGTCTGACACCTTATGCTTGCTTCCACGTGCTTGCGGGTCGAGCTTCGTCCTTAGCTGACATTACATGTTAGGTGAGTTCTCGCTGTCTTGATGTCCGTCGCGGCGTATCCGTCCAACAATTGCACTGTGCGTTTGAGTTATTGTCTTCAAAGCCTGCAATGTTGCAGAGTGACATGCCCTTTTTACCTTGGTGAAAGGAGATACAATGACGCCATCTTTCATGGACATCTAGACAGACAAATTAGCATGGGCTATCCTGCTAGCGAAGGTTAATCTAAAATAACCTGCCACTATTGTGACAGAACGGTCAGTTGTTCAAATGTTTGCAAGTGTATGATCTATTATGTGATACCAAAGGAGACAAAAATAACACGTTTGGTGATCCATTTGGGAGTGCATGACCACAATGTACAGCCAGGTAGTAGAAGGGCAGCTCTTGAAAAAGTGCGTAATCTTGTTAAGACAATTTTAAACATTGAGAAGGGGGGTCCTAGAAAAGTACAGATGTTAGTTGCTCGTGAAATGCTATTTCAATCATTGACTAAAGAAGATGATTTAGAATCCACTGATGTAGAGCTTAACCATTTTCTTGAGGAAATGATGCCCCTTGTTCAAAATAGGGGATTCAAAAGTATTTTGTCAAATGAGAAAGCTAAACAGGGTCAGGTTGTTGGTGATGGATACGACAATATACTATTGCTACAAAAACGGTGTGTTTTTCCATTCTTTCATGGAAGTCGTTTTCCAGGCCAAGGTGGACCTAACGACAAATGTTACGTATTCAAAATGTCCACAAAAGGACCTGCTTCTGGAGTTGAACTAGTCAATAGAATGAGGCAAGGAGGGACAGGAGATTTGAGTAGTGCTTGGGTGCACTTTGATCATACTCATCAAATTGAAGGATGGGCAACTATGTCCTGCTCGGTTTATGATCCTGGGTAAGTGAATTTATAAAAATATGTTAGATATCATGTTTGATATAAGACACATGTTATTACTTATTTTTTCTATGTGTACAACATGCGAGCATTGCAAGTGATTGCAATATGTGAATGTAATGAAGAAGATGAAGAAACACAAATCTTGTTTTGGAGAAATTTAGACACAATTATGGAGAGGTGTGGGCATGAACCATCATACTTTGTTGGATTTACGTCTGATGAAGCTGGGGCTAATTGGTTGGCAATACAAGTTGTATACAATGCTGGATGGCATAATGTAATGGAGGGAAGGGAGCGCTCATGTCTTTTCCATTGGGAGCAGAGTCTACACAAACATACAAAAAAACATGTGGCTACAAATAAACAAATGCATCACATTGAAATGTGTGAAGCATGGCGCTTAGCAAGGACTACAAATGAGGCCTCTCGTATAGCTTCCACAATATGAGAATGGTGGGTGAAATATGTGATAGGGGATAGTAAAAAGTCTTTAGAGAGATGGTTTAATTGGTGGGAGAAACGGATTGCCCATTGGGGAAGCGCTGAGACAATGGTATATCAATCATTTTTTTGGTTCTTATTAAATACTTGAAAACAAAGATTTACATTTTTATGGTTTTAATTGTTTTGTATTTGTAGGTCAGTAAGAGTCCATGGGAGAGAGCTCAAATTCCAAGTATAAACTTGTCAGAGAGCATCCATGCTAGTTGGCTGGCAGGTGAAGGTGGTAAACGTAAAATCTCAATTTATGATGCATGTGTCAATGATGTTTTGAATGCATATATTCAATGTGAAAAAATATTGGGATACACCCACAGACAGATACATCGGAACGGGCCCTTCCATAGAAGCAATGATGGCCAGTTCCAAATGCAGAGAATCTCCAAATCCAACTCATTTTACGAGTACAATAAAAGGCTTGGTTGCTGGTAGTCCTTTGTATGAGGAGCCTGTGATGGAAGGTGACAAAGAGACAGTACAACGGAAGAAGAAAACATGTGCAGTCAGTACAAGCTCACGTAAACCTGGATATGTAATGTAAGAAAGACAACGAAAAACCAGAGGGAGACCACGGAGTATACATTTTGATAGAGAGGATAATGAATAAGTATATGTTGTCACTCAGAGTGAAGTAGGAGATAGAATTCCAATGCAACCTAGGAGAATTCAGCAAGGTGTATTTAAGAGGCTCAAGTTTCCCGCGAAGAGTGGGCTTTATGAAGGATGCCAGCCAATTGCATGAGGAAATGTTTTGGAATGGTACGAAAGAAAAGTTGTGGTAACAAATTAAAAGCCATAGTGTGGGAATAGTTACTCCCTGTTTTTTGTCTGAGAGAACTTTTAAAGACAAGACAATTGCACAATGGATATGGTTCTGCAATTATGAAGTAGGCCACACACAAAATGTACCGAGGCAAGTTAAATTCTCACGTGTCGTTCCTACTTTCTGGCAAGTGGATATTGGAGCCAATTTATCAAAGGAAGAGAGTGAAAACTTGGTAGAAAGTGGATTTCAATTTGCAGATTTTGCAACACCACTATGACATATGAACAATACAAATGCTACTCTTACACAAGGAGGCTCCAGTAGTAGCAGGAAGCGTAAGTGGAGACATGGTATTTCCAAAGACGCACAAAAGAGATTGGAGTCAGCTGCACGTATGGTTGCAACGTTCTTGGACGAGAAATGAGAAAGTAACAACACATAGTTTTTCAAATATTGACAGAGAGTTGTTATGATGTACATATTAAGGTAGAACTTAGTTGCACCTGTCCCGATTTTTAGAAGAGAGAATCTACACATAAAGCGTTTTTGGCATGTAAGCACATCTACTATGTGCATGTGCATATTCTAGGGTTTCAACCAAAAGAGCACATGGTCATTCATCAGCCTGTACTAACTCCCAGAGACCTTGCATTTGTATTAGGGAAAACCCGCAAGATAAATCCTGTGGTGTAGTGAGCCTAAATCATAGAGATTGTCCTGTAGAGGTATGCATTGAAGTAGATTTCTCTTTTGTATTAGATGTGGAGTAACTTTTCTAGACATGAGACTTTATTTTAATTCCTTTTAGTAAGAGAAGCATGCTTTGTGGTATCTATCTAGACAATTGTACAAGCTCAAAATTAGAGCTTTTGGAATCGTGTACATGTTTTTGGTGTGTAATATCGTTAAAAGAGACTCAAAATCAAGCCAATTTTTTGCGAGATTATAGATCTTTTTTGTCGTATATAATATTTTGATGTCTTTGTTTTGGATTAATTTTTTGTGTAATTAGAAAAGGCTCTAAAATCAAAAAGCTCGCAAAATTGGTTTTGATTGCAAAAGCTCGAAATTGAAAGCTCACAAATAAAACACACTCGTGATTTTAATGTGTTCAAGCAAAGTCCCCCCATAGGTGTTAAGGACGAGTGTTAAAGATTCAAAGGGGCCTATCCATACTTCAAAGGCATCATCTATGAATCTTTTGAAGTATGCCAAGTTTGGGTCATTAAGAAGTGGGGATGGGGATTCTAGGTGACAAAGGAAAAGACAAGCATACAGAAAAATTGGATCCCATAGTTTTGCCTTTGATTTGCTTGAAAACTCTAATTTTGAAACTGAGGTAGTGTTGCGTATGGATGAGGGTAGAAAGAGAGATGATGGAGTTGGTCTTTGGAGGATCAAAGTGTTTATAAATGGTTCTTTCTAGAGCATGGAGTCCTTCGTGGGATGCTAGGATAGAGGGAGTTTATATCAAAGGTAAAGAGGAGGGAGTTTGTTGGAAAATAGGTATGGTGTAGGTGTTTGATTAGGGACAGGGAATCTTTTTTATGTTGTTTGTAATTTAATAGGATAGGGTATAGCTCTATGTGTAACTATTTTGATGCATTTTCCAAAAATTAGCCATTGTAACCACAAATAGGTCTAGCAAAAAGGGATGGTTTATGTAATTTAGGGAGGAAGTAGATTAGGCAGGGTTTGAAAGGTTTTGACAGGGGTGCAAGGATGAAGATATGTGGCTCCATGGGGAGAAGGGTGTATCTGTGGATGATGGTAGAGAGGAGAGAGGCTAGGTAGTTGTGAGGAGGTGGGGTGGTTGGTATACAAGTGATGGGGTCATTGAGTTGTCTAAGTGCCTCATTCTCATACCATTCCTTTGAGATGATAGTAAGACCAAGGTTTTTGTCGATGGTTTAATAACAATGGAGTTATCTTGTGAGAGAGATTTGAGGGCTAGGTGTACAAACTTCGGAGGTTTAGAGCGGGAAGTGTTGTAGCTATCCAATTTATGTTTAAGATGAAGTTTGTTAAGTTCTGTGATAGTTTCTAGAGAGGGATTCTCTTTGGGTGGTTTCCAATAGGGGTTGGGTAATTTAAATGGAGAAAAGGAGGGGGTTTCTTTGGTTTTGAATAAATCTTTAAGTTGCAAGCTTCTTCCTAAGGTTTCATGTGCTTCTAGGAGGTGTTTGGGTGTAGGATTAGGAGGAGGTGGGATGTACTTGAGACCCAAGTTCAAGCATTTGTTTTCATTAATAGTGAGTGGACATGTGGTGAGGTTATGTACAAAGTTTAAAGAGATGGTATTATCAAAAGAGTAGGCCGGTTGCTTACCAAAATTTTTGAGTTTGTACTCATGTGGGTTGGTAAGAGGTTTATGCATGTAGCGGTCATGTCGCATCGAAGGTCATCACATTAGGCAAAGTTGTAGTTGAGGGAGTTGCAGGAGAGGGAGTTGAAGGATAGGTATTAAGCATCCATAGTGTAGGGAGTAGGGGGGGCTTTTTAAAAAGTAGATGCACCCATGAAGCTGGGTGGGTTTGCCCTAGTCCCTTGTCTCTTTTCCTTTTCCCAAATTGAAGAAATCTGATTGCGATGAAGGACATGGTTATTACAGGAAGTAGATTGGCGGTTGTTACGTGGCATAGATTGGGGGTTTGAGGTAGGTGGAAGAGGTGGAGGAGGCTTTGGGGAAACGAGATTATGGATGCGATTGAGAGGGTATTTAGGTGGTATGGTAGTTTCTTTGGAGTAGTGTGGGGAAGGGAGTTTACGATTTTGAAAGGGGGAGAGCTTGGGGGAGAGTTGGTCTTAGTAGCTTTGGTTTGGGAGAAAGGGTGATGAGAGAGAGTTTTGTTAGGTTTGATGGTTGGACCGAGCTTGGTTTGCTTGTTTGGGAGAGAGGCTCTAGGTGGAAAAAATGGAGCTTTGGAAGTGGAGGCTTTGGAAGAGGGATGGAGAGGGGGTGATCTGGATAGGGTGAGATGAGAGTTAGAGATTGAAGGGTTATTGTTTGGGGTATTTTTATAGGAGGGAAGGTATTTCATTTGTTTGAATACTTCCCGCTCAACAAGTTCCTTTATGGATTCTTCTTTGGGGAGAAGGGTTATTTCCTCAAGGATAGAGGTGATGGTTCTCTTTCTAGCCTTCTTAGCTTTTTCATCCTTGACGGTGGTTAGGTGGGTGTGTACTATATATGTTTGCATGAGAGAGAGGAAATGTTGTAGAGTAGAGTCCTTCCATTCTTTCAAGTGACGTTGCCAATCAAAGATAGAGACCAAATGTAGAGAGATGAGTGAAAGTTTTGTTGTGAGGCTAGAAAGGTGGTTGGCAACACTAGTGTGGTAGTTGTTTAGTTCGTTGTTGAGGTTTTGGAGGAGAAGTTTGTTGGCTAAAATAAGGGCTTGGGTGCAATCCAATTGGTATTGGATGGTGAGGGCGGTAAATTTAGCATTGAGAAGGGCTTGAGCTTGTGTGTCTTCAATTTGTAGACACTCGGCTTCATGTTGAGACTATTAGGGGCCAATTGTTGCTTGTGTAGTTCCTCTAAGTGGGTGGTAGCTTTGCACTTCTTTTTGTGTAGCTTTTTAAATTTGACAAGGGAGAATGAAAGGATTTCCTAACTCTTTTGGTTTATCAAGGGGAGGGGAGGGGGGTTTTTGAGTGTGATCCATATAAGGATGGGGAGAAACATGGCCAAGGTTGGGAGGGGGTTCAAGTTTAGAGGTAGAAGGTAAGGGATTTGGATTAGGTGGGTTAGGTTTGATGGTGTTGAGGGATATTCGGAGATTAGATTGAGGTCTTATGTAAGGTTTGGTGGGGGCGGGTGGTGTGAAGTTATCCTCCGGTAAGGTTGAGTCGAACGGGGGAGTTTGCTTAGCCTTCTTCTTCTTCATCATCATCTTCTTGGATCCTAGCTTGTTGTGGGTTGTGAGAAAAGTTAAAAGAGTCTTCATGGAGGTGCTCAAGCTCTTCTCTAATCATTTTGTAAGGGTCTACAATGTCGTGGTCAAAGGTATTCGAGGCATCAAGGGTAAGCTCCGGGTTATTATTAATGGCTTGGGAGATTTGTTGGCTCTCTGTTGGCGAGGTGGTCTCCAAGCTGGCTGCCAAGGGTGAATTTTGACGTTGCGTGTTGCTTGCAAAGTCTTCGAGTCCATAGTCCTCCATGGCGTGTGCTCCGGCCCGTGTAGTTGAGATGTTAGCTAGCTGCTGAGAAGGGCCTGAGGTCAGAGTTGTTTTTGTCAGAGTCGTTGTAGTCGTTGTCAAGCTACTGTAGTCGTTGTCGAGCGGTATAGGTGAGTCGCTAAAGTCGTTGTAGTCATCGCTGTCGAGTTGAGTTGAGTTACAAGTTTGCTCGCGGTTTACTTCATCTTTCTCTCCCGGTTGGCGGGAGGTTTTAGTTTTGTGTAGTGTGACCCGCATGTGCAGTGATGCTAGTTTCTACAACAGTAGCTATGCAGTAGCGAGGATACTGCAACAGCGTGGCTAGCATAAGACAAAGTGCTGATTCTTGCACAGTAGTGTTGATTTTTGCCGTAGCACGTCTAATTCTGCAGCAGCGTGGGTATATCCAACACCGCGTGGGTTTATGTCGCCTGGAGATGCAGTGGAGTCCGAAGGTGTAGAGGTAGTATTGCACCAAGGGTGGGTTAGCGATGTGCAGCCTAGAGATGCCGAGGATGTCAAAGCTAAGATTTGTGTCGAAGTGCAAGGAGGTGTAGCCGCCGCCGTGCTGCTTTGGAGGGGTAAGGCGAGCGTGAGTAGGAGACTAGGTATTAATATGATAGATAATAATGCGTTGTTAATGCTCTCAGCAGCTAAGTAGCGCTAGAAAAAACCTGTGGAATGCAATGAATTCGAACTGTGAGGCAGCGGGCTCATTGCCGGTGGTGCCAGCGTGACGACAGAAGCTAGAGATGCAGTTAGGCACAATTGGTGGAGTTTTGTGTCCCCTTCAAGTGTAGGGGTGTGTACAATGTGCAAGCAGAAGGATGAGATGATAGACAGTGCAAAGTCAAAACGCAAGGGCCCCTAGGTCCGTACGTACCCCCATCTAGACGCCACTTGAGACCCCTGCCGAGACACTCAAGTTCATGCATCATAGGCAAGAGGGCTTGCTATACTTGGTCGACATCAGTGGCAGTATCATCTTGAATGATGACGGCAAGATGGTGATCTCGTGCATGCATGGCCTTTGCTCTCAGGTGTTTCAACACTACACACTAAACACCTTGAGTGAAGTGCCAAATGACGTAAAAGACAGAGTCATCAGCATGCTGCATGGCGAGTTACCCATGTCAAATTGGGATGAGCGTTTTAATGAAGACCTGATGAAGGTGCAGATATGTGAATACTACAAGGACAAGCATTTTGAAGTGCAAAAAGAAATAAAGCATGGGTGGAACAAACCAGATTGGCTAGCCAAAGAAGTTTGGAAGAATGTAAATCGAGCAGCAAGCAAGAATCCTAACAAGTGGAAGCAACAAAAGGAGGAATCCAGAGAGAGAGTAGAGGCAGGGAGCTCAAACCACTTGGGGAGTGGCGAATGGGCATCATTTTAGGCCGACTTTGTAAGTGTCGTTGCATTGCATTTTAGATTTGGTAGTTATGGATAATTGTACTTTTAAACTCTAACATAACGTATTGTTTGTATGTTTTGAATTGTGGTCAATGAAAAGACGTGACCCTACACCATACGAGTGTGAGTATGTGGGCAGAAAGAGCTTAAACGTCCTTATGACATTTTTAGTTCTTGCTCCGGCCTGGTTAGTATTTGACTTTATTGTCTTACATATGTTGTATTTTAATGATAAGCTAAAAAATAGATTATCTTGCAATTATATGCTTATACTTACAAAAAGTCACTACAAGAGGCTATTCATATTAGCGACGCTCACACAGCGACGCTCAAAAAAAATAATTCTCGGTGTCGTTATGAGCGTCGCAAATTTACAAAGAAATTTGCGACGCTCATAGCGACGCCGACTGGGCTAAAAAAATAACAGAGCGTGCCCAAAAACTCAGATCTCAGATCTGAGTTTTTCGGCGCCCTCAAGCAAGGAGCAGGTAACGCTTTCCCTCTCTCTCTCTCTCTCTCTCTCTCTCTCTCTCTCTCTCTCTCTTTCTTCTCCACACACACGCACACACACAAACACACACACACACGAGGAGAGGAAGGAGAGCCAGGTATGCTCCTTCCCTCTCCTCACTCTCATGTTCCCTTCCCCTCTTTCTCTCTCCCTCTCTCTCTCTCTCACACACACACATACACACACATAGTGTTTTTGAGAGAGAGAGAGAGAGAGAGAGTACAAACATAAACAAAAACGCACACACATACATAAACAAAAAATGCACACACACATTGAGAGAGGAAAAGAGAGAGAGCATGCATAAACAAAAAACGTACGCATTGAGAGAGGAAAAGAGAGAGAGAACATGCATAAACAAAAAACGCACACATTGAGAGGGGAAAAGAGAGAGAAAACATGCATACGATCCAAAAAAACGCACACACATTGAGAGAGAAAGAGAGAGAAACTAATTTAACGTCGTAGGAAACTAATTAAAATTAAAAGACCTAAAGATCTAGCCGACGAGGAGTTGAACTCAAGACCTATTATTCAAGAGGAAAATGGCATAACCAATCTATCATACTTGGCATGGGTGATACAAAGGTTATACCATTTATCTCTTTTTATTGGCACACACATCCACACACGCGCACACACACAAGAAGAAGAGAGTTATAACGTCGTAGGAAACTATCCTAAAAGACGTTAAAGATTAGGTTAGATGTAGACTTACGTTAAATTAGATTTAGGTTTATTTAAGTTAAATTAGATTAGATTTAGGTTTATTTTTAATTATATTTACGTTTATTTACGCTAGATTTAGATTTACGTTATATTAGATTAGATTTAGGTCTCCATAGACTGCGATGCCTGCATGAACGGGTGAAGAAAGCCCTCAATGGAATATAGGGTATTGCTGCCTTCACTCATGGTGGGCTCCGTCGATCCAAAAGTACTGGTGAAATGTCTTCAGAAGATAGGGAAGAAGGTGGATCTTCAAGGCGGCAAGAGTCACTACATCCCCGACACAATGACCATCTAGACAACCTCTAGTCATTCAACAGCAACTTCAAAGTTAGTAACAAGAGCGAGAACGGTCTAAAGGGCCAATTGCTGTCGTCAGATGTGGATGGAGATGAGGTAGCGTCACCGCCAGAAGTTAACTCTCACATCTTTAGTGATGAGAATGCCAACTCTTGCCGAGTTATGTGAAAAATTATGTGTTAAATCAGTTTTAAGGTTCTTATAATCCCTGTTAGTTTAGTTCTATGTTTTTAATATAACATAATTTACGTTAGATTTAGATTTATGTTATATTAGATTAGACTTAGGTTTATTTAGGTTTACCCACACACACACACACACACACACACACAAGAAGAAGAGAGTTTTAACGTCGTAGGAAACTATCCCAAAAGACGTTAAAGATTAGGTTAGATGTAGACTTACATTAAATTAGATTTAGGTTTATTTTTAGTTAGATTTACGTTTATTTAGATTTACGCTTATTTACGTTAGATCGAGTCCACGCAAGAATTACTTACGGTTTAGGGTACTTTAGAGTTAGACGAACAGTGATAAGATCTACTGTGAAAAGATGTTAAGATGCTGTGAAGTGCTACAGCTAGAGAAGAGGCAAAGGGGTTTTGTCCACTACATGCAGTATCATGTAGACGTGGGTCTGTAGATTTCTTGTACCCACAAATATAGGTATTGACCAAATGTGGACCATGCATGACTATCCCGGGCTAACAGAATGCTCAGGTGATCTATTGACACTCCTCACTCACACACTGTAAATCTTGTTTTTTCCCATAGTTGATCTATTATCATGTGTATACATGCAAGACTTCAAACAAGCGGATACAGAGCATGTGTCACATGTGGACCTAGACTGAATGCACGTAGGGCGCCCTCACTGAAGAAGAAAATCTACGAAGGTCATCAAGCGTATCTTCCAGAGAATCATGTGTTACGCGACGACTTTTTGGGAAGAGAGCCACCAAGGATGTCTGCACAAGCATGGTTAGAGCAGAAGGAGATGTGCAATGAAGGATTGCCTCCAGGGATGAAGAGACCATCTCTATGGTACGAGTTACCATACTGGCCCCAACTCATGATCAATCACTTGCTCGATCCAATGCACATATTCAAGAATGTGGGTAATCTACTATGGGACCATCTGACCGGCAAGAAAGATACTTTGGGAGCCAGACTTGACCTTAGAAATGTGGATCGTATGGAGCAATATTGGCCGCAAGTCTGATGGATCGATAAAACTCCCTAAAGCACCATGGATTTTCACAGGAGCCCAAGAACGCAAAGTAAAAGAGACCATTCGATCTTTGCGGACCCCCACTGGTGTAATGCACTCGCTCCGAACGTGTTTTACTAAAGACGGAAAGCTTACCGGTTTGAAGTCACACGATTGGCATAAAATGTGTCAGGTGCGTTCATAGTGGACTTTAATATCATTGCATAAAATGTGGACTTTAATATCATTGCTGCACATACTTTACAGTTTATTTTACCGGTTGCCATTGAGGGATGTTTGTCTCTCGACATCCGTAACACAATCTACAAACTTGCAAAGCTGGTGCAATGGATCTCACAAAAGGAGATCAACGTAGACTCTATACCATTCGCCAAACTAAATGCTGCGGAGCTTGTGTGCATGTTTGAGAAACATTTTCCTACTACCATGCTAACCATTCAGGTGCATCTTCTTGTTCACATAGTTGATGAGGTGGAAATAGCTGGCACAGTTCATTCCAGATGGATGTTCTTCTTAGAACGTTTCATGAAAACGCTTAAGAGATATGTGCGTCAAAAGGCACGTCCAGAGGGTAGCATGGCAGAAGGTTGGTTGGTATCAGAGTCCCTAGTGTACATTGGAGAGTGGCTAGATGGATTTGATAAAGCCCGGGACACGCTATGGCGAACCATAGATGATGAGCGCATATCTGGGATTTTCATGTGCAATCTCGGTGTTGAGAAGAAGATGACGGAAGATCTAGAGGCTAAAATCAACCGATTTTGCATGCTTCACAATCCAGTGATGCAAAAGTGGATTTCACAATATGAGGATGCAAAGCAAGAGCGACAAAGGGCACGAATCGAGTGGAGACGGGGAAGACGACCATCGATGCACTATCCGACGGGACTGGAGAACCTACCAACCTTCATGAGCTTAAGATGGTTGCACAATCAATTGAAAAGCGCACAACAATGCGGTGACGAAGTGACTGAGGAAGAGTGGGAGTACTCTCGGGGTTGCGCGACCAAGGTAAGTTTGCAATGTACGACATGCTAGTGACTTTATTTCTAAACTTTTGAACGGCCAGACGAGCATCAAGATGCTACTACTCTATATGGGGTGCATGCAGAGGAGCTACAAAATGAAACAGACGATATGTGTTTAAACGGAGAGCTCTATATAGATATAGGAAGTTATGCTGAGTTATGCGAGGATGAGAGAGAGATCTCTTAAAGCCACAAATATTGTATTTGAACAATTTTGCTCCATGTTGTAAAAGCTCTGGCTCTCTAAGCACCTTCCATGGTGTATAACGCTCTTTTCTACTAGCGCTCACATCTTTTGATTGAAAATTCTAAGTTTTCGACTTGCCTCTTCTATCACTCAATTCATTGCGTCATTGTATTTATATGTGTCATTACGTCATTGTATTTAATGGTCTTTGCGTCATTGTCTACTCTATTCATTCAATATTAAGTTTAAATATTCGTGTGTTTAATGCAGGTATGGATAATGAGGAGTTTCTTTCTTCTTTGTCACCGCAGCAGAGACAGTGGTACCTGGAGCGTCATCGCTCTGGCGCATCATCGCGTGTTCCTACTCCATCCGCATCTCCCTCTCTTTCGGAGCATTCAGTGCGCTTCGAAGCTTTGGCGTCGATGAGATGATCTTCACACTCGTTTAGACACCGGCGCTCTAGTGGTGGCGGTGGCGGTTGTTGTGGGGATTCCGCCGCCGATGCCTCCACACCGCCTCGTGTTCGACGAGGCTCTTTACCCTCCCCTTCTTTGCCCGCCCCAACACCAGCCACAGCATCGCCATCTACGCCAGGTTTTGCGCGGCTGACTATTCCTAGCAGCTACACACCTCTACCTACTCCGCCAGGAGCCACCCCACTCGACACTCCTCGCTTCGGGGCCCAGACGCTGGTGGAGACACCTGACGTCCGTACCCCCATCGACACGCCGCTAGAGACCCCTGCCGGGACACCCAGGTTCATGCGTCACCGGCCAGAGGGCTTGCCTTACTCCGTCGACTTCAGCGGCGGAATCATCATGGATGATGACGGTAAGAAGGTGATCTCGTGCATGCGTTGTCTTTGCTCTCAGCTGTTTAGACACTACATACTAAACAAATGGAGTGAAGTACCAAGTGATTTAAAAAACAGAGTCATCAGCATACTTCATGATGAGTTTCCCGTTCCAACACGGAATCAGCGCTTCAATGAAGACCTGATGAAGATTCGAATGTGCGAATACTGCAAACACAAGCGTTTCGAAGTGCAAAAAGCAATCAAGAATGGGTGGAACAGGCCAGATTGGCTGGCCAAAGAAGATTGGAAGAATGCGAAGAAAGCAGCGCGCGAGAATCCCGACAAGTGGAAGCAACAAAAGGATGCAGCCAGAGCGCGAGTAGAGGCAGGGAGCTCTTTATGCTCGATAGTTTAGGGTTTATGAGTTTTTTAATTCTAACATAATGAAATCTTTGTATGTTTTGACAGTGGTCGATGACAGGACGTGATCCCACACCGTACGAGCGTGAATACGCAGGCAGGAAGGGCTTAAACGCCCTGATGGACATTCTCAGTTCTCGCGGCGGCATGGTTAGTATTAGGGTTTGCTCTTTTCTATTTTTTGTATTGTTTTATAAATGTCGTTATATGTTTATACTTACTGAAAGCTGTCTTATTGTCTTTTTTTGCAGAATCCGACAGATACGCCGCTTGGACGCGATGAGACGTCTGACTAGACGACGTCAGTTTAGCCGTAGCTAGATAGCATTAGTTTAGGGTTTCTCATAGCTTATGTATCATGCGACGGATTTTATACGTCTTTTTGAACCATGTATATTATTACATTTGTCACCGCAGTTCCTTTTGCCAATCAATTCTTTATGCCTATGATGTTGTACAATTGTCATTATTACATTTGCCAATCAATTCATTTTGCCTATGACGTGTACAATTGTCAATTTTACGCTTGTCAATTTTGCAAACAATGCGTCTTGTGGGTGACTATTTTGGGTCTATTATCTACCCTTGCACTTTTTTTTAAAAGTGAATCAAGTACAATATGGTTGATGGGTGGCAGGGCATTCAATGCCCTGTCACCAAAAAAAAATTCTCTCGGGCGTCGCTATTTATGGCTCTGTAGCGTCGCTATGAGCGTCGCTATAGTCTTCTGTGTAAACGTCGCTATAACCGTCGCTATGAGCATCGCTATGAGCGTCTCTATATAGCGACGCTTATAGCGACGCATATAGCGTCGCATATAGCGACGCTCTTGTAGTGACGCCATTAACGACGATTTTAGCGACGCCGGGGGTTATAAAAACCCAGTGTATTTCCGTCGCTAACAGCGTCACAAGAGCACACAACCTCTTGTAGTGAGTCTTATTGTTTTTCTTTTGCAAAATTTGACAGATATGCCGCTTGGATGCGATGAGACATCGGATTAGATGACATCAATCTAGCCATAGCCAGACAGCACTAGTTTTCTTTTCTCATAGCATGTATAATGAGATATGTGTGTACGTCATTTTTGTAACTATTGGTCAACGATGTATTTTCTCAATAATGACAATTGTGTTGTAATTATTACATTTTGGTCAAAGCTTAACAATCAAGTGATTTTGCTTATGATGTGTATAATTTTGTGATTGTATTACTGTTATTGATTTACTTTTGTCAAGATACTTCTATTAGTTTTCCATCTTTATTGCGGAACCTTTATGTTCAATATGGTTGATGGGGTGACAGGCCTCCCAAAAACATTTATTCTCGGGTATCGCTATAAGTGTCTCTATTATACTCTGCGAGTGTTGCTAAATTGAAAACTGTAGAGTTGCTAAATTTGTCGCTATATAGCGAGGGATATGGGGACGCTTATAGCGACAAATATAGTGGCGTTCTCTTTGCAACATTTTTACCGAAACTTATAGTGATGTTGTCATGCATCTCCACTTCCATGATGGGAAAAAGAGCAAAGAAATGCAAGCTAAGCTTGATTGAAGCCTACATGATTATTGAGCAATGATCACGGCTTGTGAACATGCCAAGTTTAATGATTAATGTATGTCAGGTGCACGGTTTTAAAGGGCCAACATATGCCTTGATGATGCTTAAAAGGAGTATGCTTGAAGGGAGAACATATGGGAGTTTATGATCTAGAACTTTAGTGCTTGAAGTGATCTACCGGTTTGTCACAACTCATCAATTGGAGCTACAGTGAGGAGGTTATGGTGGCAGATTGGAGTTTGAGTTAATTACAGATCCATACCAGATTGGGCAACTACAATTGAGGGGATAGAAACAAAATGAATGCATGGTCTTGAAGTGCTCACTTTGTGGATCACGTTGGTCTTTTCAAATCGGAAAAATTGGAGCTCTGGTTGTCAAAACATTAGCAGTTTAGCTTCCATTGGGGGGCAGTTTCGTACCACTCCGGTCGCCTTGGTCGTTGTTCGATCTAGAAGTTTTGAGCTTTAGCCATAGGTTTTGAATGCAGTAGACTAAGTGCTCAAGGAGAATCTTGTCTAGAATGTCATCACTTGCAATGCATTGGTAGTTGGTTGTGCGCGGTAGGCAAAAATAGAGCTCGGCACTACGTAGGTCAACAATTATGGAAGCTCGATAATGCCTTGGCTAATGAGTATACCAAATGTGGTGCAGTTACAAAAGCACAAAAGTTCTTGATGAGCTCTTTGTACGAAATGTTTTGTCATGGAGCATATTGATTGTGGGATATGAATAGCTCAATAAGGGTTTCTCGAGAAAGCTGTTGTGCTTGGAAATGCTTTTCCCGAGATGTATACCAAATGTGGTGCCGGTACGAGAGCATATTGAGTTCTTCATGATCTCATTGCAGGAGCTTGGAAATGCTTTGGTCGATATGTATGCCAAATGTGATGTCCCTTGAGGGGGATCGCCCACCCCACTTAAGCGAAATGGCAGCCCACCTAGGAACCAGGTGGCCGCCCAATATACCCAAAGGTCGAGCGTTTTTTAAAACAAAAGGGATTTTTAGTGGGAAAAGGAAGAGGGAAAAGGGGGGCATGGTGGGCAGACAAAGATCGGAGGCGTAAGAAGAGGAAGAGCAGCTCACGCCGGCCAACTCGGGCATCAGATGAGGGCATCGAAGAATCAAGAAAAGACGAGCAGGGCAAGGGGATCCTATTCGGTCCGAACTGTGCAATTTGGTGGAGCTCATCAAAACATCCTGCCACATCGCCCCTATTCCGACAACGCCGGTGCTGTCATTATGAAAATAGGAGAAGAGCAGAGATTATTTATAGAAAAGCGTGAGAGGCATGCACGAGCAGGATAGGAGGTACTCTACAAGAAGAAAAGGGCTTGAAGTATGCAGAGAGGCAATGAGAGATCAGAGGAAAGCAAAGAAGAAGAAGAGGGTGTCTCTCTCTCTCTCTCTCTCTCTCTCTCTCTCTCTCTCTCTCTCTCTCTCTCTCTCTCTCTCTCTCTCTCTCTCTCTCTCTCTCTCTCTCTCTCTCTCTCTCTCTCTCTCTCTCTCGTTCTCCAACCAAAGCATCGAGGAGGAGGAACAAGGTGCTACAAGAAAGGAGGCTACAAGACAAGGAGGAAAGGATATAGCAGAGTTAACAAAATCATTGAAGAGGGAGGTATACATGAAGAAGAGGGAATTGGCATGAGGAGCTCAAGGAGGAGGATGAGCTCGAGATTTGAGGGAGGGTAGAGTTGAGAAGTTCGGTGAGAAATAACCCGAGGCTCTCAAAGCCAAGGTGTAAGGAAGCTCGGAATCTCTCTCTCTCTCTCTCTCTCTCTCTCTCTCTCTCTCTCTCTCTCTCTCTCTCTCTCTCTCTCTCGTGCATAAGCAAGGGACTTGACCTAAAGAAGCAAGAGGAAAGCACAAAACAGGCCAAGCAAGGTTTAAGGCAACAAGAGCAAGTCGAATAGAGGAGAAAGAAAAAGCTCGTGAGCTGCGATTAAGCCAATGCAAAGAACATAGAGCTGGAAGCTGCATAATAATTGACAATAACTGAAGCATGATGATTGAGGCAGTGAGCAAAATTTAAGTTTGGAGAATCCAAGGACAGTTGAAGCAGATAAAGTGATAATAGAGAATTACCATCACTATCATCAACTTGAAGATTGATTAATTAGCTTCTTAAGTCTTGGTGTCATTGGATAATAAATATCTACATACTTACTCGTTCACAATGCTCGGGTTGTTTGAAAGTGTCTCGAAGGTGGGTCCATTTTTTGGTCTAGTCCAGGTATTTTTTGGATAAGCATGAAGTCACTAAGTCATGCCAAAAAGCTTTCCCAGTAGCCTCGTGTATATATGTGTACATAGCCCTACGAGTTTTGGAAGTGGCTCTGTAAAAATTATGTATAAAGGTGTCATTTTTCCAAGCTTGAATGCTCATGTTTTGGGTTGTCTGAGACTCCAAAATATGGGAATTAATAAGTATTTTCAGCCGTGCTTTATAGCTTGTGACTTGGACTTGTACATCATGAGTTATGAGCATTTGAAGAGGGCGGTCTCAACTTAGAAGGTGATTGCAGGTGCATGCGAGAAGGGAAACTAGGACAACTTGGAGGTCTTAGATTAGAAATGTGGAAGTTTTATATTTTTGGAGATAGCCGTGGTGATAGGCTTCGAGCTTTGTGTTACGCTGCGTCATTCGATGATTGGAGCAGTAAAGTATGCCTCGGGGAAAATTATCCGAGAAGTCCTCTCATGCTTTGGGAGAAGCTGTAAATTTTTGGGAAAGTTGGGAAGCTTGGGGATGGTGCCAAGTGGCAATGGAGTAATCCCACATGGGGAGGAGAAAGTGGAAATTGGAGGGTATAAGGGGGGGAGTGGGTACCCCCTAAGGTTGTATCAAAGGGGAAATTGGAGCTCTCTTGCCTTGCTAATGGGGCTCGTGGGTGTTGGGGGTGAGAGAGGGTGCCCATTCTGAGTTCCGACTGCCTGGACAGGCTCTTGGTCTTTTTTTGGGTCCCCGAACACTTGCCCCCACCCTATTACTTGGTCAAATGGTCATCGACAACTCATTTTCACCCAAAAAAGGCCAAAATTGGACCAATTAAAAGGTGTCCAAAGAGAGAAACATATCAGCTAAGAGAAGAGAGAAAATTCCTTGGGATAAGAGCCAAAAAAATCCCCTTTTAAAAGCTGCAACTCCCTGCCCTTTTGCCCTACACAGACTAGCTTTTTTGGAGCTTTTGAGCGTTACCCCAACTTCGAAAGCTTGTAACTCTCTCAGTCAGAATCAAGCATATGGATACTCTACAGAGTTCTACACGGAAGGAGCTTCATCTTTATGGTCCTGGTCTTCATCAATTTTAATCCTATTTTGGGTTAGGACTCTTTCCTGCGAGACTTTATAGGTGTTCAACATAGGTGTTTTCCACAGCTTTATGGTGTTCCCTTCTGATGGTGTGGTGTGTGCAAGGCTATAGAGGTTCTGGTTTTCCTTCTTGTTTGCATGCTATCATTATTTTGGTGCCCCCACTGAGAAGCAAGTACTCCAATGCTCCAATTCCTGTGAAATATGTCTATTCTGCAGGCAGTGAATGTAAAAGAGATGTGGGTCCTTATGGACAACCGCCTATTTATGTGCAAATTGTGGACAACACTTGAGGCGGTCATATACTTGGATTGCGGCCTTTAGAGGGTCGTGAGGTTTTGTGAAGCCAAGCACTGAGGGTCGGGTTACCCAGCGTGAGGTGGATTAGGTACTGAAGCAATCCATCGACATCCCTTGAGTTTTCGACGTCACATGTAAGTGTTTCTTTGGCAATCAAACATGGTAGACGAGTTCCCACAGTTTCATGGATTGCCTAATGAAAATGCGCAGACGTTTATTGAAAATTTGAAAGTGAATTTCTTACTGCACAATATACGAGACCAAGCTATACTGTTGCGGCTGCTACAATATACTTTACAGGATGAGGTAAAATTTTTGTTACACAATTTGGAGGAGTTGATGCAGGCACAGAATCCAGGGGTTGTTTTGGACTACAACTGTGTGAAGCAAGATTTCTTGGCACAATACCAATCCATCAAAGTACCTAATGAAGTTTGGCATGAAATTTTGGGGTACACTGAGAGGGCTAATTGAAGTGTTGATGATTTTGTCATACAGTTCACCCGTTTATGTGATAAATGGGCCTGGGCTTTGGGAAACAAGATCCCTTCATCCATGTTAGAGAAGGACCATTTTGTGGCAAACCTAAAAGAAAGTCTGAAGTTCAAAGTTGAGCTGAAAAACCCGTCACCTTCAAGGAGGTAGTCACCATTGCTAGAGAGAAATAATGGAAACCTCAAAGGCTTAATGAATATGGGAAGGCGGTCCCTGAGCAAAATAATGGTAGCCAAAAGGAGGAGAATCGGGTAGAAGCGGAAGGTCAACATGTTCAAAGGGTTGCTAGTACCAAACAGTTACAACAAAATATGCAAGACATGATGACCATGTTAACTGAGTCAACGTCAGTTAACAGAAGCTGCTAAAGACTGAAGATGTACGGATGCACATCGAAGATCAAAGTGAAGAAGCAATAAAGATTGGAGTTACACATTTTTCACATTTTTCTAAAATGATCACGTATTGTAAATTCTCGATTTATTTCAAGCCATTGTAATATTTTAATGTGTTACGGGCTCAATGGGAGTTCCAAGTTATAAAGAACAGGTTAGTTACTATACCTAGGCTGTAGATACAATAAGTGTGGAGTCTCAAAGGTCTTAGGCGCCAGACATTACACATTTTAGACCTTCGCTAAGGTATAAAAGCCAACTTTGTAAAGATTTTATTAAGTTTTCGGATAAGAAATACACACCGTGAGCTAACGGCGCTCACTTCTCTCCTTTCGCGCTTTTTACTCCCTCCCCAGTTGTCACATTGCAGAGGCGGGGTATTGGGGCATCATTGCTAAGCATTTAGATGTATTCTAGGTCGAAAATGACTAGGTCAAAAATCCATTGCTGTTAATAATCGTGATTTTGAAACTTGACCTAAAGTGGGGTTTAAGACCATAGGCATGTGTGCTTAGGTCTTATGAACTTGTCCTAGAAGTATTGTTACATTTGGATGTCATTTGATGCTTAACGGATATGATTTGTTTGTCGATGAGCGATTGGCTTTTGGTGATTTCAGTCACTTGAGTGTAGCCTGAGTTAGATGTGAGTTGTTAGTTGTTTTCCAAGAGATTGACAACCTCTTGTAGCCTCTATGCACTAGTCGATTCAGCTTCGTCCCATGGTTTGACAAATTAATCGTGGTTCTCGCTAATACTACAATAAGATAGGATGGTGAGGTTAGACATGCTCCCACATTTGGCGCCGTTTCCGGGGACGAATAGACCTAAACTAGAGAAAACACGGGTGTCTTGTGTAATTGTCCATTAAGTTCCTCTAGGTTCACCTAGAGTAAAACTTTCTTTTTAGAAACCGCATAGCTTAAGATTGTCGTCTTTTGCTGTGTATAGGTAGCTTGGAAGTAATTGTACTTGCTGAGTGCCTTTAGGATTGTAGGATTGTAGATTTAGATTGGGAATCGGAGAATAATTGAAAGGCGATACAAGTCTTAAGATCAATGCTCAAGAAGCCATAAAAAACAAGAAAACTAGTGTTTGTGGACACTTTCCACAACCCCATTGCATGAGAATCTAGGAGTAGGGTAAGTAGAATCCAAGGTGAGATCTCAAATCATTGCTAACTCCAAACGAATCATCTGTGAGTTGTTTATGTGAAGTTGCATAGTTTCAGGTCTATGGCGGCTAGAAATAGCACAAAAACTCCAAACTAGTCAATCCAAGTGGACAATAAGCCTAAAAGTTGTATGAACCAGTGGGTAAGCTCAAGGACACTTTGAGGTAAAATTTTCAAGAGTTGGCCAAAACTCAGGTATTTACTTTTTTTTGACATTTTAGGCCAAATTAAGTTTTGACTTGATTTATAGGCTCAAAATAGTTCATAAAAAGATTGTCTAATGAAAAAGCTCAAAAAAGTGTCAGTTTTGGGCTTAAAGTTAATAATCGTGATTATTAACTTTCAACTCAGATTTGACCAAGGTTCACACCATTGACTCATTACATGTGTACAAACAACTTTTCTAAAGGCACAAAAGATTTGGATCACCAAACTGGTAAAAAACTGGGTAAAAACTAAAGTTTGTACTGGCTTTTTGAGTCTTGAGTGTAAATTGAGGAAACATTTATCCAAACTTGATGAAACTTGATTCATAGGCTTATATTGAAGTGATAAACATGTGTATATGCTCAATTCATCAAAAAGATGAAAAAAGTTTCCAGTTGTTGTAAATAATTGCGACTATTTACATGTGTTCCATTTTTCAACTTTTTTGACCAAGTCAGCATACAACTAGTTCTATCATGTTTTAATAAGCCCACAAACCAAATTTGGTAAGATTTGGATCATTGCATTGAAAATTGTGACTAAGTTTGCAAAGTTAGTCTGCAGACAGAAAACTGATGACCATTTGACCAAAAATTGTCCAAACTTGATGAAACTTGGCTAGAGACCTTAAGTTGAGTTCCTTAATATATCTGTGTCAAGATTGGGACAAAAACTTGCAAAAAATTTGCTAGAGTAAATAATCGCGATTATTTATATCTGCTCCAAAAATTGACAATCTTGCATATTTAGACATACCACAATGTCAAGCATAGCAAGTAGACCCCACAAATCAATTTTGGTGAAATTTGGATCACAAAAGGGAGACTTAAGCTAGATTCTTGAAATCAGAGTCTAGGACATGAAACAATTGATAAACTTGATGAATCTTATCCAAATTTAGTTTTAATTTGACTCAAAGACTCAAAAGAGATCATAAAAGGACTGTTTAGGGAAAAACTTTTCATTTTAGGTCAAAAGTTAATAATCGCGATTATTAACTTTTGGCTCAAAACTGATCAAGGTTGATACCATAGACTTTATGCATGATTACAAACATCTTTTGTGAAGGCTCATAGAGTTTGGATAACAAAACAGGCCAAAAACTTGGTAAAAACTGAAATCTGTACTGATTGTCGGGAACTTGAGTCTGACTTGGTGAATCTTGTTCAAAATAAGTTTTAACTTAACTTGCAGGCTCAAAATAGATCATAAAAAGACTGTTTAAGGAAAAAGTTAAAAAAATTATTCATTTTAGGTCAAAAGTTAATAATCGTAATTATGAACTTTTGGCTCAAAACTGATCAAGGCTGATACCAATGATTCATTATATGTGTACAAACAACTTTTGTAAAGGCACAAAAGATTTGGATTACAAAACACTCTACAAACTTGATAAAAATTGAAATTTGTACTGATTGTCGAGAAATTGAGTCTGACTTGACGAATCTTGTTCAAATGAAGTTTTAACTTGATTCATAGGCTTAAAAGAGATCATAAAAAGACTCTCCTCTAAAAAAGTTGAAAAAAGTGTTACCATATACATGTGGTAGTGATGTGTGTGAACACACTAGGACCGTCGGGGCATTTTTTCTCTCTTTAGGAGGTTTTTTCCCCCGTGCATTGTATATACGCCCATCACTCTAGGGCTATCTATTTTTCCATTGCACACTAAGTAACACACTCTCTATTGTGTGCCTTGAGCTTCCTTCGTCTTCTCCAAGCTGTGTGTGTTTCTCTGCAACCCTATTCCAACAATTGGTATCAGAGCAGGTCACGTCCTCTCGGGCTTAGTCGCCAGCTACTCCAGCATAAGCCTGCTCACTTTCTCCGATTTCAGTGAGCTTTGGTGAGCGTTCGCAGGTCGACAAAATTTTTGGGTAAGCTCGAAGAGCTTGGTCTGCTCAGAATTTTGATTTGGGCTCATTTCGGCCTCCGTTTTCACTACAGACAGTACTGCACAGGCTATTTTGTCATTTTGTGCAGAATTTCTGTCATTGCCGTTTTCTGCATAACAGGTGCCTTATAGTCTTCTACGGTTTGTGCTATATAGCACAGGTTGTTCTAGCTCCGTTTCTCCTATTTTCGAGCAGTTTTCACATCAGGTGCAATATTTACCATGGTTGACAACAACAACACGGATGTGTTCAAGATGTTTTCTGCCGAGGACAGGTTGGATGGGGACAACTACCCTATGTGGGCTTATATGATGCAACATGTTCTTGTGTCAAAGGGTGTCTGGAACATTGTGCAGGGCATTGATGTACGTCCTGGTTCTGAGGATGTAGGCGATGTTGAGGATGTTGCAGGTCTTGCTGCAAGGATTGCAGCTGTTAGAGTTGTTTTGCCTACGGCATAACAAGCTCGTTGGGATGTTAAGGATGCGCAGGCTCATGCATTGATTGCGTTGTTTGTGAAGCGCACCATTGTTCCTCACATCCGTTTAGCAAAATCTGCAAAACAGGCTTGGGATATTTTAGCAGGTCTTTACGCAAGCCGCAATGAGGCTAAAATTGCTTTGCTGCGTAAAGAGCTAGAGTCGAAGATTATGCATGAGGAAGATGATATGGAAACTTTCCTTGCTAGTGTCAAGGATATCAATGAGCAACTTATTTCTGCAGGTGAAGTTATTTCAGACAGTTCCCTTGTGCAGACTGTTCTTGATGCCTTACCAGATTCTTACCAGACTTTTGCTAGTACTTGGAGACTTGTTACCCAAGGAAATCCAGAAGTTGTCAAGTTTGATGCTTTATGCACATTGCTGTTGCAAGAGTCACTTTCTAGAAAAAACAGGACTAGGCAGCGTGCAGTTGAACAGGCTTTTATTGCTTCTCAAAGAAAGGGTGGTAACAGTAATGCAGCCACTTCCTATGGTTCTGCTGCAAGTGGCAAAATTTTTGTTCCTAATGCTTCTGTTGGCAGCACTTCGTCTGGCAATTCTGGTGATAAGGGCAAAAAGAAAATGCGTTGCCATTATTGTAAAGCCAATGATCACTTGACCAAGATGTGTCCTAATTTGAAGGCCAAAGAGGCTAAGAAGAAAGAGGGTGGTTCCACTGCAAATGCTGGTTCCACTACAAATACAGCCATTGTTGAGTCTTCTATGAAAGGAGACTGTGTGCTGATGTTGATGCAGAATGGGCTTTTAGCGCAGAGTGCACTTACAATCCTACTGTCCATGATGCATGCTTGTCAGTTGCTACAGATTCACATGTGTGGTATTTTGACAGTGGTGCTACAAAGCACATTACCTCACATCGTGAATTGTTTACCTCTCTCGAGTCTGTCCCTTATGGGAATTCAGTCACTTGTGCCAACAACGCCTCTTATCCAGTTCAAGGAGTTGGAAAGATTGTGCTCACTGCTGCTAATGGCAGTTCCTTCACACTTGTGGATGCACTTTATGTACCTGGGATCAAGAAGAATCTCTTGTCTGTATCCGCACTTGCTAGACTTGGACTTGTAGTCAAATTTGTGGATGACAGATGTACAGTTCATGATCTCAGTTTTGGTGATGAAATTTTTGCATCTGGCCTTTTGTGCCGTGGGCTATATAAGCTCACTTTGTATGACAAGTGTGGAAAAAATTTTGCAAATGCTGTTGCAGATTCAAGGGCTATTTCGGATGCAAAACTTTGGCATGCACGTTTTGGTCATCTGAATTTTGCCAGTTTGCTGCGTTTGCAGAAATCTGATATGGTTGCTTCTTTGCCGCCTCTTGAAGCACCTGTCAAACATGTTTGTGAAGGCTGTATTTTGGGTAAGATGCAGCGTTCTAAATTTCCAAAGGATGGTTCAGTTCGGGCCACATGCAGGTTGCAGCTTGTGCATAGTGATGTTTGTGGGCCCATGCAAACTCCATCCTTGGGCAATTACCTGTACTTCATGACTTTCATTGATGATTACTCCAGGAATGCATGGGTATTTCCACTGAAAGCGAGGTCCGAAGTTTTTATGTGCTTCAAACAATTTTTGGCTATGGCTGAAAATGTCTCGAAATGTACTATGGGCACCCTCCGTTCTAATCGAGGGGGGGAGTATATGTCTCATGAATTTAATGCATTTCTGGCTAGTCATGGGATAAAACACCAATGTACAGTGCCTTATACACCTCAACAAAATGGTGTTGCTGAGAGGAAAAACAGGTCACTAACGGAAATGGCAGGATGTATGGTCAAAAGTCAAGCTTTGCCGCATTCTGTTTGGCTTGAGGCCATTATGTGTGCCACTTATGTACTAAACAGGTGTCCTACGAAATCTTTGCAGTCTATTACTCCATATGAAGCATGGCATGATAGAAAGCCGTCTATTGAGCACATGCGTGTTTTTGGTTGTTTGGCATATGCTTTGGTTCCACAAGTGTAGCGCAGAAAATTGGATGATAAGGCTGTCAAATGTATTTTTGTTGGTTATAGTGCTGAAAGCAAAGGTTACAGGTTGTATCATCTGCAAACAAAACGTATTCTGGTTTCTTGGGATGTAGTGTTTGTGGAAGATTCTGTTCAGCCCTTGCTGTCATGTACTAGAGACAGTAATGTAAGCTCACAGGACATTTATGACACTTTGTTGCCTCTTTTCAGTGGTGGAAATATGAATGTAAGTTCCAATGAGGCAAACGTACAGCCTATGGGGGTTTTTGAAAATTTTTTAGATCAGCCTATTACTGATGTAGATGTACATGATGTACTTGATGAGGAAAGGGCTAAAAATGAGCAGGCTAGAGGTATGCCAAAATGGCTGGTGCACACTTTACGTGACAGTAAATTGGATGCACCTTTGTCTAGTCGTACTCGTTCAGGCTCTCGCCATGCATCTTATGCATCAGATTGTTATGCTTTGGCTGTGTCTAGTTTACATGATGTTGAGGAGCCTCTGTCTTTTGATGAAGCACAAAATTCAGAAAATTGGATGGCTGCCGTGCAATCAGAATATGATGCACTTATAGAGAATGACACATGGACTTTATGTGATTTGCCTCCTAGCAAAAAGGCCATTGGTACGAAGTGGGTTTACAAGTTGAAACGCAAGCCGGATGGTGAGATCGATCGCCATAAGTCTCGACTTGTTGCAAAGGGTTATGCACACCAAAAAGGCATAGATTATGAAGAGACTTTTTCTCCCACTTGTCGTATGACTACTGTGCATTTTCTATGTGCATTGGCAGCTCATTTTGGTTGGGATGTACATCAATCAGACATTGTTACTCGTTTCTTGAATGGTGACATATTTGAGGAAGTTTATGTAACGCAGCCTCGCGGTTTTGTCATAAAAGGACAAGAGGACAAAGTGTGCACATGTAACAAGGCTTTGTATGGGTTGACGCAATCTCCTCATGCTTGGTATGAGAAAGCTGACACTCATTTGGTCAAACAAGGCTTTCGTAACAGTCCAACAGAAAGCACATTGTATGTAAAGCGTGAGGGTGATGTACTTATCATTGTGGTTCTTTATGTTGATGATTTGCTGATCACAAGACCAAATGAGAGACATATTGCTGAATTTAAGGCTGATTTGAATGCTACTTTCAAGATGAAATATTTGGGGCTGTTGCATCATTATTTGGGTATACAGTTTAAGCAGTGTGATGGTGGTATTGCCTTGTGTCAGAAAAGTTACATAGAGACATTGCTATGTGGGTGAAAGCATGTTAACTTGTCATGATTTTTCATGTCCCGGACAATGCTAACTAGCACAATTTTGACATATTCTAACTAGTACAATAACTTGAGCTACATCTCCAAGATCTATGACATATGATATATCAATAGAAAGCACTTGAAACGAGGAATCCAAATGTACGACCTCTGACAAATTTTGATATTATTTGTAAAAAATTTACCGGACGCCCAACTTTTCGAAGATGTGCTAACTTGAAACTGCTAACTAGCACAAAAAGCGCGACAGGTTAACATGCTTTCACCCATGTATGTTTGGACTTGAGGATTGCAAACCTATTTCCACTCCCATGGAAACAGGTTTGAAGTTGAGTCTACATGATGCTGGTGATCCTGCTGATGTCACTCTTTACCAAACTATTGTTGGCTGCCTCATTTATGTATGCAACACGAGGCCGGATATTCAGTTTGTAGTCTCACAGGTCAGCAGATTTATGCATAGCCCAGGGTCTAAGCATTGGCAGGCTGTCAAGAGGATTTTTGGCTACCTTAGTGGCACTTTACATATTGGCTTGTTTTACCCCAAGGGGGGATCATTGCCGCCAGACTTGCATGCTTTTTCGGACTCAGATTGGGTTGGTTGTTTTGACACACAAGTGTCAACAAGTGGTTTTTGTTTCATGCTTGGCAGTTCATGTATATCATGGTTGAGCAAGAAGCAGCCTACTGTGGCCACTTCGAGTTGTGAGGCTGAGTACAGGGCAGTCTTCACAGCTACGGTTGAGTGTGTATGGCTCAGACGCCTTATGGCCGATTTGGGTGTTGGACAAGACACTACCGACACTATCTACACTAACAGTCAGAGCGCATTGGCAGTTGCGAGGAACCCAATTTTTCATGCTTGCACAAAGCACATTGAGGTGCATTACCACTATGTCAGGGAGAGTCTCTCAACAAGAGAGATCAGCTTGGCTTATGTGCCAACACAGGACAACCTTGCAGATCCTTTCACAAAGGCATTGTCTCGTGAGAAGCTTGAAGCTTTCCGCAAAGCTTTGGGCTTAGTCCCCTTTGTGGACTGATCCTGTCCTCAGGGATTGGCACTTCCCTTTACTCATGTGCTAGCTCTCGTTCACCGCATCACTCCAGGGGGGATTTGTGTCCATATACATGTGGTAGTGATGTGTGTGAACCGTCGGGGCATTTTTTCCCTCTTTAGGAGGTTTTTTTCCCCGTGCATTGTATATACGCCCATCACTCTAGGACTATCTATTTTTCCATTGCACACTAAGTAACACACTCTCTATTGTGTGCCTTGAGCTTCCTTCGTCTTCTCCAAGCTGTGTGTGTTTCTCTACAATCCTCATTCCAACAAAAAGTTGTCATTTTAGGTCAAAAGTTAATAATCGCGATTATGAACTTTTGACTCAAAAATGATCAAGGTTGATACCAGTTATTCATTACATGTATACAAACAACTTTTGTAAAGGCGCAAAATATTTGGATCACAAAACAGGGCAAAAACGTGGTAGAAACTGAAATCTGTACTAATTGTCGAGAAATTGAGTCTGACTTGATGAATCTTGTCCAAATTAAATATTAACTTGATTCATAGGCTCAAAAGAGATCATAACAAAATTGTTTAGGGAAACAATTGAAAAAAATTGTCATGTTAGGTCAAAAGTTAATTATCGCGATTATTGACTGTTGGCTCAAAACTGATACCATAGACTCTAAGCATGATTGCAAACATCTTTTTTGAAGGCTCATGAAGTTTGGATCACAAAATAGACCAAAACCTTGATAAAACTTGAAATCTGTACTGAATGTCAAGAACTTGAGTGTGACTTGGTAAATCTTGTTCAAATTCAGTAAAACTTGACTCATAGGCTTATCTTGATGTGTTAAATAAGTGTACATGCTCAGTTGACCAAAAATTACCAAAAGTAAATAATCACAATTAAGTAGACTCCACAACAGGGTCAAGCGTATCAAGTAGACTCCACAAATCAAATTTGGTGAAATTTGGATCACAAATTTGAGACTTAAGCCAGATTCTTGGAATCAGAGTCTGCGGACACTAAAGAGTTGATACTTGGACAAATATTGATCATACTCAACCAAAGTTGTTCAGAGACCACAACAAGGTAATTACTTGGCAAAACAAGCCTAAAAAGTGTAGAAAGTGAGAAAAGTAAATAATCAGGATTATTTACTTTTGAGCTCCAGAAACAAGATTTTGGACTTTTGAGCTTGTATAGTGCTAGAACAACATAATACAAGGCCACTGGTCACTTTTGGGTTCCATCGAATCCAAATTGGTACCTGTTAACTCAGTTTCAAGTTGCACATTAGTCCTTTAGCTCCTTGCAAGGATAGAATTTGGAAATCTCATTTGCTGACTCACTTAGCTCAGATTGAAGAACCAGGTTGCAGGCAAAGAATTGGGAGCTTGACAAGAGCTGAATTCAAGTCAAGTGGAAAAAATGGACAACAATCTAATCTGCAGGTTAGGTTATTCAAGGCCTAGATTTTCATCATTTCAAAGGCTGCAATCAATTATGACACCTTCGAGCTAGAGTTAATCAACTTTTGTAGATCTAAGAGAAATCAACCACTAGAAGTACTTTGGCAAAATCAGTCTTATCAAACTTGAGCAGAAGTTTTTTTGCTAATCAATACCAAAGTCTTCTAGGAGACAGTTTTTACAGAACTAGTCGATATGGACTCATCTCAAGTTGAGAGTTCAAGTACAACAGAGAAAGCTAGTAGTAATGGCAACATCGGTACAAGTGCAAACGAGCAAATTTTATAGCTTTATGGCTACAATGGAGATAAAGTCTTGTATACAGATTCAAAAGGCCATAGATACTTGATGAGCAGCAAAAGCAGCACAGGAGCCAAGATCCTATTGATCAAAGTAAAACCAGATTCAAAGAATTCCCAGATGTTCACAAACTTCAGTGGAGCCGGGTATTGCAAGCTTAAAAACGAAGTGCAGATAGAGGTGCAAAAAATCAACCCAAGTGGTTATCTAGAAATCTACACAAGCCAGCAAAGCATACATTTGGTGCATATGCAATCAAGGTCATTGTACATGGATTATAGTGGTCAGATCTACAATCAAGAACCAAAAATGCAAGATTCAACAGATCAACCAATAGAAGCCGATTTAATTGGAGAACCAAGACAAAGACGGTACAAAGGTCAAGATAGAGCAGTCTACAGCTTGATGCTCAGTGTTCTAAAAGAAGATGACAACAATCTAGAAAGCATAGAAATAGAAGCTCCTCTTCAAGAGCTTGACATGATAGAGCCAATTGAAATACCACCAGTCATGGAATATTTCTCACATTGTGAACAAAAAGGTGGACATTTTGCTGAAGATTGTCCAAGAAATTCAGACAACAAGGACATATCAACTGACAAGCAAGGCACATAGCAAGTTGGAAATCAAAATCTCGATGTAAATGCATTTAACTCGTCACTTTTAATGCAATCAGATAAATCTGCATTAACATTAAAAGCACCAGTGAAAGCATTGCAAGTTCAAAATCAACATAAAGATGCACAGGCACATGAAAATCTTAAAATTGATTCTTTGAACAACAAATTCTTGCATGAATTTAGTCAAGGTGTCAAGATATCACCAAAAGTTGAAAAGATTGTTAGGTTTGCAAATGATTTTGCATCCACTCACACAAGTGTGCAATCATTCACGAGTCTACGAGACACATCAAATAGATTGATGTTAGCTTTGTATGGTACCCATAATCCATATGCACACTATCTGGACCAAAAAGGACAGCTGTACAAAAAGGATCAACCAATGTTTGAACGGCCCACATACCAGCTCATAGAAGTGCGTCCAATGATAGATCAGAAAGGATGGTTCATGTCAGAGGAAAGAATATATTATAGTCCATCCTCTCTAGAGCTGAAGTATATTACCCGAGTGAGCCCAGAAATTTGTTTAGAGCCAAACTCGCCTCCATTGGAAATCAAGCTTTGATGTTGTGACCAAAGGAACATATACTTTGACCAAAACAGTCATAGGTATAGACGAGAGTCTAGCATCTATGATGCATTGGGTCTTGAAACCACAGAAGATCATATCATAAGAGACCCATGGGATATACAATATCAGGGCAAAGATAATGCTATCTACAACTTAACTTGGGGAATAATTTGTCATGTTTTAAGGAGATACATAGGAAACTATGCAAATGGTTTACAGATGCAAACCTTAATAGTGCTACCCAAAGTGTACCTTCACAATCCCAAAAGGTGAGACTCATCCAGAGCCAAACAGTTTTGAGTTCTCAATGAAGCAAACTATAGTGATCACCCTAGGAAGGGGGGAATTGCAAATTCATCAAGCTCAGCTCTAGTACCAGAAAATGCTACACCAGCTAGAATCCCTAGAACTTCTAGCCAGCAGAACCCTTCAAAGAACAAACCATTGAAAGATCATATGGTTATTGGAAGTTTTCCATTGACCCACAAACCATCAAAATCTGCAAAAAAGTTCTTCTATGAAGATCATCGGGGACAAAAGCTTCAGCTGATCTCCACAAGTAAGAGTCAAAAACCGACAAATCCCATAGTGCTAAAGCAATTGGATGAGACCAAGCTCGCATATGCATATCGAGATGCAAATGGAAATGACTCTCAGCAGGTTCATGACCTTGTAGAAGCTACGGATGCTAAACCTGAAGTCAAGGACTATTTGAGGACGATGCAAAGGCTCAAGCTACCAGAACAGGTGAAAAAAAACTCAAAACCAATGAGAGCTAAAGTCCAAAAGGCTACACAAAGGTCACCACCAAAATCTCCTATGAAGAAACAGATTCTTCCAGACAATACAACGGACCTTTTAAGGTCAAAGGTTACTCAAATGCAGGAGGACAATGCTCAACAATTGCAAAAAAGTGCAGTATCATAGTCATACAAGTCGACATCAGCAGACGCAGGTGGTCAAAGCAAAGCCAATGTAGAAAAAGTTCAACCCACGGACACCGCCACCACAAAAGCACTCAATCAAGAAATAAATCCTTAGACGATCAAGTGCAATATTTTTGGTGAGAATGAAGAAAAGTTGTCAAAAGAAGTAAAGCTAGATTTTCATCTAGATAAGAACCTCATGTCTTTTTGCACTTGGAAAAGATGTGGCCAACCATAGTTGAAAGATGCTCCTGAATTTGTGAGCATATCAGGAGACAAACGAGCAAAATGCTGGGGAATCATCTCCAACACCATTGAAGTAAGTTCACAGATCGTCAAAGCTCAATTCCACGTGATCACAACAAAGGATATGCCAGAAGATATCATAATGGGAATGCCAATGGCCCAGAAGATGCTAGAGATACATAATTCAATGAAGATGCAGTCTTCAGAGGAAACAAAGAACGAAGACCAAGACTGGTCACCCGCGGATGATAGCACAAGGTCCTCAAGCACAGTTAGAATGGAGGCTGATGCCAAAGCAAAGCTTATTGACGATGATTCATCTCCATCGAACAAAATGTTCGAAGAGCTTAAAGAAAATCAGGCAATATATAGTGTAAATCAAATAGAGCAAAGAGCAACCACGGAAGCTATTGAGCAAAGAATGCCACCAAAGCTAGAAGTTAAGAAGAACAAAGTTGCAGACAACCATGAAGAAACAAGAAGCCCAAAGAATCAGACATTGCAAACTAAATCAGCTGATGTAAGTCAAATTGGAAAACAGTCTCAAGCCACGCTCCATAGAGACACAGCTAGATCAGGATGAGACCATGGAAAAATCAAGACAAAGATCGTCAATGGAACCGAAAATGCTAGATTCATAGTTGCAAAAGTCACAAGAATCAAAGACAAATCGCGCAGAAAAAGGTAAGGCCAAAATGGACCCTCTATCGATAAGAAAAGAAGATGTGGCATCATATGCCTCTACATCAAAGAACCCTTATAGATCAGCTGCTTCTAGCAAGTCACGCTTCCAAATCTTCAAGTCAATTTATGACACAACTGAAACCTCTAAGGAGACACCCAAAAAAGAAAAGATATATAAGACAAAGTACTCAAGAAAGCAAAGGAATTTCAAGCAAGTGTTTGTTTTGAGCAGTTTAGTTAAAGTCAATGATCCAGTTTGGATTAAGGATAGGAAATCAAAACATGAAAACAAACACATGGGATGGATAGCATCACAATGGAGCTTAAAAGAACAAGAATACTATGGAGGTAACAAAGAGATGTGGGTGCCAAAACCGCAGGTTAGGGCATATGAAGTAACGTCAAGTCCCTCCCAAGAAAGAAGGCACACGAGGTATCAACCATGACAATATCCTAGGATACCTAAGAAGCAGATATACAACAGAACAACATTGAATGATACTTAAGTCTACCATGGCTCAGAAAAGGATACTGAACAAAGATGGATCTCAAAGATTGTTCTTCTTAGACAAGGATTATACACATGGTATACAAAGATTTGGCTATATCAGTCAACCACAAGCCAACTGCAACTACACTAGACCTGCTTGAAGATCTCAAGAACTCAACAAAACCTAGAGCCAAGCAAAGTCAACAAAGGAGATACGAAGGTCATCAAGAGATTTGGATTTCTAAGTCTTCCAATGCTCCTAGTCAAAAGTCAAATGTCAACGATCAACAGAGGCCTACAACAACATCAAAGACTCCTATCAACAAGCCTATTTGGATAATCAAATAGATAATGGAGTCTTCAAAGTAAAAAAAGGACAACCCAACCAACATGAATGCAGATTCGAAGATGATAAAACAGGTATTGCAAAAGAAACCTTCAATGCCAACTTGGTCCTCCACTAATCCTCTTTTTGAGGATTCAAGCTTACTTTTACCTGAAGAAATGTTTTTAGTAAGCACAAGAATGTAAAAAGTCAAGTCGCCAGCGTGCAAAAAAAACTCTTTGAGATGCACTCTAACCTCACCATCCTATATTATTGTTGCAGTATTAGCGAGAACCACGATTAATTTGCCAAACGATGGGACGAAGCTGACTCGACTAGTGCATAGAGGATACAAGAGGTTGTCAATCTCTTGGAAAACAACTAACAACTCGCATCTAACTCAGGGTACACTCAAGTGACTGAAAACACCAAAAGCCAATCACTCATCTGCAAACAAATCACATCCGTTACAACATCAAATGACATCCAAACGTAGCGAAACTTCTAGGAAAAGTTTATAAGACCTAAGCACACATGCCAATGGTCTTAAACCCCACTTTAGGTCAAGTTCCAAAATCGTGATTATTAACAACAATGGATTTTTGACCTAGTTGTTTTGGACCTAGAATGCATCTAAATGCTTAGCAATGATGTCCCAATACCTCGCCTATGCTTAGTTTTTTATTTGAACATGCAATTCCCTAGTTATGATGAAATTAGGCTGCGAGTCGGCGACGCCAAAAGCTACAAAATACTGTGAATGGCTTACGTCAATGTGTAGAGCTCTTACTTGTGGTTGCAATGCAACAAAAAATTTCACAATGCGACAACCGAGGAGGGATTAGGAAGCGCGAGAAGGAGAGAAGTGAGCGCCGTTAGCTCACGCTATGTATTTCTTATCCAAAAGCTTAATAAAATCTTTACAAAGTTGGCTTTTATACCTTTGCCAAGGTCTAAAATGTGTAATGTCCGGCGCCCAAGACCTTTGAGACTTCACACTTATTGTATGTGCAACCTAGGTACAATAACTGACCTATTCTTTACAACTTGGAACTCCCATTGAGCCCGTAACACATTAAAACATTACAATGTCTTGAAATAAATAGAGAATTTACAATCCGTGACCATTTTGGGAAAATGTGGAAAATGTGTAACTCCAATATTTACTGCTTCTTCACTTTGATATTTGATGTGCATATGTACGTCTTTAGTATTTAGCAAATTATGTTAACTGACGTTGACTCAGTTAACAGACCATGAGGCAAGAATTGCGACTTAGTGTTCTTGGTGGTGGAGGTGGTCATGGTCGTGAGCGTGGTAGAGGAATGACTCAAGAATGTGAAGCTGAGCCTAATGAAAATGTTGGTCATGGACAAGGCGGTTTTGAGCCACAGAGAAGGTTCATGCCCACTTGTTATAATTGCGGTGAACTTGGTCATATTAGGACTTATTGTTCAAAGCCAGCAAGGATGGGAGGGGATATGTTCCCACTTCCTCAGTAGATTTCTAACAGAGCTAATATTTATCCATTGGATATATGGGGATATCAAGACACTGGAGAGAAAATCAATCCTCAACCTCGGGTGGTCATGTGGGTATTGTGCGGGTTGAAAAGAAATATGCAGATGTGTTGCCAGTAGGCAAAAGAGAGAGGGAAGGCTACGCAGCACTAGGGCCTAGCAGAAAGAAGGAAAGGAGAAGGAGGGCGAAGATGCAAAAGCCAAGATAAAAAGAAAGCCTTGTAGACGATTTGAAGTGGCATATTTGCCTTTGGTAGAAGGCCAAATAGCTTACAGTTTAAAGGAAGACCCGATTGGGAGGAAAGTAGATTGTACTTTTAGACAGTTGATGAATATGGTTCCCAAACTTAAAAGGTAGTGGAAGTCATTAGTGAATCGAGAAAAAGAGCCAAAGCATGGATAAGTCAAAGTGTGGTTTATGGGAGAATTACACGACATCTGTCCTCTAGTGAGTTCTTGTCACAAAGGTGTGGGCATGGGAGAAGCCTACATTGAGGGGGTGCTCAAGTTTGTGTGATCACATAGTCATGTGTTGAGAGACTGGGTCTCTCTACATGTGAAAGGGTTTTGGATTCAACCACCAAACCATGCCAAAGTGAAATGTTTGGAAATGATCAAGAATTTGTAACTCAAAGTCTTTGACGTGAAGGTTATGGTTAACTTTCAGGTTATGCAAGCTGGTCTGGGAGCCTTTCCTCTCATTTTGGGACGACCTTGGTTGAGAGCTTTTGGTGCCATGCAAGATTGGGGAAAGGGCACAATCTGTGTGCATGGCAAGAAGGGCGAAAAGAAAGTGTTTGATATGACTACCAAACAACCTATGGCACTTGAATAAGTGAGTGAAAATGATGAATCCGAAACTACTACTGATGATAGTTCTGAAGACTCAAAAAGTAGCACTACTTTGAGTTCCAATGATGAGATGAAGTGTCATTCTTGCTGTTTGATGAGGAAAAGAAAGAAATTAGTGAAGTATTGCAAATAATAGGGAATATAAATGCTTCAAGCCGTTTAGAGCAACTTGAAGAGTTGATGCAACCTAAACAGGAACTGCCAGTGAAGAAAGAGTTGATCCAAAATATGATGAAAACTAATTTGACACAAGGAGAAATAAGGGAGTACTTAGCAATATTGGATAGGTTTCTAAATCTTTTTATTACCTCATATCAAGAAATAAGGGGTTTTGTTGGGGATCATGTGAAGGTTGAGCTAGTTGAAGGGGAAAAGCCAACATGACATAAATTAAGAAGGATGGGTAAGGGTCAAATGAATTCTTTAAAGGAAAGAGTGGATAAGCTTTTGGATGTAGGGTTCATTGTGCGAGTGGATACTGCTTAATGGGTGAGCCCTTTAGTAGTCACCCCAAAGAAAGATGGGTGTTGGGGAGTTTGTGTTGATTACAAGCCCCTAAATGCGTTGACCAAGAAAGATCCTTACCCTTTGCCTTTTATTGATCAATTGCTAGATGCAGTAGCTGGTTTTGAAAGATACAGTGTCTGTGATGGGTATTCAGGATACTTTCAGCTTATCCTTGCTCTTGAAGACCGGAAAAAGACTACTTTTATCACGCCATGGGGTTGTTTCTGCTTCTGTTGCCTTCCTTTTGGGTTGACAAATGGCCCAGGAGCTTTTGAAAGGAAAGTGGATTGGATCCTTACCCCGTTCCTTGGAAAGTTTGTCAAAAGGTTCATACATGATTTTTGCGTATACAATTCAAGAAAAGAGCATGTTCAAAATCTTGAAATGACTTTTGCTAGGTATGATGAATACGGGGTTCAACTCAATCCTAAAAAATATCATTTGGCACAACCACGGGTGAAGCTTCTTGGGCATGTTATTTTCGAAAATGGAATTAAAGCAGATCCAAAGAAAGTGGAGGCTTTGCTGTTACTATCATCTCCAAAAGATACCAGACAGTTGGCCACTTTCATACAGAAAGTTAAATATCTGTCTCGCTTCATACCCTTGACATCGCAACTATTATATCCATTACAGCAAACAGTCAAGAATGATCCCTTAGAATGGTCTCATGATTGTGACACGGTTTTTGATAGAATTAAAGAGGTTTTGAGTACGCTCACCATTATGCAAGCTCTTGATTGGGAAAAGGAGTTTTATGTTAACCCATCACTGGGAGATGATGCTATCGGAGCTATGTTATTACAAAGGGGGAAGGAATGTCAGTATATGAATCCTTATCATTATGCTAGGAGAGTGAAGACTCCTCATGAGAGAGATTTTTTTGACATTGAATTGGTGATGAACAGTATGGTTATGCTTGCAGACGATTCAAAGACTACTTGCTGCAAAAATTATTCACCTTCCTCACTAGTTATTCATTGCTTCCATAGCTGCTCAATAATTCAAATATATAAAAAACAATGATAAAATGGGTTATTGAGCTTCAAGAGTTCCAGTTCACCTTTTTGGTGGAGGAAAGTACTCGGGCTACCCTGGAAGATCTTCTTACCTATAAGGATACTCCAGATTTGTTCAAAGAATAAGTGGTGCAGAAGAAGGAGGTCGGGACTCCATCCATCTCTAGTGCTTCATTGTTGTACTTTGATGGTTCTTATCAAAGAAGTCATGATGCTACTTCAGGAGGCATTGCCATTTATGATCACAAGGGAAGCTTATGAGGAATCAAGGGATGAAACTTGATGCGAAAAGTAATAATGAAGCAGAATACATGGCTCTTGAAGGTGGTTTGCATATTTTCTTACAATTGGGAATTAGAAGCTTGCAAATTAAAGGAGGTGCTTTGTGGTTGTGAAGCAAGTGTTGGGAGTATAGAAGAATAAGAAACCCAAACTGAAGAATTTATGCTTCAAAGTGAATGTGTTGCTCAAAAATCTTGAAAAGCATAGAGTTTGCAGCATATTGAGAGGTCTCTAAATGAAGAAGCTCATCATGCTACCCAAGAGATGATCACTTGTGTGTTTGTGGTAAAAGCAGATACCCTCTTATATCATGGGAGGGAAATCTTATCAAAGGAAGTGGATTTTGTATTGACAGGTGTTCTACCTAAAGGTTTTTTCATCTTCCAAAAAGTATGCATTCATAAGGAAAGACAGGAAATACAAAATGCTTGATGATGTGCTTTACATGAAAGAAGGTGATTTGGTTTTGTGTCGTGTGTCTTGGAGGGAGGAGATTTACAAAATCTTGTAAGAAAATCATGGGGGATCTTGTGGAGGCCATTTTGCTATGAAGATCATGTTGCATAAGGTCCTGCAAGAAGGTTATATATGGCCAAGTATTCAACGGGATATTAATCATTGGTGCAAGTCTTGTTTGCCTTGTTAGAGGATGGGAAAGAGAATTTTGAAGCCTGAGTTGCAGAAGAAAATTTTAGCTTTTGATGTGTTGAAAATGGTGTCTTGATGCTATTGGACCTTTACCTATGAGTAGCAAGAGAAACACTTACATTTTGGCAGCAGTGGATTATTTTTCACGATGGGCAAAAGCCAAAGCTGTCAAACAGATTACTAGTAAGGAGATGGGAATTTTTTTTTATGAGTAAATATGTTGCAAATTTTGTGTGCCACTAGAGCTACTTTTGGATAGAGGACCAAGATTTAGAGGAGAGCTCTTGATTTCTTATGCGAAATGCTCAATATATAGCATAGGTACAATTCTCCCTATTATCCACAATGCAATGTTCTTAATGAAAGTTTCAATGGAGAGTTAGTAAAGATCTTAACAAAGTTGACTCAGACACATGGGAGGACTTGGGATTCAAAGCTGCCTTGTGCGTTATGGGCTTATAGAATTGCTATCAAAACGAGCACAAGATTTCTCCCTTACCACTTGGTTTATGGCAAGGAAGCTTTATTGCCAATTGATGTGGAAATTCCTACTCTCAAGTTGTTGTCATTGGAAGAAATGCGTGGCACAAAAGGTTGTTGGATTTACAATGTTTTCAATTGGACAGAGTTTTAGCTTTGAGCTACTATGAGGAGGTATCAACGAAGGCTCAACTCAAAGCCAATGAATGCGTGGAGGACAAGAAAATTGAAAAGGGTGATTTGGTGTTGTGCTACAATAGTAAGCTGGACAATACCTTTCAGAAGAAATTTCAAATTAATCGGGAAGGTCCTTTTACTTTTGTCAAGAAGTTTGACAATGGCACATATCAGTTGGCTGATTTGAGTGGTGCACAACATAAATATCGTGTCAATTGTTATAGATTGAAGAAATATATGGCACGTTGGATGAAAATTGTGACGCATGAAATGCTATCAATAGAAGGAGACAATGTGGAGACATCTAAAAATGTGAATGAGGTTTCTGTTAAGTATGGAGCCTGATTTACCCTTTGTAATTTTCTGTATTAAAAACGCATATTTGTAAGGCCCCCGTTATGAGGAGAAGCCATCGTGCATGAAGAAAACTCACTCGCCGGAAACCAAAATTTTCACACCCAGTCTGAAAACTGGCTTTGTCGGAATATTCCTTTTTGCCGAAATATTATGGCCGGACGGCGATCGAGACGGCGGTCGAAAAGTGGTTGAAAAATGACCGGTCGGTTGGCCGGTTGTCCGGTGGCCGATAGTCAATGAACGGTGGACAAATTTAAAAGCAGACTTCTCTTCTCAAGGGCGGCCACACATGGGCCAATTGGAGGGTCTGATTTGAACTTATCTACACAAGGGCAGCTACACATATCTGCCTCTCATGAGAGACGACAACCCTTTTGGCTTATAAAAGGAGGCCATTTCTACACACATTTCATAGTGCGATGTTGATGCAACAAGGTGGGTGTGAGGTGGTGAGGGTGAAGCAAGGTGGGAGCTCTATTAAGGGTATAATCCCTTTGTAACCTACTTCTTGTTTTGAAGTACTAAAGCCATTGAGTGGATGCTTTCCCGTGGACATAGCCCACATTGGTTGAACCACATATATTGTGTGTACTCTCTCTCTGTCTCTACTCTATAATCTCTTGTGTGTGAAAATTATCTCTCTCCATAAAGTAATCTACTCAATTATCTACTTAGCTACGTCATATTTCCTAACAACTGGTATCAGAAAAAGGTTTGCTCATAGCTAAATTATGTCAAGGAAATAATTCCTTGAATTGAGTGGGATTAATGGTGGAGGAAGGGAAGCTCAAGATTGAGAAGTTCAATGGCAAAAACTACCAACCTTGGAAGATGCAGATTGAAGACTATCTCTACCAGAATGACCTCTATTTGCCACTAGGCAGTCTTGCAAAGATGGCAGATGAAGCATGGATTGTCCTTGATTGAAAGGCAGTGGGAAAATGCGGTTAAGCTTGGCGTCAACGGTGGCCTTCAACGTTTTGGAGATGAAGACCACAGAGGACTTGATGAAGTCACTTGTTGACAACTTCTAGGAGAAACCATTGACATCCAATAAGGTATTTCTCATCAAGCGCTTATTCAATCTAAAGATGACAGAGATCGGTTCAGTTTAAAGAATACCTAAATGACTTTAACACAAACATAAGTCATCTTCGATGAGTGAAAATAAATTTCAATGATGGAGAGCTCATCTCTACCGGATAGTTGGGACAGCCTTGTGATGGATGTAAGTAAGTCTATTTTTGGCATAAATACTCTTAAGTCTGATGATGTTGTGGGTGTTCTACTAAGCGAGTAAATGCAAAGGAGAAGCACAGGAGAATCATCAAGTGTTGCACTACCAGTGGAAACAAGAGGAAGGCTTTAGGAGAGGTTCAAAAACCAAAAGGATCATGATCACTCAAGACGGAGCAAGTCACGCACAAAGTCAGTTCTTGAATGTTGGAATTACGGCAAGAAGGGCCACATAAAGAAGGATTGCTGGTCAAAGAAGAAGAAGGAGTCAGAGTCTTAAGACAACAAGCCAACATCATAGGCCATATGCTAGGTAAAGTAGAGCAAGATGCTCTAATTCTCTCATTAGACAATGTGTCTAATTCTTGGAGAGTAGATTCCGGGGCTTCATTCCATGCGACACCCCACAAGCAACATCTCCAAGATTACACCAAAGGTAATTTTGGGTATGTATACTTGGGAGATGATGAAGCTTGTGAAATTATTGGCAAAGGTACAGTTTGTGTCAAAACTCCTAATGTAATGAATGGACGCTTAAAGATGTTAGGCATGTTCCTTCTCTTCACAAAAAAATAATCTCTACAAGACAATTGGACGATGAAGGTCACAACATTGCATTCAGAAGCAAATGGTGGAAGATCTCAAAAGGATCTTTGGTGATTTCCAAAGAAGAAAAGGCTGGCACACTTTACTTGTGTATTGTTAGACATAACCTTCAGCTTATGCCACAACTACAGAAGATGACAATGTGGTATGGCACTATTGACTTGGGCATATGAGTCCCAAAGGAATGCAAATCCTTCAAACAAAGAAGCTTCTACCAGGTTCTGTGAAGACTGTGTTCATGGTAAACAAAAGAGGGTAAAATTTCAAAAGTCTAGAAATGAAAGAAAAAATATAAAACTTGAGTTGGTTCATTCTGATGTTTGGGGTCCTGCAAGTACACCATCACTTGGTGGCTCATTGTACTATGTCACATTCATAGATGATGCGACTAGGAAAACATGGGTTTATGTAATGAAGAATAACTCCGATGTGTTTTCCATATTTCAAAGGTGGAAAGCCTTTGTGGAGAATGAAACAGGTACTAAAGTTAAATGTCACAGATCCGACAATGGAGGCAAATGTTGCAGCCAAGCTTTTGAAAGCTTTTATGCTCGCAATGGCATTAGGAGGCAAAAGACAACCCCAAGGACACCTCAACAAAATGGCATTTCCGAAAAGATGAATAGAACAATCATGGAGCAAGCAAGAAGCATGCAACTACATGCAGGCCTACCGCTTGAGCTTTGGGTGGAAGCGGTAAGTACATCTGTGTACTTAATCAACCGGTCACCCTCAACGGCATTGGATGGGGGAGTTCCACAAGAGGCATGGACACTTAAACCGGTGAATTATGCATTTCTCAAAGTGTTTGGGTGTGAGGCTTTCATGCACATAGATAGAGGCCTAAGATCAAAGATAGATGCAAAGTCCAAAAAGTGTTTCTTCATTGGCTATGGAGAAGGTGACTTTGGGTATTGCCTATGGAATCCTGATGATAGTAAAATCTTTAGGAATAGGGATGTAATATTTAACGAAAAAAATATGTACAAAGATTACTTAGAAAGAAAACAAACAAAAGAAACAAGTGATGAGTACATGTATCTTGAGGACAACAAAGACTCAAGGAGTGCAAATGGTGACAATGTGCAACAACATCAACCAAAAGAGGAGCCTCAAACTATTCCTCAAAGATCTACAAGATCAAATAGACCTCCAGAAAGGTTCGTTCCTTCCTTCAACCATCTCTTGATCTTTGATTCGAGAGATCTGTAATCATACAAAGAAGCTATGCATCACGAATCCAAAGAAGAATGGATGAAGAGCATGCAAGTGGAGATGGACTCATTACATCGCAACCAAACATGGGAGTTGGTTGAGTTGCCTAAAGGTAAGCGGACACTGCAGAACAAATGGGCATATAAGCTAAAGGAAGAAGAAGGTGGAAAGAAAAGATACAAGTCTAGGCTTGTGGTAAAAGGGTTTTCTTGAAATAAAGGCATTGACTTCACAGAAATATTTTCTCCTGTTGTAAAAATGAACTCAATTAGGGTTGTCTTAAGCCTTGTGGCTGCTCATGATTTAAATCTTGAGAAAATGGATGTAAATATGACATTCCCTCATGGTGACTTAGAGGAGGAAATTTACATGCTTCAACCAAAGGGGTATGAAGTAAAAGGTAAGGGGAAAATGGGTTGTAGATTAAAGAAGAGCTTGTATGGTTTAAAGCAAGAATCAAGACAATGGTACTTAAATTTTGATCAATGGATGCTCGATCATGGATTCACAAGATGCAAATGATATCATTGCGTCTACACAAAGAATTTAGGAGATGAGAAATTCATCATACTAATGTTGTATGTTGATGACATGTTGATTGAAAGTGCTAACATGGAGGACATCAAAGATCTAAAAGAGGAGCTGTCTAAATCTTTTTCAATGAAATATTTAGGTGTTGCAAAGAGGATACTTGACAATAAATCTATCTCAAGAGGATTACATCAAGAAGGTACTAGAAAGGTTTGCAATGCAAAATGCAAAAATGGTTTTTACACCTTTGGCTAATCACTTTAAACTAACCAAGAATATGTGTCCAAATACACAAGAGGAGATAGCATATATGTCTAAAGTTCCATATGCTACAGGAGTAGGTTCTCTAATGTATGCTATGGTCTGGACAAGGCCAGACATTGCACATGCAGTGGGAGTTGTAAGTAGGTTCATGGACAACCCAGGTAAAGAGCACTAGCAAGCTGTGAAGTGGATACTTAGGTATCTAAAAGGGACAACAACAAATGATTTGTATTTTGGAGGCACTGATATTTTTCTAGAAGGGTATGCTGATGCAGATATGGCACGTAATAAAGATACTCGAATGAATACTACTGACTATGTCTTCACGATTGGAGCCACAACAGTAATTTGGGCTTCAAAGCTGCAGAAAGTGGTCTCACTTTCTACCACGGAAGCTTGGATTCAAACAAGACAATTGTGTCTTGTATAGTGATAGCCAAAGCTATCCATCTTGCAAAGACATCAGACTTTCATTCAAGGACAAAGCACATTGAGGTGAGATATCACTTCATACGCACTCTTTTAGAAGAGGGACAGCTAAAGCTAGGAAAGGTGCATACAAGTGAAAATCCTTAGACATGTTTACAAAGGTGGTCAACAAGGAGAAGTTAAGCTTTTGCTCATCTTCAATTGGCATTCAACGATAAGAAGCCAGGATGGAAAACAATCACAAGTTTGGTTTGGAGATCTGTCTCCGAGTCGGAGATTGTTAAGTATGGAGCCCAATTTACCCCTTGTAATTTTTTGTATTAAAAACGCACATTTGTAAGGCCCCCGTTATGACAGCATGCGCTCATTTTTGTGTACTAAGTGCATGATCTATGTGCTCTAGTCGGGCTCACTCAAGAAAACCCTCCCCAACCCACAATGGCTCAATGGTGCAACCCTCTCAACCTCACTAGGCTACGTACTACCCCCTCAACCATTGCCCACACTAACCGAGGTGTTGGCTCACCTTCTCAACCACCAAGTGAGCAAGGTGCAAGATAAAACACAAGCTCTTTGGCTTTGTACATATCAGTGAAAGGGGTGATCACTCCTCATGATACCTACATCTATTTGACACGCCAGAATATTGAGAGGGTTTCAAATTTGGTCACTGCTCCTACCTAGCCATGACAGCAAGAGCTAATGCCTGCACCATCAAAAGAAAACACAATAGTATGTCATATATTTGCCTTTGTTCTTGTTTTGATAGCTTTGTCAGCTGGCCAAATTTGAACAAAAAAACCTAAGATATGTTTAATGTGGGCACATGTAAGTAGGTTGATCTGCTTTTAACAATTGTGGAGCAAGGAATTTTATCCAAATGTGATCATCTTTGCTTTTTTGGTTTTGAAGGCATAGGGAATTTTGCAAGACATTGACATATGCAAAAAAAAAAAAATGATAATGAGATTGCTAGTCAAGATCTATAATTTTGCAATAGTTCTAAGTGAAAATCTCTCTTTTTTAAGACCCACGTATTTTCACATGGCCTCTAATTATGACATTTTATGCAATGGTAGCAGTATGATACTCCTATGCCTTTCACTTGCTTCTACTTTCCTTTGGCTACCCATAGGTAGAGGATAATGCTGTTAAGATTACTAATGCCTTGGATTCTTCATGTTGGATGGATACACTGCATTATTTAGGTGATTTTTCATCTAAATTGTTTTGTAGGATCCATATTCCAAATGTAATTAATGTGAAGCATTATCAACTTGTTAAGAGTTCTAAGACGTGCATGCAATGTACACACATGGACATTCGCTAGTGGAATGGATACAATATGATCTTAATTATGTTCTTTTGTGTCCCAATTAGAGGGTACACTTTGATCGCATCAAGATATACCTTCAAATCATTGTCGACGACGAAGGGGAAGTTCCCATCTGAGTATTGCTTCACAGCATTGTTGTAGTTATTATGCCATGCATAGAGTGTATTGCAATGTGTATGTTTGCTCACAACATACGTGATTGATATGTGGATTGACGGGCGTGCATTGAAAATCTCATATAGTGCTTTTTGGTTACTTTCATAGTGAATGGTTTTTTAATATATATTGAAACTATGTAAATTGTTTTAAAAACTCAACATCTAGTTCTTTTGTCTTCAGGTTTATTTTTAAAGCAATGGAGAAAAATGTGGGCACAAGTGGTATGAAGAAACCAAATAATAAAAACGCTCCTGGCAAAGAGTGGGATTATGCTCACAACATATGCGGCCGATGTATTGAGTGGCAATGTAAATTTTGTCTCACAAAAAAATTAGGCGGTGCACCACGTATTAGGGACCATTTTTTGGGTAGCGTTAAAAAGATTTGTAAGAAATGTCAACATCCTCAGGCACCTGCAATTGCAAAGCGTTTGAGAGAAGAGCTCTCCAAAAAGGGTGGCAAGAGACAACATATATATAGCTCTGTGACAGTAAGGCAAGAGTTGTCAGAGCCAAATACTAACTCCACAGATCTTGTGGTGACACGAACTGACCATGGAGAATAGCCTTCGCAGGGGGAGGAAATTTCAAGCAGTGTTCCTTTTAAGCATCAGAATGAAGGTGGACTTGATCAAATGCGTCAAAAATCATTACATCAAAGATTTTGACTGCAGTCTCTAGAAGAAGCAAAAACTGCACTTGCCAAAGCAATATTCTTCATTGGATCAAGTGCTTTGGTCATGGTAGACAACAATCATTGGAAGGCTGCTTGGAAGAAAAATGGTGAGTTTGGCCTAGGATTCTTAGCTCCTTCTAATCACACGATACGAAATGTTTTCTTGGACAAATGCTACATCAATGTCAAAGAGCGTGCTGGCAAAATAATACTTGGGAATATTTTTCTTTCAGGATGGACAATTGTGAGTGATGACCGGTCAAATGTTCAAAGAAGACCGTTGATCACTGTAATGCTGGTTTTTCCAAGGGGAGAAACATTTATTAAGGCGATTGATAGTTTTGGTGCAATAAAAGTGGCAAATGTATTTCTCAGGTTTTGATTAATGTAATTAAAGAAATTGGTGTTGAACATGTCGTTCAAGTAGTCATGGACAACGCAAAGAATTGTAAAAATGCTAGTAAATTAATAAAGAAGTGCTTTCCATACATTTTTACCAATGGTTTTAATACGTATAGCTTATACTTGGTGGTAAAGGATTGGTACATTAGCAAAGAAACCACATGGTTCATCAAAATAATTGACTCAGCCCGTTAGATTGTAAAATTTATCTTGAAATGACAAAGAGTGCTCGATTTGTATAGAATGCACATGTCATGATGCTGAAAATTCCTGCTGAAACTCGGCTTTGCGCGTACTTTTATACATTAAAATCATTTCTCCGCAAAAAGTACATTGTGATTGACACATTCAATTGCACGGCCTTTGATGAATGGAAGCTTGAGAAGAAAGAAAAAGTGAAAGATAAAAATACATGTCTACATGGCGACGTAAGCAAGGTTGCTTGGTGGAGGAGTGAAATGGATGCATAGTGTTGCTTACATGCTCGATCTAAAGTATTGAAATTTAGATCTGATGTCTAATATAGAGGTGGTCAGTGATTTCTATCGTGGTCAACACATTCCACTCCAATGTTTAGGGCCAAGTTGATTGCATCAAAGAAATGAGTGCATTTAGATGAAAAGAAGGTCATTTTGTGAATGATTTTGTACAGGTAATGGCAAAAGAGCAACCTGAATGGAAGTGGTCGATGATGAATGGTGGAGAGTGTTACTCAACTATTACACTTTTTTTTGGCCAAGGGCATGGGGATTTCGACAGAGAAACAGAGCATCTGCATGAGATTTGAGTGTTGAAGCGATCTTGAAAGGTCTGTTTTATCATAATTTTCCCAGCGATGATCTCACTTGGTCTGCTTGAAGGAGTTGTTTTGACAGGGTATGATATGCTACAATGAAGTCCACGACCTTGACGACTAAAGATCGAGATCGGTCAGTACTAGAGGTGTACAAAGGAAGTTGGGCAAGACTTTGAAGAGGATGGCCACCAATGGCCGCTTATTGTTTTTTGTATATCATCTGTGACTTTATCGTATTGTGCGAGTGTGGGTGTTTGTCAAAGGGAGTTTGGAGAAGCCTTTGTCAAATATAAAAAATGGGCTTTAATTGTTTGTTTAATGTGTTGCGGGGAGCGTGATGAAGCTGTCCAGAGGAAGGGAACTGAACATGATGAGGTAGCCATATGCACTATTTTTTTAGCCATGTTGAGGCTGCAGAGAACAAGAGGACCACGACGGCCGAGAGGGGGTCGCAATAGGTTGAGGGATTCCCCTATGTGTGGTGCCCATGAGGAGATAGAAGAATGAAAGAGAGCCAGGGGAGTTGAGATAAGCCGTATGTGAGGGAGAGGATGAGGCTTGGCTACGAGCCTCGTTGTAGGCCAAGCAGGGTGTGAACGAGAGTGTTTGAGAAGGCTTGCTTAAATTGGAAAAGGTGATATTAATGTTTTTTTTTTTTGCATGCTGAACGCCAACCGGGATAGAGCGGCACCGCGGGTTGCAGGGGGTTCTTCAGGGCGAGGGAAGCAAGAGAATGAGGCCCAGCAAGCCATTAACGATTGGAGGGAGGCTTTTGTTTGATGCCGAGGCCCGGGAGAGAGAGAATGAGGTCTCGGCCCTGCTCTGAACAAGGAGAACTGGAGAGAACAAGGCCCTGCATCAAATCAAGAAGAGTAGAGAACCTCTGAGCCCGCTGCTGTGCCGAGGTGAGAAAGAGAAGGGCTTTGCCCTATGAGCCATAGCCAAGGAAAAGAGGGGACTCATCTGTGGGCTGCCGAGAGCAAGGGGGAGAGGAGAGATCGCGAGGCCATGCAGGCAATATCTGCAAGAGAGTGAGACTCAGACTGTACCGAGAGCGAGTGAGGGCGCCATCTGCTGGCTGTACCGAAATGAGGACAGAGAAGGCGACCCCTTTCTCTTCAGGGAATCGAAAAAGAGGGATTTAAAAAAAGGGAAAGTTTAATAATGTTGCTTAAGGGGATTCTCCATAGACTAAAGAGAGATAGAGAGAGATTCTCTATGAGAGAGACTCATCGTTTGAGAGTGCATAGGCAGAAAGGGCCGCAAGTGATAAAAATGAGTGAGAGAGATCGTCTTGCCATAGAATTGCGAAAGAGATCGAGAGAGCATATTCCTCTTTTGCCGTAGATAGCACATGAGAGAGTGAGTGAGTTTGCCATGAGACTGTTGTGTGTGTGTGTGTGTGTGTGTGTGTGTGTGAGAGAGAGAGAGAGAGAGAGAGAGAGAGAGAGAGAAGAAAGAAATGAGTCATCTCGCTGCCCTATAGGGTGTAAGCCAAATACCTGCGCTGCCCTATAGGGTGTAAGCCTTCATACCTTCAAGCAAAGTGGAAGCCTACGAAGCTGCATCGACGAAAGATTTTGAAGCCAAAGATAAGTTTTGTAAAGCTTGCTGTAAAAACAATATTTTCACTATTCAAATTGCTCAATAATTTCACAATATCTCGTTCTCGTCTCGATTTTCGTCTCTGTCTTTCAAACTAAAGACAACATTCTCTCTCTTCCTTTTTGTTGAACTATTAAGTGATCATGTTCATGGATAATCATTGATACAATCTGTCACCGAGACTGCATTGCATATTCCTTGGCAGCAGATTTTAGCAGCACGTCTCCAGCCATACTTTCTTGTTAGTGGGCTTGGGTTAGGGGTTTGTCTTTTTGTCTTTGCTTGGTTTTTCTTGTTTGGTCCTGCTCCATGGCCTAGGCATAGAAAAATATCCATCATCTACCTTATGTCCCCTTGCAATGAAAGTAATGACACAATGTGCAGCAAACTCAAGTTCAGAGAGAAACTGGAGTATGTACAAGTATGTTCATAGTACTATTGCAACAGACTATTAGCAGGCAAAGCAGAAAAATTAGTGTATATGTTTTGCAATAAAAAGATATTGAATCACATCAAAAGTGCTAGCTACGAGGAGGAAATGCCAACATGGTTTTATGATTGTCAAAACAAAGAAAAAGAATAGTTCAATATTGGTGTATCTCAATGCACTATAGACGAAATAGAAGAGAATCTGATAATAGATATGGAGGTTGAATTACAAGAAGATCCATAACACTCAGATTTAGAACCAGATAACAACTTCACAGATTCAATATAGCTTGAGAGTAGAATGAAGATCGTGTCAAAGACCATTGTAAAAGACCTTGTATTCAATGTGTTTTGATCATATACAATGCTTCATATTTGCAATTATAAATAGCTTTTCGATCTCAATTGTGTTGCTCTAAAGAAACATCTTGGTCATCAAACAAATTTCTAATTGTGCTAGGGATATCTTGGTGGGCTTGCTTGAATTTATACTCATTTTCCATGCCAAACATAATATTTTTTCATTGTGGAATATCTTGTGAACAGATTGCACATTGGCTACTATTTTGCATTAAAAAAATAAGACAAAAAAAGTGATAATAATGACCACATGTTAATTTATAATATCCACAAACTTGTTCTTCATTGGCCATTTTCTCTTGGAGCTGCAATGAACAAATAGATAAATATTCAATCTCATTGGCAAATATATATTCTCACAATTCAATAGTCTTGCAGATGCACAAGATAGAAACTTCTTGTCCACTACATAAGATGTCATAGCCGACTAAATCAAACCACAACTGATGTGACTAAATAAGATCCCAATTGTTGGACCCAATTGAACCACAAGACAAATTTGAAATACCCCGTATAACAAGACAGATTTGAAATGACTAAAGATAATTGACTCAAGAAGGTGAACCACTCAAAACTAGATAATACACTTCAATAAAAATTGAATACTCTGGACAAGACACTTGTATATCAAAAAAATGTTTAGATCGAATAAAAAGACGGTCCAAGTTAAAGAAGGGGGTGTTGGACAAGGTTAGGGTTGGACTTTAAATGTTCTTTACAAAATATCAAAATGTTAGATGCATTTCTTCTTTGTTCCCGCTCTTTTAATTTCATCCAACAATCTACTTTAATCTGAGTGGCCCTCATAACATCTAGGACTGGGTGGTTAAAAACTTCTTCTGGAAACGCGGTGCACTCCAAAAATCTATCAAATAGTGAACCAATGCATAAATGTCTCTCGACTTTGTGTATGCATTTGTGCATCATGGATCATATAGTCTTGGAGAAGTCCATGGTCGCTTAGACATCTTTGCATCCCCTGCTCTTTGTGCCTCCAAAATTGCAGAGTCCGACTGTGCGCTTAGATGCATATATATAATTGACGTACACTTAGCTAGTGTTAGCCTTTGATGGTGTACAATGTGCACACACCAAAGGAGCCTCCTCCAATCCTTGTACCTTCTACTAAGGCCTTGTGAGGGATTCCGACAAGATGATCACACTTGGCATTCAAAGCCGTGCTCATGATTGTGTCGGTGCTGCTAGCATCTGATTGACCTCCCAAAGCTACTTGCACATCTTGGGCCATTTTCAATCTCTTGGGTAAGGCTGCTTCGTCCCACGTTTTCACATGCTTCATCTTTACATTCTATTCCTCCCACAATTTATCCTAGAGCTCTAATTTAGACATGTCGCTGGAAGGAGGAATATCTTCCTTTAAGTCTCTGCAACATACTTTCATATTGCCCAACATTGTCCTAACCTTGTGGTGGGGGTCAAATTCTTGAATCCCTGCTAGGATCAGCAACTCGTACTGGTCTTCACCTAGCAACTTGCACTCTATGTTCTCCCATATAGCACTATTGAGGTCTTTGATGAAGACGTCGCTTTCACTAATTTGATGTCTGCAACCATCTGCACATGATGATATTGCCAAAATACATTCTTTTCGAATGGCATGCATAATAATTTTCTTTTGATCTAGTGTCATTTTTGTAATGGACAATAAAAAATAGAATATAAAATAAAAATTCATGGCTGCATATTGCACTAACACTCACACTATTTCATGCAAACCCTCAACCATGACTTGAAGACTTTAAGAAATGTGCATGGAAACATTGATAAAAATTGAAAACAATCTTCACTTTAAACCGCAATCTGTTACACGTGTAAGATGCAGAGCAAACAAGTGGTTTATAAGAACTTCATCCAAATATGTGAACAATCTGGAACATTTCACCATATAGTGAATTTTTACCTTATATTTTTCATCGTGCGCACACACTAGTTCAAACAAAGCACATATTATCTTAAAGACTTCAACAAATTCAACAAGGTTGTATTTATTCAAATTGATAATCATTTTGACTTTAAACGGTATGTTTACTCGTGTAAAATACAATAAATATATCATTCCTAATAAAATTTTTTAGATCTAGCACAAGACATGTTAAAAATCTAAAACAATTGAAAGCCTCTTGGAAGATATATGCATCGTGATGTATATGTTGTCAATTTTATTTTAGCTCATTTAAAACATTGGAAGTATACAAATCGGGCTAGGAAATTGCAAAGAATGTCTTGCTCTTTATAAAGATTGAAATAAATATTTAACATGCAAATTGTGTGCAAAATTCTTTTTTACAAAGAATTTATGTAAATGTAGCAATAAAAATAATGATGATGCGTGAGGTTCTTTAAAAAGAAAAAAATAATATTTAACATGCAAATTGTGTGCAAATACTTTTTTGCATACAGTTTATGTAAATGTAGAATTTAAAATAGCTTCTAACAAAGGACACTCAATTAGCTACATTACCGATCGACTGCCACCTGAATGTAAGGAGAAATAATGGCTTGCAATGAGCATCATATAGCCACGTTACCGATCGATGTCCATATCTTTTTTGGTAAAGGGGAAGGGAAGTTGACTTACCATAAGGATACTAGGTTTGCCACATTACCGATGTAGTACCCAGACAATAAGCCAATACCTACCACAAGGATACCGTCTTCCCCACGTCACCGAGGTGATGTCCCCGTGGTAAGCACTGTTTCATAGAACATCTTATGCACACACTCCCATTGAATTTTAAGGTACCTTATGACTTCCGTGAAATATGACAAAAGGCATGCTACCACACAACGTATACACACACACAACACATACTCGGGTCGTGTGGTCAGGTACTCTGCTACTGCTGCACATTGCGACACAGAGCACGCTCCCACGTGACCCCCTCTCTCCCTCTCTCCTCTCTCCTCTCGACGTACCTGCAAAGGCGGTCGTTGATCTCTCTCTCTCTCTCTCTCTCTCTCTCTCTCTCTCTCTCTCTCTCTCTCTCTCTCTCTCTCTCTCTCTCTCTCTCTCTCTCGATAACTCAAAGAATAACGGCCAGCGAGCCCGATCGGGTCCCTATATATGTAATTCTGCAAGCCCGTCGGGCTTTTTAGTTTCCTTGATGGGCTCGCAAGGAAAACTAAATAGCTCAATGGGCCCACAGGGAAAATATAAAACCCCGGCGAGATTTTAGTTGGTTTCCAGGTTGCCATTAACCGGATTCTTTGTGATCATGTTAAGTGTAATCATGTGAATGTGTCAATAACACCTTGTGATCACACAAAATTGGTGGTATTTATGTAAATATTAAATCCCTGTTTGCTTGTGTAGCTTTCCTCTTATAGCACTCATAAGCCACTTCTCTCTTCCACTCAAGCTCCACTAATGTAAGAAGGAAATCTACCCACGCATCTTGGTATCCCCTGGTCCTTCTACTATGGAGATGCAGTGTTAGAATAATGAGCTCAATAGGCTGCAAAGCCTCTTGACCATAGATCAAGTGAAATGGTGTGAACTCTATGGACTCCATGTAGGTGGTTCGATATGCCCACAATGATCCATCCAAGAACTCATCCCATAACTTTGTCTTGTTTTTCACCAGCTTTTTGATGATGCCTACAATGACACCATTAGCCTTATCCACTTAACCATTTATTGGGGGTAGTAGGTTTTGTTGTGATGATGTAGAATGTGAATCTCTTTACAAATTTCTATGAGAAATCCCTTCCTAAATCCTGGACCATTATCACAAACAATTCCCAAAGGTGTAAATGTCCTCTCATTTACCTTTGCCATACCTAATCATATAGTCTACATCCACTAGAATATAAAGTTTACTATTTTTTGTTCTTGGTAGTGGACCCATAGCATCAATGCCCCACTTTTCAAAGGGTCCATTTGCAAGAACTATTTGCCTTGGACCATGCACCAACCTTCTATTTCCATTAATCTGACAATTGTCACAACTTCTACACCAATGTTGAATATCCACATGCAAACTCGACCAAACATACCCTGCAAGTAAAATGTTCCTCACAGTTTACTCTTGGGCAAAATGACCACCACATGCATCCTCATGAAAAACTTCTAGAATGGCGGTAATTTCCTCCATTGCTGGTACTCTTCTACAACCTAATCCTTTCCTCTTTGATAGAGGGAGCCTTCTTTGAAGAGATAGACACTTTCCTTCTTTATGAGCTTCATATTTTGAGCTTTTGTGAATCCTTGTAGAAAATCACCCTCCAAAATGTAACCAATAATGGGATTGAATGACTCCAATCCCTAGTTTCTTGGTTGCTTGACAGCAGCTACCACCACCATGATGACCTCAACTTCTTTCTCAACATATGTAACGGCTTGTTGTGCAAGTAAATCAGCATCTTCATTATGTTTCCTACAAATATGATATAGTTGCATTTCTTCAAATTGATTAAACAACCTATGGATGGCATGAAATTTTGTCCTTAGGATTTCATTCTTGCATGCCCAAATGCCTAAAATCTGCTTCACAAATGAGAAGAGCATCCCCCTTTACCATGAGATGTTATATACCCTGCATAATGCACATCTCCAAACCATGAAGTAGTATGTTATACTCTGCTTCATTAATTCTAATTGAACCTAGTAGGTTGACCTTCTCTTTCATGACCACCTTTTCGCTTGGGTTGATCAACCTATCCCTCCCCTTGCTTTACCCGTGGCTCATCAAAAAGCTCCATCAAAGAACAAAGTAAAAGAATTAGGAATACTTTTACAAGGTGGAAATGGTAGGGTCTTTACTTCAAGCACCTTAATCTCCTTCTTATACACCCAATACGTAAGAATCCCTCCCAATTGTGGATGCACACTATCTTCTACCTTGAAAGAGTATTCAAACTCTTGAAATTCCATAATCCACTTTGAAATACTAGTACTAAGGTTCATTTGAGATGACACCCAAGGGAAAAAAACTATGTAGTGAGAATTACAAAAGCTTCTGGTAACAAGTAGGATCTAGATTGTCTCACCACAAATAGGAGATAAAGAATCATGTGTTTTGCTTCCCTGTATCTTTTCTCCAATGCATTCATGAACCTAATACAAAAGTAGATGGGTCACATCTGGGTACTGTAGGGATTTCTTGTAGCAAAATAACACCAATTGTTTCTCTTTCAACACTAGAGCTAACAAAGAATGTGTACTACCAACAAAGAGGCATGAGTGTTGGTAGTTTTGATAGAATGAATTTAATATTACAAAAATATTTTTCACGCTCATAAGACAAAAAAACCTCAACTTGTTGTGTCAATTTTTGCAAGGGATGAAGTAACTCTAAGGCTAGGTGAATAAAGAGGGACATATACCTTACCTTTTGAATGAATGAGATGACCTCCTTGAGACTTTTGGGTGATGTTAATGCAATGAGAGTCTTTGTTTTTGAAGGATCTACCTCAATGTGATTATAGGAGACCTTGTAACCATGCAAGATCACTTCATTTTCATCTATGTCGCATTTGTTGAGATTGAGTTGATCTCCCATGTTGTAGAGCTTCTTCAAACCTTCTTCTACCATTTTTAGATGCGCCAATTTTGAGCTATAAATGCAAAAATCATCAATGAACACCTTAATTGACTTTCTAAAGAATGATTGAAACACCATGTTCATGAGACATTGAAAAGTTTCTAGATCATTTTTCAAGCCAAATGACATGACTCTAAAAGAAAATCATTCCCAAGGAGTGATGAAGTTTGTTTTCAATTGATCTCCAATGTGATACTTATTTAAAAGTAGCAAGAGTATCCATCACATACAATGTATTTCTCATGATTGGTTACCTCATTTAGTACCTTGTCCTGAAATGGATGGGGAAGGGATCGCTTTTTGTCGCCTCATTGAGTGGACGGTAATCCACACACATCCTCCACTTGCCACTCTTTTTAGGAGTGACCACAACTGGGGAGACCCACTCCCGGTAAAAGCACGATAGTCAAAAATTGCATGAAGATGCACAAGCACCTGAAAAGCTTAAAATTGATCCTTTGGAAAACAAATTCTTGCATGAATTTAGTTAAAGCATCCAGATATCACCAAAGATTGAAAAGAGTGTTAGCTTTGCAAGTGATGTTGCATCCACTACCACTAGTGTGAAATCATTCACGAGTATAAGAAACACATCAAAGAAAGTGTTTTTAGCATTATATGGCACACATCATTCATATGCACACTATGTAGACCAAGAAGGGAAATTGCACAAAAAAGATCGACGAATGTTTGAGAAGTCCACATACCAGCTCCTAGAGTTATTCCTAGTGATAGATCAAGAAATGGTTCTGTTAGCAAGAAGCTAACTCGGATAACTCGAATATCATTTTTTGGATCTTTTATTATAAAAACACTTATTATTTTGATGAATTGAGAATGTTGTAACTCCTACTTTCTAGATAAACATTGTAATTGATGAGCCGCGGCTACAAGCTTCCAAATTGTATCAACTTGTCTTTAGCTAGAGCTCCCAAATTATTAGTTTTGACCATAAAAACCTTGGCTATAAGGTATAAAAGCCAATTTTGTAGGTTTTTTGTAAGTTTGTCGTAAGTTTTTTGGATAATAGAAACACAGCGTGAGATAATGGCGCTCACTTCTCTCCTTCTTGCCCTTCCTACTCCCTTCTCAGTTGTCACATTACAATCAGTTTGTTGCATTGCAACCACAGTTAAGAGCTCTACGCATTGACGTAAGCATTTCATGGTAATCCATAGCTTTTGGCATCGTCAACCTGTGGCCTAATTTCATCAGATGTAGAAATTTAAGCTTCAAAATCATAAGCTAAGTATAAACGGGGTATTGGGGCATCATTGCTAAGCATTGAGATGCATTCTGGGTCAAAAACGGCTAGGTCAAAAACTCACTGTTGTTAATAATCGTGTTTTTTGCACTTGATCTAAAGTGAGATTTGAGACCATAAGCATGTGTGATTAGGTCTTATAAACATATCCTAGAAGTTTTGTAGCGCTTGGATGTCGTTTGATGCTGTAACGAATGTCATTTGTTTGCCGATGAGCGATTAGCTTTTGGTGATTTCTATCGCTTGAGTGTAGCTTGAGTTAGATGCAATTTGTTTATTGTTTTCCAAGAGATTTACAACCTCTTGTAGCTTCTATGCACTAGTCGAGTCAGCTTCGTCCCATGGATTGATAATTATATTCGTGGTTCTCGCTACATCCGCAATAAGGTAGAAGTGAGGTTAGACACCCGTCCCACATTTGGCACCAGCGCCGTCCCACATTTGGCACCACTGTCGGAGATCAAAGAGACCTAAACTAGGAAAAAACAAGAGCGTTGTCGTCCTGTGGCACGTATATAGTGGGAACGGGCATTAAACGATTTATCTTGTGACTTTTTGATGCATAAGTATACTTCATATAATACTCATATGCATAAATAAAAGCTTTCTACCATACCTTAGTATTACCTTTGAAGTAATATAAATGTACATTACTATTAGAAAGTAGTGCAAGAGAAGTATCAATGATTGTGCCTCTTTTTGTCTGGGGGAAAAGCATTTGTATATTTCTTCTAATATCTCAGCTATACCCTACCATATATAAATTATTTTCTTCTTTTCACATTTATTTAATAATATAACCCTTCAATAATGCATGCCTTCTTGGATACATACAAGAGGGAAGGGCCTACTACAAGACTTTATGAAAAGCAAGATCCAAAGCTTCTTGGACCATCCCAATTTGAAAATCCCGACCTAAGGGCGTGGAGAAAAGGCCAAAACCAAGTCAAGCTCTTTTGAAGCATGTCAATCCGATTTACAGGTCAAAAGTTACAAGGAAAAGAGTGAAAAAGCCTCTCACAACTACACTGCAAGAAGAGATGGTAAACAGGTGAATCAAGTGAAAAGAGGTAATCTTGGTTTTTTTCCATAAAATAAGATATTTTGAGGATAAAAGACACAAGCATGTGAATGTGACACCTCAAAGATGCCTTGAAGGACAAGACACACAAGTTGGGACCCCCTGCTGGAGCCACACAGAAGATGCCTAGGTGGGGCCCATATACATCATGCACCCACATGGAGCCTCACCAACCAAAAATGCCGAATTTCCTGATATTTTGAGTCCTAATATATCCCATTTTAAGAAATATCCAAAGAACATTTGATTTAGGCTAACTCTTTATCCTAATCAAGTGATTATGTAAAACATGGCTCCCTCACCTATAAAAAGGGCAACCTTCTGTTCATTGGGGGTAAGTTATGAGTGAGTGAGAATAGTTCAATTCCATAGTGACACACTCATCTTAGTGCCACACTTTCTCTTGAAGAAAGGATGAAGTCTTGCCTCATCTTCTCTCTCCATTAAGGTGGTGGCGATTGCGCTCATGTAAGATATATGTTGCTAGGTTTACTTTCATTTGCATATCAAGTCCAATACTTGTCTCTAACTCTATATATATCTCTCATTATCTATCTTTAATACCACCACCACACGTAGATCTATCTCTAATTCTATCTTACTCCTCCTTCGATCTCTCTTGTTGTGTCCTAATTGTTTCATTAGAAGGTATTCAAGCAGCAACCTTGTTAATGTAATGGGTACAACCTTCTTGCGGGAAACAATTATGTGCACAAGTTTAGTAACCATATCTTCATCTTCCACAAGCATCTCTCTCTCTTAAGGTTCTCATTCTGTTCCACAAACTCTAGAATCTCCTTGCTACAGGTACATCTCTCCCCGCAGTATCCTTATTGCCTAAGGGCAACAATAGGGCTTGGGAGAGAAACTCTCTTCTTCTCCTCCTTTCACTTCTTTCACACCTTTATCTTTGAACATACTAAGTATATCATTGAGGAATAACCATAATCCACATAGAGGTAATTTCTTTCAATTCCATTCAGTGCAATCTATTAGGGTTAACATTTGGATTAGTCGAAAGATTCACTTTCAGCAACGCATAGTGTTTCTATTTGGTCCTGAAAGGCTCAACGAAATACTTCTCTCACCAGATCCCATCATACTACCTATTATTGACTATGAATTCTCTTTTGATGTGAATGTGGTTATTTTATTATGAATCAAGAGGATTTGTACTCACAACTAATCCCAATTGCTAGACAAAACATATAGATTATAGTAAGCTGAAAGCTACAGTTCCAAAGAGCAATCCGCAGCTTATTTGGACAACAAAGATTAAATATCATTAACTCATGCATTAACCCTTTTATCCTACCCATGATACGATATGATCGTAATCTTGATGTTTTCATTTTGGTTTTGATCTGACTATCTTTCATGAGTTCTCTCTATCACGTGTGTGTTTGTAAGGAAAAGTGAGCAGCTTCTTTTGCTACATTTCTTCTTTAGCTCTAGAAGCTATGTTATCTACATCTTAGCTCCTTCTCATAACCCTTGAGCTTCTCACAAACTCTCACAGCAAGAGGCCCGGTGCCTTCCTGGCAAGACCGCCTACTTCTTGACATATTTTTGGTGAACCCGACAGGAACCTCCCAGGGTGAGAGTTTGTGGGTATCCATGGGTGATCATGTTGAGCAACATGGTATGCATTTTGACCCAACAACAATGCAAATGTTTCAAGAATTTTCAATGTTTATGCAACAACAACATGCCACTGAAAGAAGGGATATTTCAGCAACGAAGGCCATATAAGCGGTCGTCAACAGAATGGATCAATTCAATGGCAAAGATGTAACCATGTACTTACAAGAGTATGTGAAGGAGATGGAGCTGCATCGCGTGTCAGAAGGTGAGATGATTCAAAGCTTTGAGCTAGTTGTTGCCCCAAAAATTAGGGAGCATGTTAGGGCAATTAAAGATGGGCATGGGAGAAATTGGAAAGAACTCAAAGTAGCTTTAAAGGAGGAATATTTCATGGAGGACTCTGAGAGAGTAACCAAAAGGACATTCTTAGAATGGGTAGTCAAGCCAAATCAAGGACTATCAATAACAGAGCTACTTAGGGAATTTGAGCGGCTCTATGCACAACTCACAAGGACAGAAGGGCCACACTAGATGCAGAGAAGACAAATCTTTTCTTACAAGCTGCAGGTAAAGAGTTTCAAGAAAATTTGGAGCTTCTTCTTGAAGATAAAGATGTTGAGCAAGGACTAAAGACTGACTGGAATGAAGTTGAAGGTGCTGTCTCGTTGCTTGCCAAACGAGAAAGAAGAAGGGACAAGATGGTAGTAAACACTACAAGTCCTTCCACCTCAACTTCTGACAAAATGGTAAAGCCTACTTTTATCGCTCCTAAGTTTGACGAGTCCATGCTAGATGAGCTTGTGAAGGGAATGCCTGACTTGAAGGTGAAGCTTGCAAAGCTTGAAGAAAAAGGCCAACCACTAGGGCCACTTCCTAGGCAAAGACAACAACCCAAAGAAGGGTTTGTTAATAGATGCATTTCGTGTGATAGTACCGACCATGTAAGAAGGGATTGTGATGATTTTAGTGATGCTTTGTCAAAAGATGTTGTCTTTTTTAAGGATGGTAAAATCCACTTAAGAGAGATAGGTCTACCCTTGAGAACTAACTTTGGGAAGGGGGGAATGCAAACCTTAGTTGAAGATATGGCAACTAAGCATGCCACATCTTCAGTTGAGGCAGCTACTTATGGAGTAAAAATTGAACATTTTTGTGATGAAGAGGTGAGTGACCATCATGGTCAAATTTGGCCAAATGTCATGCAATTAGCTAAAAAGGGAAATCTTACAAAAGTGATTGTACATGAAGCAGGTGATTGCATACGTCTAGAAATAGGATGGAATGATCCAGTGGACTCATTGTCAGTGCATGCCTACATTACAAAATGCCAACAAAATGAGGCAATTGTAGAAGAGAAGCGCAGACGTGAGAATGCTGATGAAGGACCATCAAAAAGAGCTTCTTGAAGTGGGGGAAGAAGCGACTCAATGCCTTCCCAAACACCCTCAACACAAGGAGCGTCTTCTTCTTTACAACCAAGTTTGAGGAATCCTAAAAAGATTGGGCATACCTTCACAAAGGAGTCTTTTCAAGAGTTGAAGATTGGGTGCGAGGAGTTTCTAACATAGGAGGAGACAAAGTGCTTCAAAGAAATGCTTTCAAAGCATGGTAAGGCTTTTGCATTTGAGCCACATGAGATAGGATGTGTTGATCCTTCTATTGTAGCTCCAATGGTAATTTTCACAATACCTCACGTGCTTTGGAATCTGCGGCCTATTCCGGTTCCAAAGGCTCATTTGCCAAAGTTAGTAGAGCTACTGAATGAGAAAATCAAAATGAGAAAAATTTCTAGTTGGATTAGTGGATGCAGACTCAAAAAATATAACTCATGTCTCACACTATAGATGCTTAAACAAGTAGGTGAAGCCCATCCAAAAACATTGGATGAACTATTGTAAATTCATGAAGCAAAAGAATAAGCAAGACTCAAAATCCTCAAAAGAAAATCTATGGCACAAGGAGGAATTCCCCACAAGCTACCATCACTACCAATTCATGCAATTCAATTGTCCATAGACCGGTTAAGAGACACATATGTATGAAGTAGTTGATTTGTAGCTCCATGCTAAGACCTTCAAATGCGTATTGTTCTACATGAGGGAACGAGCAAATGCAATGAATTACACAACCTATTGTAAGATCAACATGGTACCACTAGTCATGCAACGACTCAACCTTAAGGCTACAAATCAAGGAATCATTGTTATTATGGGCTACAAAAATGTCAACATCACTCTTGAATCTCGTCAATGCCTACATAAACTCCATATATGAGACATAGACTTCAATGAAGTTATCATTTTTGGAGTGCCATGGATGTGCACCTACAAAGCTCTATCCTACAATGTGTCATCAATGGACAAATTCATGAAGCTCACTAGGGAATAAAATACTTTGAATGGTTAGTATTTCATGTGAAACATACTCAATCATCTCTCCAACCACCAATTCCATCCACTTTAACTATGCAAGAAACTAGAAAACGCTGGCTACCCAAGAAGTTTGTTTGGAAATCCTCCATATCTATTTCGGTACTTACACACTACTTCGGTACCCAAACACCAACTAGAATCCATAACAACCACCAAAACAGTCCACATTTAATAGCAGCACCAACCCCACATAACCCAAACACCGCCGCTGCTCAACATTTTACCTCAACCAAAAAAACATAGATGGATCTGGCTACCAACACAATGAGTCCAACCATTGCAAGAACCCTAGTGTGCCCTAGTAGTCAGAGATATATGGAAAGTTAAACCTTCATGCCATACTAAATTTTCCACTCAACTCACCAACGTCAAACAATGCACTATCCAATTGCAAATTTTTCTTTTTCATCAAGTCACTAGAAAAGAATCTTCACCCCACCAGCAAAAAAATATGAACCATATAGCCAAAGCCCATTTTTACCACATCTTATGCAAAAATTGGTCATTCCCCTCTGTAGATTGCCAATACAACTTGTAACCAAAAACCCAATCCGCAAACATGCATCAAGTGGGAAAACTCACCTGAGGTAAAACTCATTGAAAACATTATGGTGCTTAAGATGTGGTGCCACTAAGGATTGATGACAAGGAGGCTTTTGCAACGATAGAAACACGGTTGCTGGATAGAATTATAAGATGATTATAATGTCTCCATTCCATAATTTGCACTAGACTCAAACAAAAATGAGAGAGATAGAGAAGAAGAGCCTCTTGAGAGGGCACCTAGCACTGAAGTTGAGGTTTGCAGAACGAGCTTGATCATCATCAAGTGTAGAAGAGGGTTAGATAGTAGGTCGGGGTTTGGATCATTGAATGAAAAAGAGGGAGGCTTGTAGGCCACACTGGACTGAGTATAGAAGAGATCCGCAAGGCCCGAACCAACCAATCATAGAAGATGAGAGACTACAAGAAGCGCACGGTGCAGTAAGGGTTTCATGGGATTCAGACACCTACATTTTGTTTTGTAAATCCTTAAAGTCCTAATAAAAAATATTGAGAGAATTTTTCAACTTTCACACATTGGACTCTTGCTGCCAAATGAAGGCATATTGTGTAAATCCCACATCGACATTACCAAGTTACCAGTCCCTAGGATAGTGTTCAAGGAAAGTAACTATTTGCTTGGCTGGCCCAATGCTTAGCAAGGTTCATCATGGACTTCGCTTAGTAGACTGAGAAACATTTTCCAAAAGCCTTATCACGAATGGCATCGAGCATGCGGAGTACATTGACATAAATCTGATCACCATCAATCATGTTGTTCTTCCCCCAAAATGCAAGATTGCAGAAAGGAGAAACACAAAAGTAAGAATTCAAATCCCGGTTTTAGTGGTGATAGTAGACATGATACCAAAAGAGAACACCACAGTCAAGACAATGGTAGAAGTGGCAATGGTAAACGGATCTTCCAGATAACCACTTAAGAAAATGAATTCACCTAAGAGATGTGAGAATGAGCCATTAACACATCAAGGGTCTTGGATGTGAGGGATTACGCCAAATATGATGTTGATGGACATGGACTCTTGTATTGATTATAATAAAGGAACTAAAGAGGATCTTGAAATTGATCTCAATGAGGATGAACCAACCTCCTTGAAAGGATAAACAAGGTACGCCATTGATTTGTCACTGTGCGCATCTGTCACACGTGTCAATGAAAAGGACTTGCCGATACACTATGTGCGAGCCACAAATGGCTCCAAACATGCAACTAGCCTAAACTAGTAAGCTCAAAGATGGAGATGGTGTGTCCCTCACCGCTCTACGCTTGCTGTCGTGGAGGATTCCTTGTTGTAAAGAAACAGGAGCTGCCACTATGCCGTGCTCAACCGCTTCACCGCCACCGTGCCGTCGTCGCAATGCTCGATCACACACACTCCCACTCGATCTCTCTTTCTCTCACTCACTCACGCATACACACACACACACACACACACACACACACACAAGGAGATGAAGAAGAAGAAGATGGAGATGGAGCAAGAGCACTCTTCAATTGCACAAATGAGATAATTAGTGAATTTTAGGTTTAGTTGACGTTTATATGAGCTCGCCCCATTCACACTTGGGTGCCGATGCTTAGCCAACTAACCCTTGAATGTTCCAGTTAGAGTGTGCCTCTCATCAGTGATCACTCTTATCCTTTTCGTTTGGACCGACAAGCCCAGTACCTGACTCTACCAAATAAATAATACGGCATCCGTCGTAGGGGTTAACATGCGTGGGGGTTAACATGTTCCCCTTCCTGATGTAGATTTCGTCCTCGAAAGCTATTGAGTTGAAGCTCGTTTATTGAGGTGGAAGAGCATTTGAGATGAATGTCCTTAGACTTCTTCAATCACTGCAAAATCAAACAACATTGGCACAGTAATTGCATTCTCATATACAAAAAAGCATATGCAGTTTTAAGTAGACAAATTGATTGGTAATAGAATTTTAGAACATTTTGTCACCAATAAACATTAAATTTCAATATAATCAACGCATAAATAGTTGTAAGGATAAAAAATTAAACAAGTTTGGGGTCGCTAATTTAACGGTCAAAAGACACTAGAGGTCAACTATTAATACCATGGGCAAGCTTCTCAATTTCCTCTGGTCATTTAAGTTGTTTAATCTCGCGAGAGCCAAGTATTTTATGTCCGAGGGCTGACTAGAGGCTATACCTAGAAGACCTTGTAGTTAAGCTATGAAAAAAGGAATTGCTTATGAAATCATCACCTGACTGATTTCCTTTTCTTTGACCCCCCAAAGTATTTTTTCATTGATTTACTTTTGATGTGTGTGCTTACTTTGTATGCCTTGGGTTTTTTTCTTTTCAAGGAAAAGCGCCCACACTAGGAACCTCTAAGGCTCTAGTACCATAGGCGATACATATGAATGAAGTACCACATCAAGCTGAGATTTCTCTTCCAGCTTAAGATTTTACATTGTGGCACTTTGTTTTTTTTTGTATGTTTTTAGCATTTTAATTTTGTAACTTTAAGGGTCATATAACAGTGTTACCCTCCCCAGGCTCATCACATTAGTAAACTCCCTTTATAATACTTAAGCTAAAGGTCAATAGGGACTAAGCCCACTAGAAGCCCTAGTACATTGCACACAATGCTGCCTAAATCGTATTAAGAACCTAAGTAACCATTGATATTAGGAAGGCATTCCCCATGGTATTAAGAGAAGATCTCTAACGCCTAGCTTGGTCAAACTAGCTTAGTCGGACTGCTTGATTTTTAAACCTAGACAAGTGATTATGACAAAAAATTACATTGAATTTAATGTTTGATACTAAGCAAATGTGTTGAATTATATTATACTACTATCACAATTAAAGAAGACAAACATGGATGCAAAAAAGATAAGGGGCAATGCTAATGGACAAGAAACACCTGTTTGTGTTGATGGTTACGCTTGATTTGAAGTGTGAACAAGAGAAAGATTCCATGAAGGTCCAAATCCTAACAACAGTAATACGTTCCTGTACACACTAGGAAACACAAAGAATACCTCTAGGAGGCACATCAGTGGGAAAAGGTACCAACACTTATTGAACACAATTAAAAAACATAAGGGACCGTAACCTAATTATTTGCACTCCCCCTAATTAAAGATTCAAGGGAATAGGATATTGTAGAGATTATGGGGGAATCCTAAGGCTAAACCCCTATCCTCATCGTCGAGAAAAACAAATTCATCATCCATGAGACCATATGTGCCATCCGTATAATCATGTAAATCTTCTCCATCATCAGAGGCACCAATATTTACTAAGAAGGTCACTAGACGTCTATAGTCATCTTGGTCAAAAGGATAGCCTTGTGCAATGGGAGAGGCACTCTCTACTAAGTATGGATCAGTCGTGGTCAAGAGACGTATCAGCCACTCTAACACCCCAAAATTCCTCTCACATGCTAGCGTACCTACCAAATCCCATTCACAGGCAAGCACCGGAAAGACCATGTGAAACACTTGTGAAATGTAACGAGAGTACCTCTCATTCAAGGCAGGAGTGGATGACTCTAGTATGCTAGCCATATTGTACACGCAAATAGATGACGCTTAAAGAGCAAATATTACAAGGGTCGTGTTCTTGTGCATAATGTGTTTTTTATAATTTTTTTGTTATGGCTCTTGAAAGTCGCCTTCCAAGTCTTCTAAATAACGTTCAAGTAACCCAACGGTCCCCTAACTTACCTAAACGTATACTAATTTGCCATATTTTTGCTATGCTAAAGTTCATTTTAACAGATTTAAGATTACGCGCTCGTTTTTCACTTATTTTGCTAAATTTTTTAAATTTTGTAGTCCAACAGGTATAAATTTAATCAAATTGTTTTACTCAATACACCAATTTGATAAGTCAAGCTGCTAAATTTCCATTAAAATGTCAAAATCTTTCTATCCCCAAATGATTACCAAATATGTAACACTATGAAAAATGTTTCATTTCAGACAATTTTAAATGCAAATAAACTTACTAATCCCTCTCTAGAATATGATTCCTCTCTCTCCTCTTTTCTTACTTCTCTTTCTTGTTTTTCTCTCTCCCATTTCTCACTTCTTAATTTCTCTCTCTTTTTTTAAACCTTTCCACACACTCACTGTGATGCACACATTCCTTCCTACATTCACATACTAAATTTCAAGAAACAAAGAAATGAAATCAACAGTCACAGTCATAATATGCAATTTCTATTATTCTCTCTCTTCTTATCTCTCTCTTGATCTTTGATACACACAGTCATAAAGTTCAATAATTGATGCTTACAGTAACCCACGCACACTCAATTTATCAAGTCTCATTCTCTCTTTCTCTTTCTTTCTACACACTAACAGTAGCATTATTCATTCATAAAATCACACATAATATTGCTAGAAAGATGACACAGTTGATAGGAAACGACTTCTTTCTTTCCTATGCTTTATCTTTAAACGACCTTATCTCTCCTTAACACTTCACAGTAGCATAACCATACATAAAATTACATGATCAAGCAAAGAAGAATCGACATAATTTCAGAATTTCGCTTTATTTCTCTCTCTATCACTTACCTGTAGATAATTTCCTGCTTCTCTCTCTTGATACTTCAAGGTAGCACCATTCACGATTCAGCAAGACGGTGAATTCGATCCACACACAGTCAATTTATCATAGGAGAATGCAATGGCCATTTTCGTTACTCCGTCTCTCTCTTCTACAACGTTATGACTACACACACTAACTTCCACATACACATGAGCAAGAAGACAATTACACACACACACTGATTGCAGCAGGTTTCGTTCTCTTTCTCTCTCTCTCTCTCTAAATCTTGCAACCTACAGATATACACACAAACAGGAAGTTGAGAACGGAATCTCTCTCTACTCCTTAACTTCAGCGCTACCCCTTTCTCTCACTATTTTTCTCTGTGTATTGCTATACTATGCAGGCAAGAATAACACACACACACACTCATGCATTCTCGAGCAGATCAACGCCCACAGTCATAACCATCTTCTCTCTTTCTCTCTCTACTTCTTCTCACTAAACTCCCAGCGCTAAAACTCTCTCTCCCTACTTCTGTACTTCAGCGCTACCCTTAGGATCTCCTTCTTGCCAGAAAAAACTATCTCTCCAACCAACTCCTGCTCTCGCGACTCCCCACTTCTGATCTCCAGCGACCCTACCTCTCCCGGGTCTGCCTCCTGGTGACCTCGCGTCCTAACGGTTTCTCTCCTCACCCGCACACAGGTGCGACCTCTTCTCCTCGCTCTCGTTCAGCCTCCTCACGACCTCCTCTCACTCTCACATGCTCTCCCTCTACACACACACAGACGTGACCTCTGGGTTCTCGTCAACTGCTTGCTACCCTCTCTCCTCCTTTTCACTCAGAGACAATCTCTCTCTCTCTCTCTAACTTAGCGCTACATCAAATACATTCTCTCTCTCTCTTTCTCTCACTACACACAGGTGTCTGCTTGGTGGCCTCCTTCCTCATCCCATCGACTACTCTCCTCCTCCCCTTCAGTCAAGGTGCAGCCAAGGCCAACCTCATCTCGTTCTCTAGGTAGCACCAAATCAATCCCCCTTTAGGGCTGCAGGTGTTGAGTTCTCTCCCTAGGCGACCTCCTCTCACTCTCTTCCTATGCTCTGCACACACAACAGCGCAGCCCTACTCGGCTCCCCGTAACTACTCGCTACTCCATTCTCACAGCGCCATCATGGGCCTCCTCGCGACGGTTCTGATCAGAGCTATGCAATAATTTTTTTATTTTTATTTTTTTTAAATGTGAAAATTACTCCTTTTAAGTTCCCATTCACACCTCTACTTGGTCTCTCTCTGTCTCTCTTTCTCTCACCTTGAGTTCAACTCTCGTCTCCTAGATCTTTAAGGTCTCTTGGGATAGTTTCCTAAGACGTTAAAACTCTTTTCTTCTCTCACTTCGATTCACTGCAAAGCAGGGCTCGCCTTTCCTCTAATTTTCAACCCGCTCAGCAAGGAAACCTAAAACCCTCTTTACGGCTCGTCTCTCTCTCTCTCATTATCTGTCCAAAACAAAGTTGGCTTCTTTCACTTTCTCTCTCCTTAAACTTCATATTCAGTAACCTTGCGGCCTACTCCTTCTCTCTCTATATCGCGCTTACGCTTGACACTTTAATTATAAGCTTCCCGCAAAACAATGACCAATCATTCAAATTTCAATGACATTTATATGCAACATTCATAAAATCATACTAAAGAAGCATTATGATGCAGTGATTTACATACATATGCTCCTAATATGCCCATGCAGGTTCCCAAATTAATGTCAAAAGTTTACAATTTTGGTGTAGATTGATGGGTCTACATTCCCCCCACACTTAAATTTGAAGTCGTCCTCGACGAAAAAGTAAATAACTTGGACATTGCCAAAAAGCTTCTTGACTTGCTGCAACATTTCCAGCTTCGCAGCCATACTTTGAAAAATAACTGGCTCCTCTCCTTAACTACGAACGCCCTCGTGAGCATAAAATCTGAAACACGTGACACTAACACCAGTAGGCTGTCCATTTTTACTTGATTTAAAACAAGGATTTGTTTCAACAATAAAACCATTAATCAGTCAGTCAGTGACAACTCATAAACACTAGACGTAGTTATATAAACATGTTAGGCCCAGGAAACAGGAAACATATATACCCTCACTAACTAGCATTTACAAAGATTTAAAAATCACAAACCTAAACCTCACCAATAGCAACTAAAATCAATAATAAGGTGACTAGTTAATGGAATAACTATAAACCGCCCTAGGCAAAACAATAAATTTATTACTTTTTAATAGCAAGAACAACCCCCCTCCATGGCGCTAGAGCTCTATAGAGGTAAACCAATTAACCCCTATATTATAGAAAATATACAGTATTCACATCTAAGTGAAAGTCATCGCCTTTAATTTATTTCCCTTCTTTTGAATTCCCAAGTTTTTAGTGGTTTTTTTTTCATGCATTCTTTTTTTTTCTATTTTGATTGTTAGCAAGTCACGTCGGACTTGAATTTTTTTTAATATATATATTTTATTTATTTCGCACACATTCCACTCTCACTGCTGTGTCGAGCAGGAATTATTAGCACTTACACTTCCACCCCGTACAAAACCTGGCTACGGCTCGTGGCTCTGTCATCACTAGAGACAAAGTGGACCCACCCGCCTACCAAAATTGTACGGCGACGGTCACACAACATATAACATAAAAATTTTGTTTTTTTTTTAAATTCTCCCCTTGGCTCATCACTAATGTAAATTAACTAGCATACCACCCATAATCTAGAGATTAAAGGTCTATACTCCCAACCACAGAGACCTACATCACTTCTAAGGATCGTTAGATCACCATTAAGAGCATAAATATATTGCCCAAAACTAGTTTAGCTAAAGTGATTCTATTAAATAATCACCTTGACTACCTTTCTCAGCCACTAACAGCTTGGTCACCGGTCAGTGATTGCTAAGTTTAGATAAAGGAAAGCTAAAAAGAACATATAAACCCCCTAAGCTAACAAGTCTAATATAACTATAAATAGTGTTATACTAACTTGTCACTAACACATCTATTACAGCAGGCACACAAATAATCAAAACTAAATAACTGAACAGTATAGGTAGAAGTAAATCACCTGGTTAATCTGCTTGAAAATGCTCCTCTTTAGAGCTACATCCCCATATATAGCTTTGACAGTCAGCTCCAATTTGTAACAGGTACTTCTCCGCAAAATTGCTCGGTTCTACAAAAAGATTAGACTACACTCCCCTAAAGGAATGTAGTTATTCTACTCCTAATTTTTATGGGTTTTTGTTTTATTTGTTGTTTTTTTTAGTGTTTTGTTTGAATACAACAAAAAATCAAGCATAAAAGAAATGATTCTTTTTGGATTTTGTGAAACTTCTTAATTTTTTTGTGTTTTTCTGGTTTTTTTTTTTTTTAAAGCCTCTCGCTACATATGACGGAATAGTGCAGGTGCATTGGCTAAGCCAAAAGGTGCTACCCGTTATGGACTACAGGTATCCATACATGGTCCAGTTACCTACTTCCAGTAAAAGCTTCAGAATCCTACTTGTATTCAATGCCCTAGTTAGAGGCGTCTATATAAGGTTCAGAAACCTACTTTTACCAAAAAGCTACAGCTCCCTACATGTACGTGAAACCCTATCCTCTTTCTTCTATTGTGCTATGGATTCCAAACATATAAACATGCTACAAACACCTACTTTTCACTTGAAAAGCTACAATGTCCTACTTGTATAATGCCCTATTCAATACACAAATTTTTAAAAGAAAAATTACTTCTTTTCAAAAACCAAAATGTATATGCAAATAAAGTAACATCATGTATTATAACTCACTAGGTACAATCAATAATATTTTTGCATTGCATTACTCTCATGCATCTCTAATCCTTAAACACACATTTTTCTTGCACTAACATATGCATTTCAATTTTAAAACACAAATCCCACCAAACATGGCATCTACTAAATCTAGACTGCTTTATGTCCATTTCAATTTACCTAAAATTATCACTTGATTTTTTTCTAATCCGCGCGTCCAACTCTCATGGACAATTTTGCTAAAATTCTATTGGTGAAAGACCAAAGTTTTGCCAAATATGTTTGAATTTGGATTTCGCTGAAACTCATCATTCTTCCTACAATTGAATGAAAATAACTTGCATATAAGCAAGAATAAACAAGAAACTATCTCCTCAACTATATCTTATCTCACACCACTCAAGTCACACACTTACTCACTCCTACTCTTTACTCACTTCTCACTCTCTCTCAAACTCACAATCTCTTTTTTAACTTCTGTCCTCACACAATAACTTAACCACATAATCAACTTCCATCAAAACACGGATTTGTATTCATCTTGCACACACATAAAACCAGTAAACATCCAAATAGGAACAACAAAAACTCCTCAGTGTAGCCCAAATATTCACACATAAATGACAATCCATTAAAACTCACACTCACTTCCATATGACATGAAATGACATCTCTCTAATTATGAGTATCTCAATCAAAATGAGCTAGCTATTCCATATTACAAACAAGAAAATATATATATATATTTTTTTCTAAACCAAAACAGTCACTGCTTACTCTCTCCTATGATTCTCTCATCATTGAGCTCAGGTAATTTGGTTTACCAATTTCAATTTTCACCAAACTTTGCAGTATGGCCTATTACACCATAATATTTATACCCAGATTGTCTCTTTTCATAGATTTTACTATCCTTGTTCTCTATCCTGCCTTTTCTAGGCTCTGTTGAAAACCTTGTGTGGACATTCGGTCTCATAAGATTTCTATTATCCTCTCCTCTCTCTGTTTCATCTCCCTCTTGCATATATGCAATATATTCTCTAATCTCATTCCCTAAAATGAGCGCATTAACTTGACATTCATGTTTGTGTCTCTTACATTCCTCACCATTCCCACTAACATGTTGAGTATGATTTTCTCTCAATCTCTCAGGTTCATTCAAAATTAAAGTCTTTTCTATATTTAACTCATCACAATCATGTCTAGTCTCAAAGTTAGATGAACCTAATTCAATTTCAATCTCAAAGTATTGCTCATATGCAAAGTGCTTAGTACATGCATCCTTAGAAGTAAGAATATATTCTATGCTATATTCCATCAAATCAAAAGTACATCTCTCTTCTTTACTATAGCATGCACCACTTAATTCATAGGGCACTAAAGTTTCAAAGTAAATTTGCTAAAATATTTGTAAATGCTCCCTATCAAGACACACTTCTAACAAGGCTTGTCTTTTCTCGATATCTATCAAGGTAGCTATATTATTATCTACTAGCTCTCTTTCCTCCCGTTCTACATCTCTCAGTAAACATGAGTTATCAAAAGAAACATCTATATATTCGTTAACATTGTCAATACAACAGTCATTATCGACTATAGGAGTCATATGCTTCTCACTCTCACGGGGCCTCTTATCATTGGAAAGTACTTGGCATCCAAATATAAGCTGCTTACACTCATTAAGCTCCTCTCCCATTGTATTAATGCACCCACTCATGGTTTTCATTTCCTCAACATGCGATTTAGATTGCTTATCTAAAATTTGACAAGTTTTTCCTATTTCTTTGTTAAAACTTATTATATCTTGTTGAAAAATAGATTATATTCTAATATGGCCGACTCTCTATCTTGCCTAGCCTTCATCAAATCTTTTCTAGTTTCTATTTTTAATCTAGTCAACTTTTGCCGAATTTGAGTGAAAGCCTCATCAACTAGTTCTTGTTGTTTAATTAGTTCTACTTGAATAGCCTTTTCTTCTTTAAGTGCACTAGGATCTCCTACACCCCCACCTAGGTCTACTTCCACCAACTTCACTTCCTCTCTGTCTGTTCTTAAGTATAACATGCTAGCTCTAACAAGTGATTGAATCTCTCTACTTCTAAAAACTACCAGACGGCTCTCGACTAAAATTTTCTATTAGCAAACTGAAGGTCATCGAAACCAAGGTATGCATTGGGATAACCCAAACTCTATTTAAGATTTTCTTTTCTCAGCGTAACTACACTGACATGCCTCTTTCTAATTGGCCAAACCTAGGGTACGAGCATGCAAAATCTATGCACTGGGGTGCCCCGTAGATCTACAGCTAGCTAGCTGGCTCTCGGCGGACGCACCAAATGAATGTCGCCTTCCAAGTCTTCTAAATAACGTTCAAGTAACCCAACGGTCCCCTAACTTACCTAGACGTATACTAATTTTCCATATTTTTTCTATGCTAAAGTTCATTTTAACAGATTTAAGATTACGCGCTCGTTTTTCACTTATTTTGCTAAATTCTCTAAATTTTGTAGTCCAACAGGTACAAATTTAATCAATTCTTTTTACTCAATACACCAATTTGATAAGTCAAGCTGCTAAATTTCCATTAAAATGTCAAAATCTTTCTGTCCCCAAATAATTACCAAATATGTAACACTATGCAAAATGTTTCATTTCAGACAATTTTAAATGCAAATAAACTTACTAATCTCTCTCTAGAATATGATTCCTCTCTCTCCTCTTTGCTTACTTCTCTTTCTTGTTTTTCTCTTTCCCATTTCTCACTTCTTAATTTCTCTCTCTTTTTCTAAACCTTTCCACACACTCACCGTGATGCACACATTCCTTCCTACATTCACATACTAAATTTCAAGCAATAAAAGAATGAAATCAACAGTCACAATCATAATATGCAATTTCTATTATTCTCTCTCTTCTTATCTCTCTCTTGATTTTTGATACACACAGTCATAAAGTTCAATAATTGATGCTTACAATAACCCACACACACTCAATTTATCAAGTCTCATTCTCTCTTTCTCTTTCTTTCTACACACTAACAGTATCATTATTCATTCATAAAATCACACATAATATTGCTAGAAAGATGACACAGTTGATAGGAAACGACTTCTTTCTTTCCTATGCTTTATCTTTAAACGACTTTATCTCTCCTTAACACTTCACAGTAGCATAACCATACATAAAATTACATGATCAAGCAAAGAAGAATCGACATAATTTCAGAATTTCGCTTTATTTCTCTCTCTATCACTTACTTGTAGATAATTTCCTGCTTCTCTCTCTTCATACTTCAAGGTAGCACCATTCAGGATTCAGCAAGACGGTGAATTCGATCCACACATAGTCATAGGAGAATGCATTGGCCATTTTCGTTACACTCTCTCTCTCTCTCTCTCTCTCTCTCTCTCTCTCTCCTACCTACATCGCTATGACTACACACACTAACTTCCACATACACATGAGCAAGAAGACAATTACACACACACTGATTGCAACAGGTTTTGTTCTCTTTCTCTCTCTCTCTAAATCTTGCAACTGTAGTGCTACATACAGATACACACACAAACAGGAAGTTGAGAATGGAATCTCTCTCTACTCCTTAACTTCAGCGCTACCCTTTCTCTCACTATTTTTCTTTGTGTATTGCTATACTATGCAAGCAAGAATAACACACACACACTCATGGATTCTCGAGCAGATCAACGCCCACAGTCATAACCATCTTCTCTCTTTCTCTCTCTACTTCTTCTCACTAAACTCCCAGCGCTAAAACTCTCTCCCTACTTCTGTACTTCAGCGCTACTCTCAAGCTCTCCTTCTTGCCAGAAAAAACTATCTCTCCAACCAACTCCTGCTCTCGCGACTCCCCACTTCTCTCCAGCGACCCCACCTCTCCCGGGTCTGCCTCCTGGTGACCTCGCGTCCTAACGGTTTCTCTCCTCACCCGCACACAGATGCGACCTCTTCTCCTCGCTCTCGTTCAGCCTCCTCATGACCTCCTCTCACTCTCACATGCTCTCCCTCTACACACACACAGACGTGACCTCTGGGTTCCCGTCAACTGCTTGCTACCCTCTCTCCTCCTTTTCACTCAGAGACAATCTCTCTCTCTCTCTCTCTCTCTCTAACTTAGCGCTACATCAAATACATTCTCTCTCTCTTTCTCTCACTACACATAGGTGTCTGCTTGGTGGCCTCCTTGCTCACCCCATCGACTACTCTCCTCCTCCCCTTCAGTCAAGGTGCAACCAAGGCCAACCTCATCTCGTTCTCTCGGTAGCACCAAATCAATCCCCCTTTAGGGCTGCAGGTGTTGAGTTCTCTCCCTAGGGGACCTCCTCTCACTCTTTTCCTATGCTCCGCACACACAACAGCGCAGCCCTACTCGGCTCCCCGTAACTACTCGCTACTCCATTCTCACAGCGCCATCATGGGACTCCTTGCGACGGTTCTGATCAGAGCTATGCAATAAAATTTTATTTTTGATTTTGTTTTTTAAAATGTGAAAATTACTCCTTTTAAGTTCCCATTCACACCTCGACTTGGTCTCTCTCTCTCTCTCTCTCTCTCTCTCTCTCTCTCTCTCTCTCTCTCTCTCTCTCTCTCTCTCTTTTTCTCACCTTGAGTTCAACTCTCGTCTGCTAGATCTTTAAAGTCTCTTGGGATAGTTTCCTAAGACGTTAAAACTCTTTTTTTCTCTCACTTCGATTCACTGCAAAGCAGGGCTCGCCTTTCCTCTAATTTTCAACCCGCTCGGCAAGGAAACCTAAAACCCTTCTTCACGGCTCATCTCTCTCTCTCTCTCTCTCTCTCTCTCTCTCTCATTATCTGCCCAAAACAAGGTTGGCTTCTTTCACTTTCTCTCTCCTTAAACTTCATATTCAGTAACCTTGCGGCCTACTTCTTCTCTCTCTATATCGCGCTTACGCTTGACACTTTAATTATAAGCTTCCCGCAAAACAATGACCAATCATTCAAATTTCAATGACGTTTAGATGCAACAGTCATAAAATCATACTAAACAAGCATTATGATGCAGTGATTTACATACATATGCTCCTAATATGCCCATGCAGGTTCCCAAATTAATGTCAGAAGTTTACAATTTTGGTGTAGATTGATGGGTCTACAACTCTTGCTCTTTTACTTTTCTTGTTTTTGTGATTATAAGTCTTTATATATACATTCCCTAAGGTTGGAGATTGAGAGGTCAGGGAGGAAGGTTGAGAGGGAAGCAAGTGAATGATGGATGTCAGCAAACACTCCCCCCTTCCTTGGGTAGATCATACCTTTTGGAATGATGTCATCACCTTTTGAAACCAATTGTTCCAAGTTGTTATGGGTGAAGTCTTTAACCAATAGTTTTTGACCGCCCTATGCGTTTCATCTAGTTGCAAGGGTGGTAAGGTACTCTCCCATGATTTTATTTGCAACGTTGTTGTAGGTGGTGAACTTACAACGGGAGGTGCAAACTCTTCCTTGTTTGTATGGATATGTACAATGGTGGGTGGAGGTTGTGTCAAAGCTTCTATTTCTGTATAGGAACTATATGAAGAGAAAGAAGCTTCATTTGATTTCCCTGTTCCTGAGCTCGGTGGAACAAATCGTTCTTTCTTTGTTACCCAAACTAGCTCTGGAGCGTGTGTGTAGCATTCTGTGATTTTTTTCTTTAAGCGATTGTCAATTTGTTTCAGAGCTTCAGGATTGGGATCACATGGGTCAGGTGATAGGTAAGAACACAATCTACGTTTTGGCACCCAGACTTGATCATTTCCTTGATAGTAGACTTGGGCTTCCAATAGTCTTTTAGGAATCGATCACAATATTTTGTTACTTTTCTTGGAGCGAGTGGGACATTTCTTACAAGGCTTCTGTTTTTTAGCACTAGCTTTGGTCACTAAAGAAGATTTAGGGACCCACTTGTATGTTTTCTTTGCTATATTAGGATGAGTCCTGTCAAAAGCTATATACATTGCTTCTAGCATATTTAAGGGTACGATGTCGTGCTGTGGCACGTATATAGTGGGAACGGGCATTAAACGATTTATCTTGTGACTTTTTGATGCATAAGTATACTTCATATAATACTCATATGCATAAATAAAAGCTTTCTACCATACCTTAGTATTACCTTTGAAGTAATATAAATGTACATTACTATTAGAAAGTACTGCAAGAGAAGTATCAATGACTGTGCCTCTTTTTGTCTGGGGAAAAAGCATTTGTATATTTCTTCTAATATCTCGGCTATACCCTACCATATATAAATTATTTTCTTCTTTTCACATTTATTTAATAATATAACTATTCAATAATGCATACCTTCTTGGATACATACAAGAGGGAAGGGCCTACTACAAGACTTTATGAAAAGGAAGATCCAAAGCTTTTTGGACCATCCCAATTTGAAAATCCCGACCTAAGGGCGTGGAGAAAAGGCCAAAACCAAGTCAAGCTCTTTTAGTAGGCCAATTTTTCCTTTTGAAGCATGTCAATCCGAGTTACAGGGAAAAGAGTGAAAAATCCTCTCACAACTACACTGCAAGAACAGATGGTTAATAGGTGAATCAAGTGAAAATAGGTAATCTTGGTCTTTTTTCATAAACTAAGATATTTGGAGGATAAAATACACAAGCATGTGAATGTGACACCTCAAAGATGCCTTGAAGGACAAGACACACAAGTTGGGACCCCCTGTTGGAGCCACACAGAAGATGCCAAGGTGGGGCCCACATACATCATGCACCCACATGGAGCCTCAACGACCAAAGATGCTGAATTTCATGATATTTTGAGTCCTAATATTGCCCATTTTAAGAAATATCCAAAGAACATTTGATTTGGGCTAACTCTTTATCCTAATCAAGTGATTATGTAAAACATGGCTCCCTCACCTATAAAAAGGGCAACCTTCTCTTCATTGGGGTAAGTTATGAGTGAGTGAGAATATCTCAATTCCATAGTGACACACTCATCTTAGTGCCACACTTTCTCTTGAAGAAAGGCTGAAGTCTTGCCTCATCTTCTCTCTCCATTAAGGTGGTGGCGATTGCTCTCATGTAAGATATATGTTGCTAGTTTTACTTTCATTTGCATATCTAGTCCAATACTTGTCTCTAACTCTATATCTATCTCTCATTATCTATCTTTAATACCACCACCACACTTAGATCTATCTCGAATTCTATCTTACTCCTCCTTCGATCTCTCTTGTTGTGTCCTAATTGTTTCATTGGAAGGTATTCAAGCAGCAACCTTGTCAATGTAATGGGTACAACCTTCTTGCGGGAAACAATTATGTGCACAAGTTTAGTAACCATATCTTCATCTTCCACAAGCATCTCTCTCTCTTAAGGTTCTCATTCTCTTCCACAAACTCTAGAATCTCCTTGCTAGAGGTACTTCTCTCCCCGCAGTATCCTTATTGCCTAAGGGCAACAATAGGGCTTGGGAGAGAAACTCTCTTCTTCTTCTCCTTTCACTTCTTTCACACCTTTATCTTTGAACATACTAAGTATATCATTGATGAATAACCATAATCGGGTAATTTCTTTCAATTTCATTCAGTGCAATCTATTAGGGTCAAAATTTGGATTAGTCGAAAGATTCACTTTCAGCAATGCATAGTGTTTCTATTTGGTCCTGAAAGGCTCAACAAAATACTTCTCTCACCAGATCCCATCATACTACCTATTATTGACTATGACTTCTCTTTTGATGTGAATGTGGTTATTTTATTATGAATCAAGAGGATTTGTACTCACAACTAATCCCAATCGCTAGACAAAACATATACATTATAGTAATCACAAAGCTACAGTTCCAAAGAGCAATCCGCAGCTTATTTGGACAACAAAGATTAAATATCATTAACTCATCCATTAACCCTTTTATCCTACCCATGATACGATATGATCCTAATCTCGATGTTTTCATTTTTGTTTTGATCTGACTATCTTTCATGAGTTCTCTCCATCACGTGTGTGTTTGTAAGGAAAAGTGAGCGGCTTCTTTAGCTCTAGAAGCTATGTTATCTACATCTTAGATCCTTCTCATAACCCTTGAGCTTCCTCACAAACTCTCACAGCAAGAGGTCCGATGCCTTCCTGGCAAGACCACCTACTTCGTGACAACGACTGGTGGAATTTCATCCCCCTTAGATGTTACCCAGGTCATCCCCCCCCAAGTGTCTATGGTTGCTGCTAGGTGGACCCAATCCACATTGTCTGACTCAGTCATCCCAGGTAGTACATCCATATAAGGAGAATCTTCCCCAATATCAGTGTCCGTTTTACACGTGTAACAATACTGCAATGGGGCCGAATGAATTGTGGTGTCAGATATATGATCAATTATAAACCTGTTTCCTAGAGGATGTGCTCGACCAGTTACAAGATCCACTCGAATGACAGAAGGAACTGCAAGTAGACATGGTTTTTAGACTGGTCATACACCTTTTTTGCTTCCCTCATGAAAGGACATCCTAAGATCATCTCAGATGCCATAGTGTGCATGGAGGAATCCATAACAATGAAGATAATTCTTATTTTATGTCCAAAGACCTTGACCTTGAGATCTTCTAGCATACAAATAGGTTTAACAAGAGACTCATTGGCCATCTTCACTACTATGGTTGTGGTCGCAAGGTGAGCTCTTTCCATAGTTTTCTAGCAATTTTTAGTCACAATGCTAACCCCAGCGCCACCATCCAGGATTCCCTTCATAGTTAATCCCTCAGTAGTGATTGCTATGGTTGCATTTGATTCATCACCCTCAAAGTATTGTCCCAACTTGTTAATAGGTATTTCTACAACAAGGTTCTCATCTAGGTTGGGTTGTGGATCTAAGTGTTCCTCCTCTATTGGCATCTTCCTAGCTCCATCCATCTGTGCAAATTGTGGTAGCCCGACCTTCAGTTCTCCATTGAGGAAAGCTCGAAGAGCTAAGAATAGCTTAGGGTCTCCATATAGTTTGGACATGATGGTGGTTCTGACTTTCGACGCCATGAAGTCCATCACTTTGGAAATTTTTAACGGCACCTTTTGGGCTTCAGTCCCTTTATGTAGGGAAGATGGGATCTCCATTTCTTCGATAGGGTCAGGTAGTCCCTCTGTAAATATTCATTCCAACAATAAGTGAGTACGCCCACTTTCCCATGACTTTAAGTCACTTTCTTCTTGGATGACACTAGGTATGGCTAGGGGTCTATGGACTTTCTGAGGTTGTTGTTGCGTAGGGAACACTATTTCTGTAATCTGGATTTGCCTAGGTGCTGACTCTAGATCCTTTTGTGTATCTTCTACCAAACTCCTTAATTTCTTGACTCGCTCGATCTCCTCTGTAGGGTTTTGATAAGTTCCTACCTTTTTCTTGGATCCTGGCCATTGTGGCTCATGACCATCTTCCTTATTGGTTTCTTGCTTAGTGATTGTTTTTTTCTCCATGGTTTCACCTGAATCAGAATCCTCTTCCGTGTCGTTAATATATACGGGGTCGTCACCAGTCCCTATGTTGGTCTTTGAACTGGGGTTTGACTTCGTTGCTTTTTGTGATCTCTTCCGTCATTTTTTCTTTTTTTTCTAGTATTGGGCAATTGATGCCGTGTCTCTTTCCTCAAGAATATAATTTTGTTTTTGGAGCATCGATCATGTGAGTACGTTTACCGGTACCACAGGTATACTTTGTGCTGGCTCCTTGGTAACCTCAATCAAGTTTAATGGCGTGACCTTCGGTGCATTTGTATTATTTGGACATTGGGCAATCAAATGATCTATACCACATCGATTACACATGAGTATTGGCATGGTAGATGTGCTCGCTTGATTGATTTGCATTAGTGTAGAATTCTTTTGTAGCCTAATAGGACACTCAGCCACACAATGTGGACCTCCACACTCATAGCATTGAAGAGGTGGTCTCTTAGCAGTGTAATTTATATTTTGGCCTCTTGCAGCAAGAGCAACTACTTGATAAACAGGTTTGACTTCTCCCCAATAGTCCTCCATGTAGTATTGTGGACTTTCTTCAAGCGCGTCAATCCTATAGGCAATATTAGGGTCTATGTCTTCCTCACAGCCTTCCAAACAAGAAATAAATGACTCACAACCCACTTGATTCACTGAAGTAATTCTCGAATGTGGTGGTTGCGGTCCTAGCACTGGAGGTGGTAAGGGTGTTGTTTGAAGAACATTTTCGGTCCTAGGGACCATGTGTTGTGACGTTTGTTCAAGAGGTGGAGCCGCCATCAATGCAGGCACTGGAGGTGTATTTGTCCATGCTAAGGTTGTTCTATTGGCCATTGCGCGCTTAAATACTATGCAATCCTTAGCTTGATGACCATACCTCCCACCACAGGCATTGCAATTCCCATTGAATTTCACTCTAAAATTAGGACATTCACTGGTACTATGCAGACCATTGCATACTGAGTACCATTGTTGCTCCATTCTTGGATACATATGATTGTTTGGTGGAGAACTATTATCTCTAAGACTCTCTTGAATGGTCTTTGTGAGATCTGTTAAAGTCATCTCAGATATCTTTGGCTCCTTAGCAATAGGCTTTAGGGTCATTGGTTGATGCCCCGATGTTTGCGAGCCTACAGACACTCTTTCTCTCCTTGAATCATTAAATTATCCTCCAATTGGATTGCATTGGTGGTGACTGCTTCCCAAGTGGTGATACCTCTTATGACTAGGCCATTCTAGATATCCTCATGTCGTAATCCCCTAATGATTCTATCGAGAAATCGATTATTAATGAAGCGCTCATTTGGATTACAACGATAATTCAAATTCTTCAAGCAACTAATAAAGTCTCTCACCGACTCTCCTTCCTCTCGTTGGGCTTTCTAGAACTGAGAGGCTACACCCAAAGCACTCCCTCTTGTATGTATTCTTTTAAGAACAGTCTCCTAAGAGTAGGGTAAATCGTTTTTTCTTCCACCCTTAGGGTTTTATACCAGTCCCCAGTCTTCCCACTTAAGGTTAGACTTAAAGCATTACTCTTATGCAGGTCATTGTGTTCTCCTAGAGAATCGCATATTTGTTCAAACAGTTTGATATGATTTCTCATATCCCCATCTTCACTAAATTTTTGTGTGAGCTTGGCTATTTGTACTGCCTTACTTCTAGGCTCTCTATCAGGCGTGTTACACATATTCTGAGAAATAGATCGACCAATATCTTGAGCAAATGTTTCCAAGTCACCTAAGTGAGCAGGCACCGTGGGTGGAGGTGTCCCAGAGACTACATGTAGAGTAGGTATTGATATTGGACTTGGCGTATAGGAATCCCTTGGGTTCCACGTTTGGTACGATGTTGTGCCATGTGGCGGACCAAAGCTCATATATGTGGCCCTAGGCATAGCAAATGTTGGATGTGACGTGCTAATGCTAGCCGGTATGGTCCCATGGAAATAAGTTGGGTGTTGTGGTTGTGGAGCATAGGTAGTTGAAACAATGGGAGGGGTAGGAACTACATGAGTATGAGGATCCATGGGTATGAGTATGAGTATGAGTACACACTTGTAGGTACTATTGCAGGCATTGAGCTACCATGTAGCAGTGCTTTACTAACAAATGACGTCCATGGCATGTTTCTCGGCATGCCCATCATTGGGGTAGGCATGGTAGCCGTGCTGTTATCAAGGGAAAGATGAGTTAGACTTGGAAAGGTAAAGCTATCACTTGTGGGCTTAGATTGCACTGAGACCCCTGGCAAAACAACATATGGAGGATCCATTGGACTTACCGAGGGAGTCTCCATTTGCGATATGGTTGGTTGTTTAGCCTTCCTTGTATCCACGAATCTTATGAGACCCATTGAAGGCATGTGGATCCCTTGTTCTGTATCTCTAGCTCAATAACCCTATGGATGACCTCACAAACACTTTGTTGTTGATCCTCCACACTAGTAGCACCCGTTGTGGATTTTAGGATATCTAACCAACCCATAAGATAGGTGTGACCTTTGTATAGGTCAGTTACAGTTTTCTTTTGTAGTTCATACTCCGAGTTCTCATCTAGGAACGCTCCATCTAGACTTGAGGTGCTGGGGGTGTCCTTTGAACTAGATGCAATGTGGCTCTCTATGGGTTGACCCTGAGTCTTACCATACACCAAGCGACATTTTTTGAGCAAACCAAAATCTGAGAGAATATTTATACCGCATGGACCTAGTTGTTGAGCCCTCTTCTCCATGAGAGAGAGAGAGAGAGAGAGAGAGAGAGAGAGAGAGAGAGAGAGAGAGAGAGAGAGAGAGAGAGAGAGAGAGAGAGAGAGAGAGAGTTCAAAATACTCTTGAATGAGAAGAGTGATTTGTCTTATGTCTATGTCACACTAAGGTAGGGAAGCAAAGGCCATGCGGAGGTGGTAGCCAGTCATTTGAAGATGAGAAGGAAAAAGTTAGCCTCCATCCCTTGTTAGAGGGATGGCCTCACACCCTCGGTCAATTTTCTCAAAGTAGTGGCCAACAACAAAAAGTGCACATGGGAGTTCATTTGAAAGGCGTTGAACCTTGGCAGATAGCATCTAAATCGAAGGTTTAACCACTTGGGCTACTCCCTTGAGAAAAATGTGCAGCTTTTGTTTTCAACCTCAATATGACAATAGAGTTTGCAAAAGGAGGGTGGGATGTGTCCTTGTGTAACAAGGGAAGTAGAAGCCATTGCATAATATGAAACTCAATGGAATTGTTTTATGAAATTCTTTGATGTGTATAAAAATTGAAAGCGAGACTTTCTCTCAATGCTAGAAAAAACCGGGTTACAATGTATTTTAACCGGTTGAAATTATAAAATCTCGACTATATTTTGAGCTTGCCTTTAAGAAAATCAAAGTTTCAAACGGCTTTAAGCAGAAAACCCAAAAAATTTACACAAGATTTAGTGTCATTACTAGCAAAAGCTTCAAATTTTGACCTAAGAATCGAGAGAAAATCCAAGTTTTCCCTTATTTCCACTAGTTAGATAAAATGTTTTTTTCTAGCCCTACTCTCTCTCTCTCTCTCTCTCTCTCTCTCTCTCTCTCTCTCTCTCTCTCTCTTCCCCCCAGGGTGTGATGGACGTGCAACCATTTCAGGGAGAAATTTTTTTAAAGCACATTGAAGAGCTTTAAACAAGGTGAGATATCACGGAGACCTGCAGCATGATGAATAAATGGGGAGTGGCTATGTCAAAGGTGGTCAGAAGGTAGCATAATGTATGTCGCGGAGTGATCGGTCCAATACATGTAACTAGATCCTGATTCGTATTCGGAGATTGCAGAGCTCGCCCAAATATGGTCTAAAGAAGATCCGTAGATAGTTGTAACATCTTTTACCAACTGTAGGATGTTATATTTTTTTAGGAAAGAGGAAAGATGGTAGTTTGTGGTACTTTGATAGTGCTGCTACAAAGCACATTACCTCTCATCGTGACTTCCCTCCTCTCTTGAGGATGTCCCTCATGGGAGTTTAGTCACTTGTACCAACAATGCCTCTTATCTAGTCAAGGGAGTTGGAAATATTGTGCTAATTGCTTCAAATGGAAGTTCTTTCACACTTGTAAATGCACTTTATCGACCTCAAATCAAGAAGAACGTTTTGTATGTGCTTGCACCTCTATACTTGGTCTTGTTGTTAAAGATGTACAATTCTTGATCTAGGTTTTGGTAATGAGATTGTTGCATCGGGCATTGTTTGTCATGAGCTATATAAGCTCACTTTGTATGACAAGTGTGGGAAACATTTTGCAAATGCATTTGTGGAGTTTAAGGCTATTTCAAATGCAAAACTTTGGCATGTATGTTTTGGGCATCTAAATTTTGTCAGCTTGCTGCATTTGCAAAATCTAATATGGTTGCTTCTTTGCTGCCTCTTGACGCACTACTAAGCATGTTTATAAAGGTTATATTTTGGGTAAGATGGAACGTTCAAAGTTTCTAAAGGATGGTTCAATTAGGGCTACATGCAAGTTGTAGCTTGTGCATAGTGATATTTGTGGCCATGAAAACTCCACCCTTGGGAAATTATCTTTACTTCATGATTTTAATTGATGATTACACAAGGAATGCATGGGTGTATCCACTTAAGTCAAAGTTTGAAGTGTTAAGGTGAATGAACCTCTAGACACACCTCTGAAAGCCTACAAAGCATGGATTCAAGCTAACCAAAATCAGGAACAAAAATGGATGACATATCCTAACACTGAGTTAGAAAAGCAAAGGTTGGAGATGAGCTATAAAATGACCCAAACTACCCAAGCTTTGCAACAATCAAGAATCCCACAACTGAATTCAAAAATCCACAAATAACAGTTGAGGGCTTCCATTGTATGAAACCAGAGGCCTACAAAGATGATGATGGCCTAGATGAGCTTTGAATACAAATACAAGAAGCAAATGAGGCAAATGGGATGAGCTAGAGAGTTAACCAAACCAGCAAGGGAGGTATGTCTTTCTTCCACCTATTGATGAGTTTGCAGCAGGATCTCAAGTAGATCTTGATATTTGATCATATTGGGGGATAGAGGATCAGGACAATATTTGGAGAGTCAACCTCAATCTTTGAGAACCTTACCATCTTACATGAGAGAGTATGATTCCAAGTTTGATGTGAAGGTGGTGCTGAGAGGCAGAAGTGAAAAATAGACCCAGTGGCCTCTACACCAAGACTATGCACAATGGCTCATCATGGGGAATACGCAATAGGGGCACCACCTAGCAGGATATGCGGCTAGGACGCATACATATACACAATGAAACATGCCATGGAAAACAATTTCAAGATCCATGCCCAAATGTGGAATGGGGTGGTTAGAGAATAAGGTGAGAGGAGTGGTGAGTGAGTGAGAATGGGCTTGCTACTCGTGCATGTAGTAAGGAAGATAACGAGGTCAGGGATACATGCAAGTATGCTCACTTCTCATACAAGAGGTGGCGAATCCGCAAACCTCAAGATGGAAGTAGCAAGATGATAGGAATATGAGAGGGAGAGAGAGTGTGTGTGTATGGTGGCAAATCCGCACACCTTAACATAAGCAGAAAAAAAAAAGGCAAGGAACAAGCATATACCATACTCACAATGAGATGTATCCAAAGCGACACAAAGTTTGGCACCAAGATGGAGTGTGTTGATTGCTTGCAAAAGATGAATACAATAGGTAGCGTATGGAAGGAAAATGAGAAGGGAACAAGATCGTAGGAGGCATAATGGAGAGATGGGAGTTGATGGCGAGGAATATCATGAGTGTGTCCACCCTTATTCTTCTTGAAATTGTGCCTTCAACCCTTAATTACAAGTGGTGTGGAGGTGTGGTGCTCATCTTTTGTGCATGGTGATGGTGATGATGATGGTGTTGTGATTATGTGATTAGGGTTCATGCTACAAGCATGTAGCACAAGAGTGTGTATGGATAGGTGTGTGTGTGTGTGTGTGTGTGTGTGTGTGTGTGTGTGTGTTTGTGTTCTCTCAAGTGAGCTCTCATGGCCTCCTTATATAGGGAAGGAGGGGAGGATTTAGCAATATTTCTATTTGAGGTGAGTGTCCCACTTTGGTGACTAGGAAAATACGGTGCATGTGACTGTGGCTCCCATCTTCTCTCCTCATTATTTAAAATACCAGAGTCAATAGCGAGAGAAGATGAGATAATGTGGGTAGGATGTAGAGGATAGGAGATATTTACAATAGTCTAGCTTTGGCTAGACATAAGCTTATTAGGGAGAGAAGAGAGAGGTAGGAAATTTACAAGAGAGATTGTCAAAGGTGGATAGCTGTTGATGAGGATGGATCCTCCAAAAATGGTGATAGAATCACTCTAGACTTGCCAAGACCTCATTAAAAGAGCCTTGTCTCTTGTAATCATGCTTGAAGACTTGTAGAGCCATAGCCATTCTAGAGGGAAGAAAATTGGGGATGGCCTGTGTCACCATTACACAAGAAAACTGGGGTCCACTACAAAAATCATATCTCCGTGTTCATAACTCCAAAAATTCTAAAACAAATTGAGCTAAAAGTTGAGATCACCAGCTACATCTTTCATGTTGAACGCTCCTTCAGATTAGGGGTTCTTCTTTACTTAAAAAATTCAGCCAAATAATGTATTATTTGTGGCTGCAAAATTCTTTTGGTGGTCCCCTTTGAGTGGACTTCTCTCTTGCCTTCAAGTGTAAGCTCCTTCATGTATATGAAAACATGACCTAGAGTTTTGAAAAGATTGACAATCATCTAGATGGAGGTATTATTGAAATTTGAAAGTGGGGTTGAGGTTTGAAAATGAAAACTAGTGAAAAAAATATTTGGTAGGGTGGAATAATATACATACATGAAAAATATATTAGAAAATACTAAAATATATATATTTAATATTTAAGGTCAAAAGAGAGATCAACAAAGAAATCTTACTTATTTATGCTACATCGTGATTGATTAGCATAAGTCTTATTTATTTAATAAAGGCTAAAACGTTTGTGAAAAAGGAAGAAAAAATCAAAAGTAACTTATATAATAGGAAATATTTTGGTAAAAGGGAAAAAATATATGGGGGGTTCCCATGCATGCAATAGCTTGCCTCATTAGCCCTCCCCCTAAGGCTAGAGATATTCATGCCTCTAGCTCTGTACTTGAGCATGCTGAAATAGAGTAGGATTTCTCCTTGGTGGCTGGTAGATCCTTGTAGGGAATAATGAATCCCTTGGAAGCATGAGGCTCCCCAAAGTTCTGTTCGGTGTCCACCTGGGTCCCACACTAAGTGTAAATCCATTGTATGCAATAATGTTCTCTTCAGAAGATCACACTTATAATGATTCTTGAGTCCACAGGCTGCACAAGAATTAACTCTTGCATAAGTGATAGAAGGTATGGAAAGAACTTGATCAGTCCTTGAAAGTATTCCAAAGCGGGACCATGCATGGCTTCCTCTTCCAGACACATAGCCAAAAGGGAGTAAGAAATCATATTTCTCATATCTTGCTTGTTTTCCTTCTTCATGCCAAATTGATAGAGACCTGTTGCCCACATGGATAGATTGCATGGTTGATGCCTATTGCACAAGAGAGCCCACCATGTACAAAAGATAAACTGCAAACCACATTTTGAAAAATGACTCCATGTTACCACTAGTATGCAAAACCATTCTTCCTTGATTGGTGTGTCCTAGATTGATTCCACTAGTTGTTGATGTCAATCCTTCCACTCTTGTCGCAACCCAACTTAAAGAGCTTCCCAAATTAATGTTACACACAATGTTCATAGTTAGAAAGGAAAACCTAAAGTGCCAGTAGACCTCAATTGCATTTCTCTGCATGAGTCTTTCACCAATCTTGTGCCATAGGGGTAGTTGAAGTGTCTTCACCACTTTCACATGTGGTTGCAAATTTGAAGGGTCCACCTTGTTGTGGTTGAATGGGAGGCCCATTACCTCAATGGAGCTATCACTTCCTTCACTCCCTGTTGACTCCTCCTCTGAAGTGGTTGAAGAGTCACCACTAGAAAACTCATCCATAGAGGTTTCTAGATCCATGTCGCATTGCCGACCTGTCTTCATGTCGTAAAGTATTGGCCTCCCTTTTGCATCCTTCATCTGGATTATTCCGGTGTCCCAGTCCTTCTTAGCTCTCATAGCCATAAGCCAAGGCCTCCCTAGAATGATAGGATAGCCCTCCCCTTTGTGTGGCATGACAAAGATGTCCACATCTACCTCGGTGTTGAATGCCTTTATCCTAACTGCATTTATAACACCAACACATTGAACTTTTACATTATTTTCCATTTTGGCTCGGCATGGTGCCGGCTGACTCACCTCTAAACCCAAACGGTGCATCATTTTTTCACTCATGACGCATATTTGTGCACCACCATCGATGTAGATATTGGAGATGTGTTGCCCTTTGATGTAAGCATCCATCACTGGTAGTATGTCATCTAGATTCCTCCCAGAGATAGCCCCAGCTATCTTTGGCTTTGGTCGTCTAGTGCTAACCATCTTGGCCCATTGTTTCCTCACCCTAGGTGCTAGGTTGAGTAACTGGGGCCAGGTGATTTTTGGGCCCTGCATAGAAACATCTTTAACCAAATCATATGGTTTAGAACATTCACCCAAAGAGAAATCTACAATGTCAATTTTACGTCGTGACTTGGATGGCTTTTTGCTAGATTCCCCTTTAGTCTTCGTCTTTTCTTCCTTTTGGGAAGATTCACCTTGCCTAGCGCGTTTTACCCCTATGGCATCTACTCCTTTAAACTTGGTCTTACCTTTTGCTACTCCCTTAAACTTGGTCTTACCTTTTGCTACTCCCTTGATATCCTCCTCCACTTTCTCCTTTCCTTTACCTTCAAGACTTATGACGCTTACTGTTTGATTTCCAACTAGTGGTGGGGGTAAGGGTGGAATGAGAGGTTGTGGTGGTGGTGGTGGTGGTGGTTGTGGTTGAATGGGTGGTTGTAGGATTTGCATGGGTGGTGCTTGTTGTGGTGCCCTCGGTGGTGGTGGTCTTGCTCTCGGTGGTGAAACCTGGTTTTGCCTGGCTCCTCTGTTGAAATTCTGCCTCCTTGGGTGTGGACAGTAGTACATGCCATGACCATCCTCCCCACAATTGTAGAAGTGGTATTCTTGGTTTTTCCTTCGTTGTCCTCTTCCTTGCTCTTGGTTGCAATTGTGTGCATGCCCTTGTTGTATCAAATGGACTGAGAGATTCTCAAGTTGATTGGTGATTCGATTGAGCAGGTCTTGCTGATCTTCAATTGGTTCTTGTGGTTGAATCCTTTGGGCGGCTGTTGTAGGTGGTGCTAGAGGTGGTCGGGTCCTAACGGCTTCCTCTTCAACGATATTCCTGGCTTGTAGGCGCAACTTGTTGTCTTTAAGGCGGGCCACTTCAACTGCTAGCTCATACGTAGCAGGAAACCTTTCCTTCACCTTCAATTTAAGAGTTGGCCATAACCCAGCCACAAACCAATCCTTCTTTAGGAAATCAGGTGCCCCCTCATCCTCTCTTAGCGATGCAACCCATCGCCCCCATAAATCTACAAACTTTGACTCATATGATGCGTATTCTAGCATACTGCCCTGCTTCAACTCTGTCAACAATTGTCATAGCTTCTCTGATGTTGTGCCCTCTCCAAAACGCTTGACAAAGGCTGCTCTTAATAAGTCCCATCGTTCCTTGGTTTCTTGTGCCAAGGCATTGTACCATGATCTTGCCTCCACCTTCATTAGAAGTGGGAAGATACGCAAGGGTGAAGCATCATCATCTCTCGCAGAGATGACACATGCTATTTTCAAGTTGTCTAGAAAGTCTGCACCATCCTCACCCACCTTACCAGTAAAGGTTGGAAATGCTACACTTGCCATTGTGAGAGTGAGAAAATTAACTCGACTTAGATTTATTTTTTTTATTTTTTATTTATAGAGATTCAATACATGGGTGCTCGGTGGATGGAAAACATACTATACAAGGATGAAAATAACTACATCAAAAGACACTTCATGATTAATCATAGGGAGGATAAAGGGTAGAGAAGAGGTGTTTATCTCTTGCAGTCATTCTCTACCAAACATGGTTGTAATGATCTGCTGATAAAACATCTTGCGGTCCAAGATTACATTGATTGATTGAATTCGTTGTGGTGCATAAGTTTGGTTCCTTGCAAAAGGTTGATGTGCTGGGTCCATCACATGATAATTCGGAAAGGCTCTCTTCTTTGTGGTGGAAGGTTATAGTTGGAGGTGTAGAGCTCTTGGTAGTCGAGGTAAAATTTATAGTACCACAGGACAAGGTTGTCTTTGTCTTCTAGCTCTAGGACTGCCCCTCTAGCAAGCTCTTGGAAAAGCTTGAACTCTCTCTCTTTGAGCAACTTCACTTTCCTGCAAGATAGAGTGCCATCTAGTGTATACACATGTGTGATGAGGTAGGTGGTGAGTCTTACCACTTGTATTAATCCAAGTTGGATGGATACATAGCAAGTTGTAAAGTCGTCATCATAGACTTGATTCACAAGAAACACCCCTTGAAGGTGGAGGATCTTCTCTTTCCGCCAAGAAAAACCTGTGTCAAAGACCTTGTCGATGACAAGCTCCGCCACTTCACTCGATAGACGACGTAGAATCCATGCTGCTGTTTCTAGTTCCTGGCTCATGAGATGAGAGTGAGGTATAGAAAGACTTTGGAGGATTTACCCTTTTGTTTTTGAGACGGGGTGATTGTCGGCGCTGGAAAACCCTTGAATCTTTTGGTGCAAGGGAGAGGGAGGGACCACGCGTTCGTAGTAGCTTCCTCAAGTTGTGAAGGCTTATTGTGGATGTAGGTGGAATAGGTGGCAAAGATGTGGACGTATATGTAGAGAAGCCTGGTGCTACTTGAAAGCCTACCGTTGTGAGAACGCCTGTGCGGATGTCGAGGGAGAAAATGATGGCCTTTTGTTCACTTTGGGTTGCACTCATGTCGAAGGTGCGGTTTTTGGCTACAATGTGAGCATGATGCAGCTTGTGCCTTGCTTTTACGCTTGCGAGGATGATGAGAAATGTAAACAATTTGAGTAGGGAAAGAAGGGCTTACCACCTCTTCTATGCTAACAATACAACACCCTGGCAAGAGTGTCTTGATGACTTGAGTCAAACTTTCTTGAAGCTCCTCCTCTTCAGTGGTCCAATTAGAGAATTCAAGAAGCCACTCATCCATGAAGAGAAGTAAAAATATCAGCCTTGTAAACTGAAGGTTTCAAGAGCCTTCCTCAGTGGGGGCACCAAATGAGAGGCAGAAGTGAAAATTAGACCCGGTGGCCTCCACAGCAAGACTATGCACAATGGCCTTATCATGGGGAATACGCAATAGGGGCACCACCTAGCAAGATATATGTCTAGGACGCATACATATACACAATGAAACATGCCATGGAAAAAAATGTCAAGATCCATGCCCAAATGTGGAATGGGGTGGTCAGAGAATAAGGTGAGAGGAGTGGTGAGTGAGTGAGAATGGGCTCGCTACTCGTGCATGTAGTAAGGAAGATAACGAGGTCAAGGATACATGCAAGTATGCTCACTTCTCATACAAGAGGTGGCGAATCCACACACCTCAAGATGGAAGTAGCAAGATGATAGGAATATGAGAGGGAGAGAGAGTGTGTCTGTATGGTGGCGAATCCGCACACCTTAACATAAGCAGAGAAAAAAAAGGCAAGGAACAAGCATATACCATACTCACAATGAGATGTATCCAAAGCGACACAAAGTATGGCACCAAGATGGAGTGTGTTGATTGCTTGCAAAAGATGAATACAATAGGTAGCGTATGGTAGGAAAATGAGAAGGGAACAACATCGTAGGAGGCATAATGGAGAGATGGGAGTTGATGGCGAGGAATATCATGAGTGTGTCCACCCTTCTTCTTCTTGAAATTGTGCCTTCACCCCTAAATTACAAGTGGTGTGGAGGTGTGGTGCTCATCTTTTGTGCATGGTGATGGTGATGATGATGGTGTTGTGATTATGTGATTAGGGTTCATGCTACAAGCATGTAGCACAAGAGTGTGTATGGATAGGTGTGTGTGTGTGTGTGTGTGTGTTTGTGTTCTCTCAAGTGAGCTCTCATGGCCTCATTATATAGGGAAGGAGGGGAGGATTTAGCAATATTTCTATTTGAGGTGAGTGTCCCACTTTGGTGACTAGGAAAATGGGGTGCATGTGACTGTGGCTCCCATCTTGTCTCCTCATTATTTAAAATACTAGAGTCAATAGAGAGAGAAGATGAGAGAATGTGGGTAAGATATAGAGGATAGGAGATATTCACAATAGTCTAGCTTTGGCTAGACATAAGCTTATTAGGGAGAGAAGAGAGAGGTAAGAAATTTACAAGAGAGATTGTCAAAGGTGGATAGTTGTTGATGAGGATGGATCCTCCAAAAATGGTGATAGAATCACTCTAGACTTGCCAAGACCTCATTAAAAGAGCCTTGTCTCTTGTAATCATGCTTGAAGACTTGTAGAGCCATAGCCATTCTAGAGGGAAGAAAATTGGGGATGGCCTGTGTCACCATTACACAAGAAAACTGGGGTCCACTACAAAAATCATATCTCCGTGTTCATAACTCCAAAAATTCTGAAAAAAATTGAGCTAGAAGTTGAGATCAGGAGCTACATCTTTCATGTTGAACGCTCCTTCAGATTCAGGGTTCTTCGTTACTTAAAAAATTCATCCAAATAATGTATTATTTGTGGCTGCAAAAGTCTTTTGGTGGTCCCCTTTGAGTGGACTTCTCTCTTGCCTTCAAGTGTAAGCTCCTTCATGTGTATGAAAATATGACCTAGAGTTTTGAAAAGATTGGCAATCATCTAGGTGGAGGTATTATTGAAATTTGAAAGTGGGGTTGAGGTTTGAAAATGAAAACTAGTGAATAAAATATTTGGTAGGGTGGAATAATATACATACATGAAAAATATATTAGAAAATACTAAAATATATAATGTAATTTAGAATATATATATTTAATATTTAAGGTCAAAGAGAGATCAACAAAGAAAGCTTACTTATTTATGCTACATCGTGATTGAATAAGTCTTATTTATTTAGTAAAGGCTAAAACGTTTGTGAAAAAGGAAGAAAAAATCAAAAGTAACTTATATAATAGGAAATATTTTGGTAAAAGGGAAAAACTATATGGGGGTTTCCCATGCATGGAAAAGCTTGCCTCAGTGCCATCTCAAAGACTCTCGTCAAGAAAGGCTATGGACTCTAAAGAGTTGATAGACATATTGTCGATGCTTGTGACTTGAACTAATACACTAGAAGAGATTCTCCAAATAAGATCAAACATATGGGGGACTGTTGAAAAATTCTTGGAGAAGTTTGGGATAAAAGATTCAACATAATAGATTTAAGAAGGGATTCGAGAACTGGAAAAACCTTAATTGAACACAAGACCTGTACCAATACACAAGGTTGGAGAGTATTGTGAGGTTGAAGATGGAAATAGTACGCTTCTAGTGGAGTTCCAAAGTGTAACAACTATGAAAATTCTTGACAGTGGAGCTAATGCTACTATCTCCACCAAGGAAATTTGGAAACAATTGGGAAGGCCTGCCTTGAGGGCTACTAGGATGAAATTTCAACTAGCAGATGGGTACACAGAGAAACCCCTAGTGATTCTAGAGAATTTAATTGTTGTTTCTTCCTGCAGCATTGTATGAGTATATCCTTGCTATATTGGATATTTTCAAGAGGAAAAACTATGACATAATACTTGGACGGCCATTCATGTGACAATTGAAGATGGTTCAATATTGGGGATATGATTACATATACCTCAGACACATGGAAACCATGATGTGCATAAAAATTAAAGAACATAATTACAAAGACGTGAACCGAACCACAGTGGAGGAGTTTGATCTAGCTACATTAGTAAGATCAGAGCTTCCTGTTTGGTTAGGCAAGACGAAGGAGCTATGGATGGGCCATCACATTGTGGGAGTTTGAAACAAGAAGAGTGTATTTTGGAAATGTCTATAGAAGATAAGGAATAGATTCCTCAGCCTTTTCTCAAAGAAGCTCTAGAGCCATTGGAGTGGACTCACATTCTATAAACCCTAGATGTGTGTGCTATTTTGAATGGACCCACAATAAAATTCTATGACAAGGACGGATATGATGTGGTTCCATACTATGTGGTCAACATAGTAAATGAGAATGATGAGAAATTAGTCCTGGAAAAAACCGAAGATGATCATCTGGTGAGCGTCAAAGAAGAGGAGACATTTTATGATTCCCCACAACATTTTGAGAGAGTAGATGACACATATAATGAATGCTTTGACAACTTGAGGAATAGGAAGAAACGATAGCAGATGTCCGGTTTGAGGATTTCCAAATCAAAACTTAGACATCAAGAGCGCTACAAGGAAAAGATAGAGGAAACAAAACCAAGGGAGAACACTATGCCTAGAATAAGGGATAAACCACCATTTTCTATGCTTGTAAAAGTTGATGATTGTGTCAAGGACAAGATATCTCGAAGGTACTCTAAAGCTCAAGATCCAAAAACAAGAGAGAGCATAAGAGACCTACAAAAACAAACCAGGAAGTTGGAATCCGATACAAAACCCAAAGAAACAAAAGAATTAGGATTCAATGAGTTTGAAGAAACTAAATGGACCAAGGTGGAGAGAAGAAAGAAGTACTTAGAGCCTAAGGAAACTCCCAGGGAAGCATAGAAACCAGTGGTTAATGCCGCGAGGATAAGGGATAATTATCCCTTACCTATTACTGGCCATGTCCTTAGAAGCAGTGGTAAGTAAGCAGGGATAATCATTCTTAGATGGGTTCTCATGATATAACCAACTCACAACAATTTCTCTTGAAGATCAATAAAAGACAACAGCATTTGACAAGGAGTGGGGAATATACGCGTATAGGGTGATGCCTTTTGGCCTTACCCCAAAAACCTTCTAGAGATTAATGGCACATTCCTTTAAGGAATACTTGAGGATATTCTTGAAATCTACATGTATGACTTAAGTGTAATCTCTCTCTTGAGAGATGAACATACAAAGCACATAAGGAAAGTATTCAAGAAGTCTAAGACATATAGCACCTATCTTAATCGAGAAAAGTGTATTTTTATGGTTAGATAAGGCAAAATACTAGGACATATTGTCTTGGAGAATGGCATATATACCAAATTAGACAAGATAAGAGTAATTGTAGATTTTCCTAGACCAAAGAAGCAAAGCAAGCCCAATGCTTTATGGGACACTATGTTTACTGCAAGAGGTTTATACACATTTATGCATGCATTTCTCAACCACTGTATAGACTTATAGTAGCCTTTTTATGGACAAATGAGTGTGAGTAATCACTTGAAAATTTGAAGAAATCACTGATATCCGCTCAAGTTATTGAAAGCACTAGATTGGGAGAATATTTTTCATGCTCATATCGATGCTTCGGAATAAATTGCTATTGGATGCATCTTGGCTCAACCAAGACATTAGGAAGAGGATGAGGTCTAAAAGGGCCTCTTTATTTTGCCATGAGATTATGGAAATGATTGACATTTTGACGAATATGTGCATGCCATGTGTGAAAGAATGGTGGGTGTGTAAGAAAGGTGTAAGAATGGTCAAAGGATGCACTTTTTCCCCTCAAAAGAAGGGGGGGGGGGGGGGAGGGGACAACTTTATGGTTTTTGGCCTTCCATAAATCCTACATACAATCTCTGATTTGAGCAGAGATTATAGATCTATAATCTACACGTCGAGCTCTTTTCATAGATATGTTACATGATATAGTTTTTCTTGCTAGATTTTAAATTCATTTTGGGGGGAAATTTTAAATTCAAATAAACAAGCCGTTTTGCCTGTTTGAATTCAAAAGTTGTTCTTTGATTGCTTTCTTGATACTAGAGTAACTACTAAATAAAGAGCCCCTCCTAGAACCCATTGTCTTCCTAATGAGAAGGAAATATGTATTACCAGTCTGCTATGCAAGTAGGTAGCTTAATAGAGCCGAAAATAACTACACAACTATGGAGAGAGAGGAGCTTGGGATGATATACGATGTGAAGAAATTCTGGCATTATCTCTTTGCAAATAAGTTTGTGTTTTTCCTGATCATCAGGCCCTCTTATACCTCATAAACAAACCCTGGAATACTGGAAGAATTATACGTTGGTTTTTTATATTGCTAGATTTGGATTTTATTGTCATGGTTAAAAAATGAAAGACACTGATAGCCGTTTTTTGGCTATCCAAAATTGCCATAGTGAGCTATCTCACCCTACCAAGATCACCTAAACACTGTGGCTATCCCTACCTTTTCATTGTACATAGGCGTGTGTGAGTTATGAGACTTTTCCTATATCTCCTTAAAACTCTCAGCTAGCTAGTCATTGGGATAGTTGAGCCAAAAAATTAAATAAAGAAGAAAATAAATATTATGGCCCATTTTTGTGTAGATAATTCATTGTATATAGGGTCTAAATATAAGAATTTTTTATAATTATTTTGCTATTTATTTAAATATTTCTACTTACGAGTGCGTTATTTTCCTATTTATGCTACGTACATGGAATCAACATTACCAAAAAATTTCTTTCCATTTTTCCTACTCTTTGTTCCATATAGAAATATTTTCATGCAAGCTTCTCTTATTTTTGTTGTGAACCCACTCCAATGAAAAACCTCAAAAAAATACCTTCCACCATCAGTCATTGCCTTTCCCTAAATTTCTATTTTCTACAGGTATTCTTTCTTACCTCGTAAATAAATATACATCAATAATAAAAAATGAGGTCCCTCTTCATTTGATTCCCTATATGTTTATATATATATTTATTTATATATATAGCCCACACTATTCTAGATTCCATGAATTGTTTATATATACTAGCCTATTTTCTTCCATCATATTCACAACCATGCATATTTTAAAACCCCTAAGAATCAATTAGGTTATGCTATAATGCAAAAAGGGGATCACCTTTGGAGCCATATGCAAATGCAACAAAAGGGGGGCCACTGAAGACTTTTTTTGTGAAGAAAAATAGGTTTTTTGGTGGGATTTTTTATATCCATCTCCACTCCTAATTTGAAGTCGTGATTAGAAGCCAAAATGTGGTCCAAAATCTTAATAATCACCTCCAAAATTTTGATAATTTTTGGAGCTACCATCGGTGAGGTTTGATTTTTTGTTAGACCCTAGTCTGCCCACTTTTCTTACAAGTAGCCCATAGTCTTCTCTCACCTCCTTCCACACTTCTACACAAACACACACAAACACACTCATTCCTCTCAATCCCTCACTCAAACCTGCACCTTCCATGGTTTCTCTCACCTTCTTCACCATTAACCTCCCCTCTTACTTCCATAGCTCTCATATGAGCTCTACATGTACATACACCACCTCTATGCCTCTCTCTATTACTTCCAAAGTACAATTCCATCTTACCCCTTCTCTATATACATGAAATTCAGCATGTAAACCATGCTCAACCTTTGAAAATTGAGAGATCTCATCAACCGAATTGCCATTTTCATCACGATAAGCAACATTGGTGGCGGTAGCATAAAGAAGAGAAGAAGAAGAAGAGGATCGATAGTCATTTTGAGAACCTACACAAGTAAGTCCAAAACTTTTTCAAGCTTCACTAGAACAAGGATTTCCTCACTTCATTCAAACACCTTACTTTGACCATCCACCTCATTCTACCCATTGTAAATATACCATTAACTTTCTAGTGATTACTAACACTAGCCACTAACATACTAGCACAAAATAGCCATTGACCTAACCATAAAAGACGCCTCACCTCAAGACATGTGCATAGTAACTCTCTCTCTCTCTCTCTCTCTCTCTCCTTCCTTAAAACTCTACTTTTACCTTATCTACCATCAATAATGCTCTCTTTTGAGCCCAGATCCACGACTCAAGGAGACAAAGAAGGCTTGAAATGTTTTGATATTCTGAAAAAATCAGAATCCTGATTTGTTAGCTTGTAAACTAGGATTTCTAAGTAATTTTAATGAGGGTCTCCAACCTATAAATGCGTCCCTCTCCTTCTTGTAAAACAACCTCCAATATCTCACAAAGCACCCCAACACTCTATGCGTGAGGAGAGACTTCGGCGTAGCAATCACTTTGTGAGCTTCACTGTTGGTGTGAGAGAAGCTTTCAAGCTACTCATTGCAAGTGAGAGAGTGTGAGCTCAATATCTCAAAACCACTATTGTATATGTTCCTCCATTGTCAATAAATTGAGGTTCGATGCATCAAAGGCGTGATTAGACGTTCAAATCTTTTTCCTTCCACTTGTGCAATACGGTTTGGTGAATTCAAGGTGACTTGTGTATTTGAAGTTTCGATCATTTGATCTTGTTTGAGAAAGTGTTTTAGTGTGTTTTCATTGTACCAATTTTGTGTCTATTGTAAGAGGATATTGTGGTGAGAGTTCATGAATCATAAAAATTTGTATGACCCATTTGTTCCCATTGCAAGACAAAAGGAGCATATCATTGTAAGCAAAAAATTACAATTTCAACGAGTAATTCGTAGAATTTTGGGCCCTCTTAGGTTGGCTGAGATAAACGCTTCAGTAAATCCTTTTGCTTTGCCTCTCATTAGGTATGACCTTAGTTTGGACGTCTATATTTTTGTTTTGTTTTAAGCATTAAGTCAGGCATTGACCATGTATAATGGCCCAAGAATAGAGGTTTTTTCCTTCCATTTCTCTCCAAACAATAGAATAAACATTGCATTTAGTAGAAAGATCCATTTTCAGCAGCGTATGATGGTGTTCATGTTTGGTTCTCAAAGAGTGAAACAAATTCTAGCATCACCAAACCCTATCATATTGCCTCTTGTTGATTATCATAGATCGTTTGATGTGCATATTTTTATTTTGTTGTAGAAGAGATTGCAATTTAGAAAAACATTATTGTGTAAATTTTCTAAGAAAGAAAAAAACGTGTTGTCACTTTGAAATCGATTCAATGGAGGCCCAATGCCAAATGTCAAGATATCCTCTCTTTTTTGGAGAGCTTGGTGAGGACGCCGTGCTATTTCTAGCAAATTTCAAAATGGCTTGCCGCATAAAAAGAGTGATAGGAGATGAGGAACGCTTAGAAATATTTGAGGTTGTTCTGAGGAAGGATGCTAGCACTTGGTTTCACTCTCTATCTGAGGAGGTTAAAGGAAGCTATAAGGAAGTTGTTGATCATTTCAAAAAATATTTCTTCGACCCCCAAAACACTCAAAATCTATGGCAAGGCATCATTTCTCACAAACAAAAAGACTTAGATGACTACTACATGTATAAACAAGAGTTTCTACGTCTTTGGGCTGTATGGGTGACAAATGTTGCTAACCCTGGTGATGGTGTAGAGTGCCTAAAGAAGGAGAGGTTCATAGCCGATCTCTTTCCCACACTCAAGAGTTGAGGCAGGTGCACCTGTTACCTTTGATGCAGCTGAAACTAGGGCTGTTGAGAAGTATAGAAAAATCAAATTTCTAAGAGGAGAGGTCCCAATAGAGGGTCCTAGACTTAAGGGAAAATTGCAAGCATCAACATCTAGAGAGATTATTGAGGTAACAGTGGAGGTAGTTGAAAAGTTAAATGAATCCTTAAGTAGCTTGTCAATCCACCTTGCACAAGTTGTAGGTCTCAAGGGACAAACAAAGAAAGTAGAGGAGCAAGAGCCAGGACCTAGACGGATTTTGTAATGTTGGAATTGTGGAGAGTCTGCACATGCGATGAATAATTTTCATTGGCCTCGTGGGGAGCCAGGGAGACCTAACTTGAATTATCCAATGATGAATGCAGGTGAAGGAGCTAGTCAACAACCACGGCTTCTACAAGGGCCAAATGGAGCAAGACCACCTCCATGAGGAGTGGAAGAAGTTCCACATTTGCCGGGCCCAAATGTGCATGTGGTGGAGGTGACAAATTCCAATGAGGTGTACATGGAAGAAAATGGCATTAGGCGTGGTCGTGGAAAAGGTAAGGAGAAATAAGGAGTCACATCACAAAGTGACCATGGACAAGAAAACAAGGCAAAGAGACCAAGGAAACCAAGAGGACTTGAGGTCGTATCAACCTCCAATACTTTCCTCTTGGACGTGGTATGGTTCCATACAACTTTTTGGAAGACATGAGAGGTAAGGGTCTTGATATCTCATGGCCTTAGTTTCTTGCATTATGTCCACAAGTTAGGAGGGATTTAATGAAGGAAGTTAGCACTAGGAGAAAGGTAAAAGAGAGTCTGCGTGTTGTAAAAATTGCACAAGATGAAATGAATGAGGACATTACACCGGTGCTAGACTGTTACATCAAAGGAAGATTGTTTAGGAAAGGTTTAGTGGATGGGGGTGCACAAATTTGCATCATGGCAGAGGGGCTCATGAAAAGACTACGCATGCACATCCATGAGACACCTGAAATTAAAGTGAAAATGGCAAACAATAGCAAGGCTAGGTGTAAGGACACGGGTCCTATGGGCAAGGCCACTGGCACGTCCGGACAGTGTGTACGCTAGGGGGAGGCTATAAGATAGCACGGTTGGGTGGAGACTAGCACACACATTACCACCACATTTTCACTGGTATTTGGGCTATTTTTGGGAGGAGGCTAAAAGCAGCTTGCATGTGCGTGCGACGCTTTGCTTCTTTCCCATGTTCCACAGACAGTGACATCTCCGCTGTGCAGCAAAAAGAAGGTAGACACAATTTTCTATGCGAGTAGTGTGGGGATACAAAACGACGACATCCACCCCATCTATGCCGTCCATAGTGCACGACCAAGGCGGGTGACTAAGGAAAACTCGAGCAGCAGCTCAACGGCACCAAGGCTCTGAAGGCTTCCGTTGGCGCCGTTGGCTGCATGCGTAGGAAGGCCCGCTTAACCCTTGCATGAAGGAGGGTTGAATCACCCCATGAGGGTAAGAGGACAACACTTTACCATCAAGCTATTGGTCCTTGTTGTGTATAACAAGGAAAGATAGTCTACTTGTGTTGAAAGGAAAACTATAAGGAAAGGGCAAGCTTCAAACTTCAAGGAAGTAGCATCACCTTCCGTTTCACTTCTTGGAGGAAGACAATTTTTCCTCCAAAAATTCTTTTTTCCTCAAGGAGATATCTTCAAAGTGAATAAAAGCCTTCACAAAAACGACGAGTTTTTGTGAAGAATCATCAAAGGTGTTCTTACAACAAACGACAAGTGAAGCGCTCAAATTCTCGCAAGGCGAGGTTTGCATGCAACACAATTAGCAGAGCATACAAAACACAAAGACTTCAATTTCACAAGGTACAAGTTGTCTTTTTTTTCTCTCTCTTTGCATTAGTGTGTGTTTACCATAGCCAGTGAGGATATCCCACCTACACACACGTTTGATTTTGAGCACGTAGATCTTGCAATCAGGGCACCATGAGTGCTGCTGACACTAATATGCATGATGATGATGATCTAGGAGATCATGGGCTTGTAGATATGGCTTCTTTCAAGACTTTGGAACATCATCAAAGCGTACTTGAAAGCAACCTCTCTCCACTCAATGCAAATGTTACCAATCTTACGGAGTTACTTGTGAAATTTATGAATTCACAGAGGATTGAAGGAGCCACAAGTGGCATGATTCAAGGGAACCAAACTTGTACAACTCAAGGAGTCTAAGAGACAAGTGCTGCAAAAGATGCAGAAGGTAGCAATGCGTTACTTAAGAATATCACCATTCCTGAGTTTCACGGGGAAGAGCGTGATCACAACAAGGATGCGGTCAATACGTTCTTACACAAATGGACTAATATTCATAGATTGAGACACACCCCGGATATAAAGACGGCTATGGAAACAAGTCTATCTCTTAAAGGAAAGGCCTATAAGTGGTGGATGGCATTTCCAATAGATGCTCGTCCTCCGTCTTGGGCTGCGTTTCAAGCTTCTTTCTCCAAAGAGTTTCTGGACTCCAATGAAGAAGATAAGAATTGGTTAGCATGGGATGCATGCTGCATGTCTGGACTCTCTCTCACACAGTACCTTTCAAAGTATCGAGAAATCATATTAAAACTAGAATTTAAGATGAAATCCAAAAGATACGGGGTTTTAATAGGGGTCTTCATGTCAAGACCCAACATCCAAAAACTTTAGAAGAAGCCATCAGTCATGTGCAAAGATATGATGATGACCAAGAGAGGAAAGAAAATATTCCCTACTCTAAGAATAATTTTGCTAAGAGCAATGTGGCTAAGATCCAATGGCGTGGTAGATCTCCAACACGTTCCAAGAGAAGTAAGAGACAATCTACCTCTCCACGCCCACAAGAGGCTAAGAAGCCTAAGAAATCGCGAGATACTGCACATGGGTCTCTCAGCATTGCTGATTTTGAGCGTGCAAAGAAACACAGTTTGTGTTTTAGATGTCTTTCTGACCAACATAACAATAAATATTGTTCTCTTTTGCAAGGCAAAGAAAAGGCCATGCACATGGTGCAATGCCTGACATTAGATTCATCTCCTAAATATTGTGTTGTAGAGGTTCTTCATATGGAGAAAAAGCACAACTGTTGTTTTCTTGCTTCAATGTGGCAGCCCACCTTTGGCCCCCATGATTTGATTCGCATATATGACACTATTTAACGGACAACGTGTTCGTATTTTAGTGGATGATGGTGAAAATCATAACTTCTTGAACTATAAGCTAGTCAAGAAATTGAAGCTTACACAGACTCCCTGCTCTCACAAGTATGTGGTGGAGCAAATTTCTGGGAGTGATAAAGAAGTATGGGACACGGTAGCTCAAGGGGTTCATATTATTGTTCAAGATCATACGATGACCCTTGACTTCCAAGTTATGAACATGGACCATGCTAATGTAGTTTTAGGATGGGAGTGGCTGCATGGTTTAGGAAACACATTGCACAATAGTTATGAACAAAACTCCTTATCCTTTATGACCAATGGTAAACATGTGCTTTTTCTTGGTGAGAAAAATATACCATCTGCACCTCTTATATGTACACCCGAGCTTTCTATTTTGCAAAAAGCAGATTTAATAGATGATGTCTTTTTGTGTTACTGCTTGTCTCCAAGTCTTGTGAATTCTGAAGAGCAAAGTGCGGTGAATTCTAGTAATGGTATGCAAAGTGCAATGAATTCTACTGATAAACAAAGTGTTAACAAATCTAACGAGCAAAGTGCTCTCACTTTTAATTCTATAGAGCAGCGTGCAACTGTTGTAAAGAAAACATTACAGGAATTACAACCTAGCATAGATCTAGTTTACTTTCTCTTTTTGCACGAAAAAAGCTGACTCACTTACTCACGGAGTATAGTGATTTACCACCAGGGTTACCTCTACACGTGATGTGCAGCATGGCATAGATGTCTTGCCAGGCACTAAACTGGTGAGTAAACCACCTTATCGTATGAGTGCTAAAGAAGCCAAGGAGGTTGAGAGTCAGTTGGCTCACTACCTCGTCCGTGGTTTCATTAGACCTAGCACTTCGCCTTGGGCATCACCAATTCTATTGGTAAAAAATAAAGATAGTACTATGCGCATGTGCGTAGATTATCACGGATTAAACGCCATAACCATCAAGAACAAGTATCCTCTACCAAGAGTAGATGAGTTGTTTGATCAACTCCATGGGGTAAGATACTATACAAAGATAGATCTTCATTCAGGATACCACCAGGTGCGTATCGTTTTACAATATATCTCCAAAATTGCCTTTAGAACACGGTTAGGGCATTTTGAATTTTTGGTTGTGCCTTTTGGTCTAACCAATGCTCTAGCTACATTTATGACACTCATGGATAGTGTCTTACGTCCTATCTTGGAAAATTTGTTGTGGTTTTCCTTGATGAAATTCTCATTTACAGAAAGACTGAAGATGAACACATAGAACATTTACGACTACTGTTCAAACAACTACAAGCTCACGTGTTGTATGCTAAGCAAAGCAAGTGCGATTTCTTTAAAACAGAGATACATTACCTCTGTTAGGTGATCTCTTATTCTGGCATCAAGATGGACACTCACAAGGTCCTTGCCACTCTTCGATGGCCACATCCCAACACAGGTGAGGACCTTCAAATATTTTTAGGCATGGCTGGATTTTATCAACAGTATATCTGTGAGTATGCCAAAATCACTGCTCTATGATGGATCAACTTAAAGAAAAAGGTAAGACCTTTTCTTGGAAAGAAGCCAAAAAACGCAGTTTCGAACAGCTCAAGGTAGCTATAGCCACTGCTCCCATCGTAGCAATCATCAAGCCAGTTAAGCCGTTTGTGGTACAAACTGATCCTAGTGATAAAGCCATTGGTACAGTACTTCTCCAGGTGGACAGACCTATAGCCTTTGAAAGTAAAAAGATAGTTAGAGATCAACAAAATTATTTTATTTATGAGAGAGAGCTCTATTCCATAATTCACGCTTTACGAAAGTGGCGACACTATTTATATGGTGCCAAGTTTGAAGTAGTTTTTGACCATGAGTGTATCAAATGGTTTACTACTCAAATAGACTTGAAGGGCCGTAAATCTAGATGGACAAAAATCCTTCAAGGTTATGATGGTAAGCTACGATATCACAAGGGGTGATATAATGTAGTAGCCGATGCACTAGGTCGGATGCCTCAGATTAATTCACTTGCTTTCACAGAACTAAATAGTGGATTTTTGGAGTCATTATGTGGCAAGTGCGCACAAGATCAATCATATGCTAAAGTGTGGAGTGCAGTTTTAAAAAGAGATGCCTCACACTCACATGTCTTTGAACAGCCAGATCAACATGTCTCTGCATGCGCAGATAGAAACTCCAACACATAGATCTCCACCCCTACTCAGGAAGAGCTTAAGCAATGGAAGAATTTTTCCATTGATGATGGCTACTTACTCCACAAAGGTAGAGTATGTGTGCCAAAGGACTCAGACACTAGGCACAAAATATTATTTGAGTGTCATGATAGTCCAAGTACTGGTAATCCAGGTATCCGTAACACGTATGCCTTAGTTCGACGGCAATTTTATTGGCCGGGCTTACATCATGATGTTCAAGAGTACGTACTAAACTGCCAAGAATGCCAAGTTAATAAGACAGAGCACCTCAAGGTAGGTGGCCTTTTACATCCTTTAGAGATTCCACAAGGTAAAGTGGGAGAGTATCTCTATGGATTTTATAGTTGGACTACCTACTACAAATCATGGCCATGATGCCATTTGGGTAATTGTAGACCGTCTCACAAAGATGGGTCGATTGATTCCCACTAAGAATACGGTTAAGACACCGGCATTAGCACATGTAGTTGTAGAGCATATATATCAACTCTACAGTCTTCCAGCTAGTATCATTAGTGACAAAGATAGAAAGTTTGATAATCACTTCTGGAGAGCTATGTTCCAAAAGTTGGAAACTAAACTTAATCTAAGTACGGCTGATCATCCAGGAATGGATGGTCAAACAGAAAGAGTTAATCAAGTGCTAGAGGATATGCTATGAGAGTACGTTAGCAAGAAGCAAACCAATTGGGAAGACTACTTACCTATTATGGAATTTTCTTATAATAGTTCAAAGCATGTGACTACAAGGTTTAGTCCATTTATGCTTTTATATGGATTTCAACCTAGATCACCCGTTACGGTGGGGTTGGCTAAGGAGAAGATACAACAAGCGAACGATTTTCTCCAAGACCATTTTAACATGCTTCGAGTTTCTCGACAGGGTTTAGTCCATTTATGCTTTTATATGTATTTCAACTTAGATCACCCGTTACGGTGGGGTTGGCTAAGGAGAAGATACAACAAGCAAAGTATTTTCTCCAAGACCATTTTGACATGGTTCGAGTTGCTTGACAGAATGTTAAGCAAGCTCAAGATCGATATAAGAATTACGTAGATAAGAATCATCATCTTGCTACTTTCGAAGAAGGAGACAAGGTTTTCCTCAAAGTTCTGAAGCATTCAAAAAGTCTAAAGACGGGAAAAGTTGCTAAAATTTCACCACGCTATTGTGGACAATTTACCATTCTCAAACGTATAGGTCAAGTGACCTATAAGTTAGCTCTCCCAGAGAACTCATGAGTTCATCCTGTTTTCATGTTATCTTTTTACGAAAACAGCTAGGAAAAAATGATAATGTCATTGAAACAGGTGTGTTAGTTAACCTTATCAAACCACCAAGCATTCCTCATGATCCCGAAAAGATTTTGGATTCTCATGAGCTTGGCACCAAACATCATGTTAGACGACGTCATGTGTTGGTAAAATGGCTAGATGGACCTTAAGAAGGCTCTACATGGAAGAATGTCTCTACACTTAACAAACATTTTCCTACGTTCATTTTCAAGGACAAAAACGATTCTCAAAGGGGGGGTTATGTAAGGACATGGGTCCTATAGGCAAGGCCACCAGCACGGTCGGACAGTGTGTACACTAGGGGGAGGCTATACAATAGCACGGTTGGGTGGAGACTAGCACACGCATTACCACCACCCTTTCACTAGGTGGCATTTGTAAACATGTTTTTGTGGAGGCCTTTCTCATTAAGAAGGCAGTGGACTTTTATGTTATGTCGACCAAGGGAAGCGGCTATCCATTTATCCTAGGAAGACCATGGCTAATGAAAATGAGAGCTTTGCAGATTGGGAGAGTGGAGAATTAATTTGCAGGAATGAAAATCATAAGAAGGTTGTCTTTGGCATGAAGAAGAAACGCCAAGAGGAGCTTCATGAAGACTCATGTCAAAGTGAGACGGAAAAAAATTGGACCGATAACACTTCAAAAGAAGAAAGTAGCGAAAACATTACTGAGCAGGAGTCTTCCATCAAAGTCATGGGGGTAAGGTTTAAGTCAACCAACCAAAAGACCTCTTGTCAAGGTTTGGAGGAGGTAGGTCCTCAAAAGAACCAAAATGTGGAAGATGAAGGAATGTTAGAAGGTATGTTGTCTACCACACTTACAAAGGACGAAAGAGAGGAGTTCAAATGTGTGCTAAGAAAGTTTCCTAAGCTTTCTGCTAAATACTACAACAACATGCATGGAGTAGATGATGTTCAACACAAGATCGAGCTAAGCCAGAGGCCACACCTAAGGCTCAAAAGCTACAAAGGCTAGGAGTCATCAAGGAGTTGTCTTTACTCAAGGAGGTAAAAAAGCTTTTAGTAGTAGGTTTCATTTATCAAGTGGAGAATTCAAAGTGGGTCTCTCTCGTTGTTGTCACTCCCAAGAAGAACAACAAGTAGAGGGTGTGTGTGGATTAACATCCACTACATGAGGCAACAAAAAGAGATCACTTTGCCCTCCCATTTCAGGATGAGATACTAAATGAAGTAGCTGGTCACAAGAAGTACACCGTGTGTGATGGCTACTCAAGTTACTTTCAAATAGGGATTGCATTCGAGGATCAATTGATAACAACCTTCATCACTCCTTAGGGTTTTATGCTTTTAGAGTCATACCTTTTGGCCTAACAAATGCTCTTGCAACTTTCCAACGTTTCATGAACATGGTGTTTCAAGCATTCTTTGGAAAGTCAATTAGGGTGTTCATTGATGATTTCTGTATTTATAGCTCAAAATTGTTGCATCTACAAAGGGTAGAAGAAGCTTTATGACATGGGAGGTCAACTCAACCCCGACAAGTGCCACATAGGTGAGGATGAAGTGATCTTGCTCGGTCACAAGCTTTCCTATAAAGGCATTGAGGTGGATCCTTCAAAGGCAAAATCTCTTATTGAGCTTCCATCACCCAAGAATCTCAAATAGTTCATTTCATTCATTCAAAAGGTGAATTATATGTCATGCTTCATTCACTTAGCTTTGGAGTTGCTTCATCCTTTGCAAACATTGACATAACAAGTACAATTTTCTTGGTTCAATGAGCTTAAATAATATTTTTGTAACATCAAAATTATTCTGTCAAAACTACCAATACTTATGCCTCCTTGTTGGGAGTACACATTCTTTGCTAGCTCTAGTGTTGGGAAGAAACAATTAGTGTTTTTTTGCTACAAAAAGATCCCCACAGTACCAGGATGCAACCCATCTACTTTGCTAGTAGGGTCATGAATGCTTTGGAGAGAGGCTACACAGAGGTAGAACTCCTGATGCTTTCTATCATGTTTGTAGTGAGAAAGTTTAGATCCTACTTGCTACCAAAACCTTTTGTAATCCTCACTCTGCAGAAAATTTGTTCCCTTGGGTGTTATCTCAAATAAATCTTAGTACTAGGATCTCAAAGTGGATTATGGAGTTGCAAGAGTTTCAATACTCTTTCAAGGTAAAAGATAGTGTGCATACACAATTGGCAGGGATTCTCACTTATAGGGTGCATGAGAAGGAAGTTAATGTGCCTGAAGGAGAGACCCTACCATTGACACCACCAAAAATTATTCCTAATGGTTTTACCTTGTTCTTTGATGGAGCTTTTTGATGAGCCACAGGAAAAGCAGAGGGAGGGCTAGTGTTGCTCAACCCAAGTGAAGAGGTGGTCATGAAAGAGAAGGTCAATCTACCAGGTTCAACTAGCAACAATGAAGAAAAATAAAACACACTAATCAATGGTTTGAAGATGTGCATCAACCAAGGTATACATCGTCTCATGGTAAAACGGGATGCACTTGTCATTGTGAAGCAGATTTTAGGCATTTGGGCATGCAAGAATGAAAGCCTAAGAACAAAGTTTCATGCCATTTGTAGGTTGTTTAATTAGCCTGAAGAAGTGAAACTATATCGTATTCCTAGGAAACAAAATGAAGATGCCGATTTACTTGCACAACAAGTAGTTGCATGTGTTGAGAAAGAAGTGCATGTCATCAGCTTGAAGAAGTGCAACTATATCATATTCCTAGGAAACAAAATGAAGATGCCGATTTACTTGCACAACAAGAAGTTGCATGTGTTAAGAAAGAAGTACATGTCATCATGGTGACAGCAGCTATCAAGTAACCGAGACACCATGGATTGGAGTCATTGCCTCCCATTATTGGCTACATTTTGGAGGGCGAATGTCCACAAGACTGCACAAAAGCTTAAAAGAGGAGACTCATGAAGAAGGTAAGTTTCTATCTCTTCCTAGAAGGGTCACTCTATCAAAGAGGGAAGGATCAAGTGTGCAGAAGAGTACCAACTATTGAGGAAATTCTAGCCATTCTAAAAGGTTTGCATGAAGAATCATGCAGTGGTCATTTTGCCCAAGAATTAACCATGAAGAAGGTTTTGCTTGCGGGGTATGTTTGGCCAAGCCTACATGTGGATGTACATCATTGGTATAAAAGCTTTCACGTAAATGGAAATAGGAGATTGGTACATGATCGAAGGAAAATCGTACTTTCAAATGGACCCTTTGAAAAGTTGGGCATTTAGAACAAAAATTGGTAAACTCTACATTCTAGTGGCTGTAAATTACATGACTAGGTGGGTAGAGGCTCAAAGTGTGGCAAGGGTAAACCGAAACACCGTGAGCAAGTTTGTCTACAGTGATATTTGTTGTAGATTTGGCACACCTCTGAAGATTGTTTCTGATAATGGTCTAGGGTTCAAGAAGGGTTTACTCACAGAAGTTTGTGAAGAGCTTCACATTCTACATCGTCGTAGCACACCCTACTACCCACAGTCAAATGGTTTGGTGGAGAAGGCTAATGGTGTCGTTGCTGACATCATTAGAAATATGGTGCCAAACAAGACAAAGTTGTAGGATGACTTCTTGGATGGTGCCTTGTGGGCATATTGAACCACATATAGGGAATCCATGGAGTTCACACCATTTCACTTGGTCTATGATCAAGAGGCATTGCAACCTATCGAGCTCAACATCCCAACAATGTGGCTTCATGGCAGAGGTGCACAAGATGACCAGAGAAGCATGGATGGATCGAGTTCTTACATTAGTGGAGCTTGAGTGGAAAAGAGAAGAAGCCTATGAGTGCTACAAGAAGAAAGCTACACAAGTGAAGGAGAAGCTTGACAAGAAACTCAAGGACAAAGGTATCAAGGAAGGAGAGCTTGTGCTAAGGTATGACAATTGACTTGACAATTGTTTTGATGCCAAGTTTGGAACTACATGGCAGGGACCATACATAGTCAAGAAGGCTTTCAATTCAAGTTACTATTAGCTTATGGACTTTAATGATAAAGAGCACTCTAGGAAGGTAAACGGGTACCGTCTGAAGCCCTATTTGAGTCGACTTCTACCAAAGGATCTACCAAAGAACTATCAAACAAAAACTATCTCATGTAAGTTTTGTTGCATGAAGCATGAGTGTAGCTCGAGAAAAAATGCCAAGGGGCCAAATGATGAAAATCTTGTTAAGAACTCAAAAGCACTCTCTTTGTGGAAAAGATCCTAATGGTACATGAATATAGCATCATCCTGGGGGAGGGCTAATGATATCCATTTTTTGGCTATCCAAAATTGTCATAGTGAGCTACCTCACCCTACCAAGATCACCTAAACAATGTGTCTATCCCTACCTTTTCATTGTACATAGGCATGTGTGAGTTAGGGGACTTTTCCCATATCTCTTTAAAACTCTCGGTTAGTTAAGCCAAAAAATTAAATTTAAAAAAATAAAAATATATTATGGCCCATTTCTGTGTAGATATTTCATTATATAAAGGGTCTAAATATAATTATTTTGATATTTATTTAAATATTTCTACCTAGGTGTGCGTTATTTGCCTATGTATGCTATGTACATTGACTCAACATTAACACAATTTTTCTTACCATTTTTCCTACTTTTTATTCCATATAGAAATGTTTTTATTCAAGATTCTCTTATTTTTGCTGTGAATCTACTCCAAGGAAAAACCCCAAAAAAATACCTTCCACCATCACTCATTGCCTTTCACTAAATTCTTATTTTCTATAGGTATTCTTTCTTACCTCTTGTAAATAAATGTACATCAATAAAAACAAATGAGGGCCCTCCTCATTTGATTCCTTATATTTTCATATATTTATTTTTTATATATATAGCCCACACTATTTTAGATTCTATGAATTGTTTATATATACTATCCTGTTTTTCTCCGTCATACCCATATATTATATTAATGCATAATCCACAACCATGTATATTTTCAAACCCCTAAGAATCAATTAGGTCATGCTCTAATGCAAGGATCGAGGGGATCGATCACCTTTGGAGCCATATGCAAATGCAACAAAAGGGGGACCACTGAAGACTTTTTTTGTGAAGAAAAGTAGGCATTTTGGTGGGATTGCTTATATCCATCTCCACCCGAATTTGAAATGGTGGGTAGAAGACAAAATGTGAACCAAAAACTGAGTAATCACCTCAAAACTTTTGATAAATTTTTGAGCTACCATTGGTTTTTGATTGGACCCCACTTTGCCCATTTTTCTCACAAGTAGCCCATAGTCTTCTCTCAATTCTTTCGACACTTCTACACACACACACACACATTCCTCTCAATCCCTCACTTAAACCTGCACCTTCCATGGTTTCTGTTACTTTCTTCACCATTAACCTCCCCTCTTACTTCCATAGATCTCATATGAGCTCTACATCTACATACACCATCTCTATGCGTCTCTCTATTACTTCCAAAGTACAATTCCATCTTACCCCTTCTCTATATACATGAAATTCAGCATGTAAACCATGCTTAACCTTTGCAAATTGAGAGATCTCATCAACTGGATTTCCATTTTCATCGCGATAATTAACCTTGGCGGCATTGGCATAAAGAAGAGAAGAAGAAGAAGAGGATCGATAGTCATTTTGAGAACCTACACAAGTAAATCCAAAACTTCTTCAAGATTCACTAGCACAAGGATTTCCTCACTTCATTCAACCATTTTACTTCCACCATCCACCTCATTCTACCCGTTGTAAATATATCATTAACTTTTTAGTGATTGCTAACACTAACATACTAACACAGAATAGCCATTGACCTAACCATAAAAGACACCTCACCTCAAGACATGTCCATAGTAACTCTCTCTCTCTCTCTCTCTCTCTCTCTCTCTCTCTCTCTCTCTCTCTCCTTCCTTAAAACTCACCTTATCTACCATCAATAATGCTCTCGTTTGAGCCCGCATCCATGACTCAAGCAGACTGCTTGCAATGTTTTGATATTAAAAAAAACTCATAATCCTGATTTGTTAGCTTGTAAATTAGGATCTCCAAATAATCCTAAGAGGGTATTCAACCTATGAATAGGCCCCTCCCTTCTTGTTAAACAATCTCTAATATCTCACATAGCACCCCATCACTCTATGCGTTAGGAGAGACTTAGGCGTAGCAATCACTTTGTGAGCTTCACTTTTGGTGTGAGAGAAGCTTTCAAGCTACACATTGCAAGTACAAGAGTGTGAGTTCAAAATCTTAAAACCACTATTGTATATGTTCCTCCATCATCAATAAATTAGGTTCAGTGCATGAAAGGCGTGATTCGACGTTCAAATCTTTGTCCTTCCACTTCTGCAATTCGGTTTGGTGAATTCAAGGTGACCTGTGTATTTGAAGTTTCTGTCATTTGATATTTTTTGAGAAAGTGTTTTAGTGTGTTTTCATTGCCAATTTTGTGTCCATTGTAAGAGGGTATTGTGGTGAGAGGCCTCCCACACCCTAAGACATTGTATGTGTGTTGGCAATGTTTAGCATTCACTAAGAATTGAGTTAGTTTTGTACAAGCTCTATGATAGCATCATAACAAACCATCTCCATTTGCACATCATAAACAAGGTATGATGCAATTTCCATTCCTCTCTCTCTCTCTCTTCCGTTTTCTCTATCTCTCTCTTCTTGGGTGTGAAAAAATCTCTCTTGCATCCTAGTTCGCATACCATAACTAGGTGGTTCCCCTATCTTGTTTAAGTTTGGATGTGGGTTTGTTGTTGTGTTGTGCTTGTGGTTATCCCATCCCCAATTGAGCAGCACACGGGAGTCTTGAGGGGTGTTTAGAGGTTGCCTCTCTTGTTTTTGACCCCGGACCGCCTCAACACATTTACGAGTAGAGCACCTTTCCAAATTTCCAAACCGAGAAGCTCCAAAAGGGGTAGACAATGACATCCCTGATGCATACGTTGAAATGATACCAAATTGGTCTTATAAGATAGTCAATTTACTATCCTATGGAGGTGAGTTTGATAGAATGGGACATGAAAGTAAAAGACGAATGGTTTGATAATCAAGGTATTTCCAATTACTTACAAATGGTTTGAAAAGATGAACGGTTTGATAATTAGGGTATTTCCAATCAAAGTAAAAGACGAATGGTTTTAAAATCAATTGTGTAAGAAAGGAAAGGAAAATGAGCTCATGTATCTGCCAGTCTTAGAGCAGGCACATGAAGGACTCAGTGGAGGCCATTTTCTAGGGAAGAAGATGACAAAAATTTTATTAACCGCCGCTAGAATATGGTGGCCTACATTACACATGGATGCTGACGAATACGTTAAGAGATGTGATGCGTTTCAACATACAAAAGTGCCAATAAGGAGAGATGGGATACCCTTAAGGCCAATGATGGGAGCCAAATAATTTGCTAAGTGGGATATATATTTTGTTGAATCGATTTCACCCCCTGTTTACAGAATTCATGCCCTATTTATCATTGTGTCTACGGACTATCTCACAAAATGGACTGAAGCTAAATCCACACAGGAAGCAAATGCAAGGACCATTATACAATTTCTATATGAGAATATCTTTGTTAGACATAATCTACTCATAGAAATTGTCAGTGATCGTGGCACAAATTTCATTAATTAATGAAGTTATTGAAAATCTTTTAGACAAATTCATGGTAGTTCACACGAAGTATACTCCATACCATCCACATGCTAATGGTTAGGCTGAAATTACGACTCTATGCACTATCTTGACCAAATTAGTATCAAACTCGAGCAAAATGGGACCAGCAGCTACACTCTACACTGTGAGCTTATAGGGTAGCCTACAAAATAGCTACTGGAACAACACCGTACAACATGGTGTTTCCTGATCTCAACACTACGAGTGGCTCAACAACTCAAATGGACATGCCATGAATTTTCTTCAAGAGTTGATGACCTAGAGAAACTAGATGAGCTTCACTTGGAATCCGTATCTTCTATCTACACTAAAAAAAGAAGACTTTTTTTTTGCGATAAGCATGTATGCTCCAAAGAGTTTAAAACAAGAGACTATGTCCTATTTTATACATTGAAACAACATGCGAAAAAAATTAAAAAGAGAGGGATAGGACCCTTGGTGATCACCAATATGTCACCAAGTGGGACTGTCAAGCTTGCTACATTGGATGGTGAAGAAATGCCTAGTTGGATTAGTGGTTATTAGCTTAAAAAGTATCATTTACCACTAACCTAGACCATGCTTCAACAAATACATGCGGAAGAGAAACAATTTCAAAAGAAAAGGAGCGTATAGTCAAAGAAGCTCAAGACAAATCCAAGGAGAACATGGCAAAACAAAAGCTTCTACGACAACAGCAGTAGCAAGGACCACCTCTATGGATCCATATAATCAAAGTAACATATTTTGAAGAGGAGAATACGGTGAATCCAAGAATAAAAGTCAAGCTTGGAGGAAATCACGTGGAGGCCAGTGAGATCAAGTGGAGGCTAGTTCAAGGAAAACTTATTTCTTACAGTCTATACAAGCAACTGACACTTGAGGAAGAGCTTCAACCAACAAAGCAAGACATTCAAAGTTATTCAAAGCATTCACTGAAGACAATGGGTTGGATGGCGATACATGTGCAGATTAATCAATATCTCAACCCTTCCTTACAATGGATTAGTAAAGGATTCCAATGAGAAAAACAAAGGAGATTACTATTGTAGAGTCGAACACCAAGAATAGTCGAAAGGATCTATCTGATAAACCCACCAGGAAATAGCCAGCACTACAATCACAAACAACACTTAAGAAAGTCACGGTTAAGAAGTTAGATGTTGCACACTTTAAGCAGACCAAGCTTATAACTATCTCAATAACGACAAATGGTAAACCCCGGAAACAAACTGAACGGTACAATTAGGAATGGGTACCAAAGAAGCTGATTGTTGCCCAAGGTCATCAAGCGCAAATTTGGATTTCAAAGCGACACAACAAGAAACTCACTTCAGTACAAACCCCTCATGTCCCACCAACACCAAAGACATCTATCAAACTATAAGATGTGAAGTAGATTTGGGTACCCAAGAAATTAGAGCCCACTTCAAAAAGACCAACTCAATTTTAGATACTTAAACAACAGCCAACAAAAACAACATATATGGATCTTGGATTCAAATAAGACTGCCAACAATAGTGGCAACATGAACCAAAAGTACAAGGGCATCCCTTATCAATAAAACAATGAGTGGCACAATTAGAATGATTATTATTTCACCACTCTCCTATTGGTACTAACTTAATAGGAAACCTCAACATCAATAAGCACATTTCTTATACCCTCCTCTTGCACAACATTAGTTTTCCCAATGCATTCATCGAGCATGTATAAAGGGCCACATTACATGGACTATATTAGAACACCATTGTAACCTATGCACAACACATACCGCCGTCCCCGACTAGGAGGGGAAGGCATTCTCATGCAAACCCGATAGACTTAGAACGTCCCCGACTAGGAGGGGGAGGCATTCTCATGCAAACCCGATAGACTTAGAACGTCCTAAAGGGGCATTATTTTCTATGTTTTTGAGTTTTATTGCGTTTAATTCCAATTTTTTTTTGTGAAACCAAAGTATATATGCCCTTATCTAATGCGATTCTATAGGGACATGAGGACAAACGCCAAAAGTGAACCTCTAAGTATATGTACATATATAAAAAAAGCAGTTTTTGTGCATAAAAATGAGAAAGACAAAGCAATTCAGTCAAAAATATTATGAATGATTGTGCATAGAGGTTTATTATGCTCTTTTATATTTATTTTGTTTTATTAAAAAAAATTTGAGTTAATTTAGTTATTTTTCTTTTAATTTTATTAATTATTTGAAGAAAAATAAAGAAAAATAGAAAAATCAAGTGACATGGAGACGGAATGACAAAAGAAAAAAACAAGGGTGATTAGTAATTCAGGGGAAACATATGATGAAGTTTGGGTGCAATTATGAAAAAAGTTGCGAAAAGCCGATCCGCAACAAGTTTATGGAGGAAATGACAATTTTTTTGAAAATGGGGCAAACAGAGTTCAAATGGATAAATTTTTGAGCCTAAAGTTCATTTCATGATGAGATAGGAACACATGTCAAATTTTGTGTCAAGTGGCCCGGGGACCCCTGTTATAAGATATTTTAGGCCCCACTTACTACCCCATTTTCACTATTCACAGTTAGAGAGAGCTTGAGATACCTAGAGCACGTTGGTGCAACCAAATTTTGTTGATCGTAGAAGATATCATGGGAAGGTATGTGCATGCTAGCAGAAGCATGGCAAAGGGATAGAGCAGCTAGAAAGATATTGGTCAAACAGGTAGCAATGGATGTGTACGGCTAATGTGGTTTATAGAGCAAGAAGGGATCCAAAAGCAGCTAGTTTGGGAGGTAGATGAAGGAGGTTCAAGGAGAAGTCTCTTTGCCAAAAAATGTACAGCTTAAAGTGATGAAGGAGCAAGTCTAGATGGTTTGTAGTTAGCCCTTGCGACTGCAATAGATTCCTCCCGTATCTCCTTGGAAGAGATCCACCACACTAGCTCTGAAATCTTGTATATGCAGGTCTGCACTTCCTCTGTTAAACAGCCCTTGATCGCAATTGGAAGAATGAATTGCAAGAACTTATGCCAGTCGTGCGATCTCAACCCTGACAGTTGATCGTCACGGGTGAATGCTGTCTTGAGACATCGCATATATCCTGTTGGCGTCCTGAACTCTGAAATCACTCTTTTCACTTGTCGCTCTTCGTTTTTTAGCAATACCCATGGCGCTCTTGGAAGTTTTGTCTAACGAGCTGCATTGGTGAAAGGCCACAGCTCTAGCATCTTTCCAACCGACTGCAAATCATCTCGTGAAGCTCGATTGTCTTTCATTCCCATGATTGTCTTCCAGAGGCACTCTCCCACATTCTTGAATATATGCATTGGATCCAGCAAATGGTTAATTAGTAGATCACCCCAGTATGGCAACGTATGGAGAATGGACAAACGTTTCATTCCTGGAACAGGTTGCCCCTCATGTTGCTCCCATCGGCGACGCCACTCTTGTACATGCATAGGACGACATTCGACGCGACCAAGCTGGCCTTCGCGCAAGTGATGGCCATCTGGAAGATAACGGTGGTGGCCTTGATAAATTGTCTTTCGAAGAGAGGTAGAATAGCGCACATCCAAAGAGTGCCCGCAAGTTGTACATGCATTGTACCCCAAAGTTGTTAGTCCCGCATATATCAAAGCATGAATGAGGCCAAGGCAAAGGGCTTGCGAATAGCGAGAATTTTGTAAATCAATAACCATTACCAGAAGCTTCTCCGTATCTTGGCCAATCATGCATAGTCCACATAAGAAGTCCATGGATCCTTGCATGCTATTGTCCTACTGGTTCAACTGCATCTGCTATGTCGATCCCATGCCATAACTCCTGGAGCTCGTCAACTAGTGGAGCTAGATAAACATCCATGTTTTTTGCCTTGAACTTACCAGGTACAATCAAGCTTAAAATCAAATGACCCTTCTTGATAGCAAGCCACGGCGGGAGGTTGTAATTGATAAGGCACACAGGTCAAGTGCTCCATGATGAGCTTCTCAAGCCAAATGGATTGACTCCATCCATTGCCATGCCCAAACGCAAATTGTGTGGTTCACTCTTAAAATGTGGCCAAGTATCTTCAATGTGCCTCCAAGCCTTCGAATAAGCGGGCACCCTAAATGTTGCATCAGTGGATCTATTCGTAGAATGCCACGGCATCAACTTTGCAATGGAACCACAACGAAACATGTTTTTTATCCTAGGAATAATAGGGAAATGCCGCAACACTTTAGCTGGCATTGTCTCACCAACTGCATCTTGTTTGTAGCGCATTGCTCTGCACTTAGGACACGACAGACAATCTACGAATTCATTGCGAAAAAGAATGCAATCATTTGGACATGCATGAATCTTGTTGTAGTCCAAGCCAACTGAGGTCAGAAGTTGCTTTGCATCTGGCCTGGAGGGGGGCATTTCATTGCCAGCCGGGAGAAGTTGCTCCCGCAATAACCTGTTTAAGCCACATTAAATTAAAAAGCTCTCCAAGCACATCACCGTTGCAATCGGAAAATCTCTTTTGTAAATTACGTACCTAAACAAAGTAGTGACGCTTGCATCTGACCACCCGTACACTAACTCAAGATTCAAAAACGCCAGACAAGTACGAAGCACAAATATTTTGGCGCCTTCATAGATTGGTTGACGTGCCAACTTCCTAAACATGTCTTTAGGAGATAGGTGCACGGCTTCTGGTGCTGCTTCGTTTGCGTTCTCCTCGCTTGTCTGGAAGAAGGCATCCAACATCTCCTCCATGCCGTCCTCTTCTGTCTGTAAGCCCTTTTCTGCTTCCATCCGTGGCTCTATATTGTTCGGACCTTCACGCATAATCTTGTTTCTCTCTCTCTCTCTCAAATGTAGGTGCTATGTCACGGAAATCAATGCCCTTTCCGTAGGAGTCGTATCGCAGATTCTGTATGGTTTCTCTAGCAAACTCTCCGTACTTGTGCACATGCTCATTACATATCCTACGCTTGCACAAGATTTGATACTTGCAGAGCGTGCATGAGCATGCAATCTTTTCCTCCATGTTAGTTGATGACGTTGCCATCTACAATGATTATGAATGTTGTTTTAATATACATATATATATATATATATATATATATATATATATATATATATATATATATATATATATATATATATATATATACTCCTCACAATGTAAACTACCTCGCATTCTCTAGTCTTGCCCAATCTCCGTACACCTCGGTCCAGAGGTGTACGGAGATCAAGACCACCGGGTCAAAAGCTCATCTTTATTGGTCAAATCATATATGGGTAGACACATAAGTGCACTCCTAGGTGTACATGGAAATGCATATAGTAGGAAAAAACCCTTTGCCTCTTTTAGTTCCATAGTTTCTTCTCTGTCTACGTACCCTATCTCTCGTTCTTTCTCTCTCGATCTCGCTCTCGCTATCTCTCTTTCTCTCTCTATTTCCCTATTTTCCTATCTCTCTATTTCTCTATTTTCCTATTTCTCTGCCATAACTCCTAGAGCTCCACTTCCCTATCTCTCTCTCTCTCTCTCTCTCTATATATATATATATATATATAACTCTCTTTCTCTATCTCTCTATTTCCTATCTCTCTCTCTCTTTCTCTCTCTCTCTCTCTCTCTCTCTCTCTCTCTCTCTCTCTCTCTCTCTCTCTCTCTCTCTCTCTCTCTCTCTCTCTCTCTCTACTTCCCTATCTCTCTAATGATGGAACGAGTAACTGATCTAGGGAGATCTAGACGCCCACGACAACATCGACAGAGGCTGCATCAGAGGATCTAGCTAGGTCACTTTGGCTGACATGCACAACGTCCGGTCAGAGTACTGACCATGGAGGAGATCTACCTATCCCAACTAGCTCGTTTAGCCGTTTAGTCCACACCCAGCAGTTTAGGATTCCATAATATTTTATTTTGTCATCTTCTTACTCTGACTTTGTATCAGATCCATCACATTGTAACTTTCTTGTCTCATGTCTCATAGGTCACTTTGGCCTTTTGAAGACGTTAATATAACATTTCATTTCATTTCTCTCTTTAATTTTTTTTTCTTTAATTTTAATTTCCTAAGCATACATTAATTCTCTCTCTCTCTCTCTCTCTCTCTCTCTCTCTCTCTCTCTCTCTCTCTCTCTCTCTCTCTCTTTCTCTCTCGCGTTGTCGTCCTCCTGCACACTCTGTGTCTCCCCCTGGGCGAGGGGCTGCCCTGTGGGGGGGCGTCAAGCCACAGCCCTGCCCCCGGCAAGCCCGCAACTAGTCTGCCCCTGGCGAGCGTGTATCTCCACAAACCCTTTCTTCGACAATCCTGCTTCTCCCCTGGCGAGCCTGCTTCTTCCGCAAGTACAGCCTCGTTGTCTACCCCGACTCGCCTTATTGGTCTGTCCCGATCCGGGCTTTGCTTGGAACCACCTAAATTCATTCAAACAAATCCCTGCCTAGGGTTTGTTCCCACGGCAGTCAACCTACTCCAAGAATGAACACTCCTAAGCCCTCCGCAAAGAGCCGACCAAGCTTCGCAGCAATCGTAGCAGCCCCGAGCAAGTTCACTCAGATCGGACAGCTCCAAGTAGCCCTCGATTGAGTAATGGAGGAGAACCGTGACCTCAAAGCTCACATCAGCAAGCTTGAGGCACGTTTTGACTCCATGGTCGAGCTTGCCACCAAAAAAGTAAAAGAAGTCGAATCAAAGGTCACCCAAGCCCAAATGGCGACATTTGCCAAAGTACAGACTTGCGTGACAACAGAGTTCCGCGAACAAAAACTTCAAGAAGAAAATGCCCTCAAGGTTTGAATTGGTGGGCTCCCCTCGCCATGGTGCATCATTGAGGACACTCTCGAGAAAGCGATCACCAAGCTCAACGACATCCTTCAACCAATCAACATCAAACCTGAAAAGGTTTCTTGGATCAACGACACACACAGGCAAGTGCCACCCGAACACTGTCTTCTCACTTTTAAAGACAGAGAGGATAAAATGCAGCTACTACGACAAGCCCGACTCCTCAAAGGGACAAAGATTTGGATCAATGAGGAGCTGACAACAAATCAATTGAAGATAAAAAAGAGCGAGCTTAAGAAGATGCACGAAGCTCGCAAGCAAGGTAAATGGGCAGTCTATCGAGGTGGTAAAGCCATCATTCAGGAATTTCAAACCCCTAAAAAGGCTCTATCCAACCCCTCCCTAGATCTTGTTTCCTTTTTTTCCTCTTTTTCCTTTTACCCCGATGATTGGACCCTCAATCCTTAACTGATATGTATCCGATGGCTTCACTTAGAAGCAATGAGTCGATGTAATGTCTTTTGTGATGGTGTCGTGCTGTGACATGTACATAGTGGGAACACATGCTACAAGAGTTATCTTGTAACTTTCTAGATACATAATTATATTTCCTATAATGTACATATGCATATGTAAGTATAAAAATAAGCTTTCTATCTCATCTTATTATTTATCTCAAGGGTAATGTATTCTTACTTTACCATCAAAAAATACTATGGGAAAAGTGTCAATAGCTCCACCTCTTTAACTTGGGGCAAAAAGCATTGATTCTTTCTTTCTACCATCTCATTATTATCTCACACCCTATCTAGATCCTATATCTAGAGTAATTTCCAATCTATATATATTCTATGTATTTTTCATATTTTTCTTATATTTCTTTTTAAATAGCTACTAGGAGGGAATCAAATCCTAGTGGGACACTAGGTGGCATGATTTCAAAGATACACTTATTTTAATGCATTATTGCAAGCATGATTACAAAACTTTGTCAAGGAGCAATGTCATGCTTTCATATGGCATGAGGTGTCCTTTGGAATCAAATGAAAGTCTAGGCTAAGGGGACCACATGAAGACTTTTGCTGCCAGAAATGGACCTTATTTTGATAAATTTTTTACACAAGGTTTCAATCCGAATTGGAAAATGATTTTAAAATGAAAATCGTAGCTAATGAGCTGAAGTTTTTGCCCATATTTTTACTTTTTTATTTGGAGCTACGGTTGAGGAGATATGAGCAAAATACTGGACCCCAGTCTGCCCACATCATGCAGGGACAGCTCATTTCCAACTTTTCCAATTCCTGTTCACACTGGCTCCTCTCTTCTTGTGTAAACCCTTGTGGGTTACCTTCACCTATAAAAGGGGACCTCTTCTTCCTTGGAATGAACTCAAGCATTCAAGCCATTGATGAGAGGAATTCTTGAGGGAGTGAGTAGTAATGCCTAGTTGTACTTAGCCCCATTAACATAAGCCCAAGCCTACACTTTCTCCTAGAGGAAAACTAGCCATTCTTGTACGCCATCCTTGGAGGATCAACTCTAATCAAAGAAGGTGTTGTACTTGGCGTATCAATCAACGTTGAATTCTCCCCTCTTCTTCTCTCTCCCATCAATAATGGTGCCGAAGGGTTTCAAGTAAGATGTGTTCTACATTGATGTTTTCTTGATTTCTTGCTGTTTTCATTTTCATGTCTAATCCAACATATATATATGTATCTAATCTCATCTCCTTAACCAAACCTATCTCTCTCATTCTTAGTAATTCATCCTCTCTAGGTTCTCTTTGCTACAGGTACATCTCTCCCTGCAGTATTCTTACTGCTTACGGGCAAGAATAGGGCTTGGGAGGGAAACTTCTCATCTCTTCACTTCTCTCATATCTACATTTCTCACATACTATCCTAGATGAATAACCCACATGATGATAATTTCTATCGCTTTCACTCTGTACGATCTATTAGAATTAACGTATGGATTAGCCGTAAAATACACTTTCAACAACGTATAGTGTTTCTCTTTGGCCCAGAAAGGCTCAATGAAATACTTCTATCACCGGATCCCATCATACTACCTCTCATAGACTATAACTTTTCTTTTGACGTAAGAGTAGTTATCTTGCTATGAACCAAGAGGATTTGTACACACAATTAATCCCAATCACTAGACAAAATATATATATTATGGTAAGCACAAAACTACAATTCCAAAGAACAATTCGTAGCCTATTTGGGCAGCCAAGATTGAATGCCATTAACTTATCTGTTAACCCTTTCATATTACCCATGATACGATATGACCATAGCCTTGATGTTTTCATCTTTGTGTTATTTTGACATTTTCTTTTGTGTTCTTTCTTTGTGCATGTGAGTGCAAGAGAGAATGGGTGGGCTTCTTTGATTGTACTTCTTTCCAAACCCTAGTCTTCATGGCATCTATGGTTTAACTCCTTCATATAGTTTTTGTCGAGTTCTCTCACAAAATCTCACAGCCATAAGCCCGGTGCTTTCCTGGCAAGACCGCAAATTTCTCGACAACGGTCCCATGGGTCATATATGACCTACGTGGACGATAAATCAATCAATCAATCTCTCTCTCTCTCTCTTTCCTACACACACACACACCGCTCTCTCTCTCTCTCTCTCTATTTCCTACACAAACACACACATACACCTCTCTCTCTCTCTCTCTCTCTCTCTCTCTCTCTCTCTCTCTCTCTCTCTCTCTCTCTCTCTCTCTCTCTCTCTCTCTCCTCTCTCTCTCTCTCTCTCTCTCTCTCTCTCTCTCTCTCTCTCTCTCTCTCTCTCTCTCTCTCTCTCTCTCTCTCTCTCTCTCTCTCTCTCTCTCTCTCTCTCTCTCTCTCTCTCTCGCGTCGTCGTCCTCCTGCACACTCTGTGTCTCCCCCTGGGCGAGGGGCTGCCCTGTGAGGGGGCATCAAGCCACAGCCCTGCCCCCGGCAAGCCCGCAACTAGCCTGCCCCTAGCAAGCGTGTATCTCCACAAACCCTTTCTTCGACAAGCCTGCTTCCCCCCTGGCGAGCCTGCTTCTTCTGCAAGTACAGCCTCGTTGTCTACCCCGACTCGCCTTATTGGCCTGTCCCGATCCGGGCTTTGCTTGGAACCACCTAAATTCATTCAAACAAATCCCTGCCTAGGGTTTGTTCCCACGACAGTCAACCTACTCCAAGAATGAACACTCCTAATCCCTCCGCAAAGAGCCCACCAAGCTTCGCAGCAATCGTAGCAGCCCCGAGCAAGTTCACTCAGATCGGACAGCTCCAAGTAGCCCTCCATCGAGTAATGGAGGAGAACCGCGACCTCAAAGCTCGCATCAGCAAGCTTGAGGCACGCTTTGACTCCATGGTCGAGCTTGCCACCAACAAAGTAAAAGAAGTCGAATCAAAGGTCACCCAAGCCCAAACGGCCACATTTGCCAAAGTACAGACTTGCGTGACAACAGAGTTCCGCGAACAAAAACTTCAAGAAGAAAATGCCCTCAAGGTTTGAATTGGTGGGCTCCCCTCGCCATGGTGCATCATTGAGGACACTCTCGAGGAAGCGATCACCAAGCTCAACGACATCCTTCAACCAATCAACATCAAACCTGAAAAGGTTTCTTGGATCAACGACACACACAGGCAAGTGCCACTCGAACACTGTCTTCTCACTTTTAAAGACAGAGAGGATAAAATGCAGCTACTACGACAAGCCCGACTCCTCAAAGGGACAAAGATTTGGATCAATGAGGAGCTGACAACAAATCAATTGGAGATAAAAAAGAGCGAGCTCAAGAAGATGCATGAAGCTCGCAAGCAAGGTAATTGGGCAGTCTATCGAGGTGGTAAAGCCATCATTTAGGAATTTCGAACCCCTAAAAAGGCTCTATCCAACCCCCCCTAGATCTTGTTTCCTTTTTTCCCTCTTTTTTCTTTTACCCCGATGATTGGACCCTCAGTCCTTAACTGATATGTATCCGATGGCTTCACTTAGAAGCAATGAGTCGATGTAATGTCTTTTGTGACGGTCCCATGGGTCATATATGACCTACGTGGATGATAAATCAATCAATCAATCTCTCTCTCTCTCTCTTTCCTACACACACACACACACACCGCTCTCTCTCTCTCTATTTCCTTCACACACACACACGTCTCTCTCTCTCTCTCTCTCTCTCTCTCTCTCTCTCTCTCTCTCTCTCTCTCTCTCTCTCCCTCTCTCTCTCTCTCTTTCCTATACACACACACACCGCTCTCCCTCTCTCTCTCTCTCTCTTTCCTACACACACACACACACACCGTTCTCTCTCTCTCTCTCTCTCTCTCTCTCTCTCTCTCTCTCTCTCTCTCTCTCTCTCTCTCTCTCTCTCTCTCTCTCTCTCTCTCTCTCTCTCTCTCTCTCTCTTTCCTACACACACACACACGATGTAGAGTGAGAGAGAGAGAGGGGTTGGGGAGGGTGGAGATGGACATAATACTTACGCAGCAGGTTTCGGCTAAGACCCGAGCAGGCGAAAATGGCCCCTGCACGCTTCGCTTTTTTTCCCCAAATTTTTTTGCGTCGCTATACGCGTCGCTATACACATGGAAAATAAAAGCCTTTCCACGCGTATATCGATGCACACTGCGATGTGTATAGCGCGCGTATAGCGACGCCCGCTAATGTCGTCGATATACGCGTGGAAAAGCATGGCCGTCGATATATACGCGTCGATATCTTCATTTAGTGTTGTAGTGGGGATATTCGATGATGTCCATGAGCTTGTATCTTCACATTACAGCATCCATCTTCATCTTCATCACTTCATCAACATCTTCATATGAAATATTTAGAGAATATTTGAGGAACCTTCATGGAATCTTTGTGGAAGTGTTGTTGAAAGGTTGACCTGTCAACAATCCCCAAGCATCATCTCAAGGTAGGAGTTATCCTATACCTAGAGAGGGGCACCACCTAGCATGAGTGGGGCTAGGACACAGACATATATGACCTAGGGTAGCAAAAGTGAGATGCCATCAAGGTAGCCAACATGAAATGATGATGTAGAAAAGGGTTGGATACAGAAAATTCCTAGTCAACAGTCAGGAGTGTGTGTACAAGAGTGGTGTATGACAAGGTTAGAATGGAGCATGACTGATTGGTTATGGCGCACGTGATGAGGCACAAGCAGAGTGATATAGAAGAGATGAATTATCCCATGGATATGGGTAAACCAAAGCTAAGGAGAAGAGAGAATGGACTCAAAGATCATAAAAGAATTGCACACTTTTATTGATGATGATGATACTTACAAATGGTGATCTTGGCTATTACCAACCTTGCTCTTAGCACTAGGGATGCCTAGTTGGAGGTTAGTTGAGGGAAACATCAAGACAATGCAGCCACCAGCAATGTCAATTACTAGCATCGGGAGTGGACCGGGGTAGCATGGTGTCAATGCATTCAATCCTAGCATTCTCATGCTGCCTTGTGGGGTGATAGTGAGTGCCTTCTGTGCATGGGGTCCTCATGACTAGTAAATCAACCATGGTGTGGGTGGAGATTGGTTGTGAGGGTGATGTGGCCAAGGCTAAAATTCCCATGCTTACAACAAAACATGATACCATGAGCTCCTTAGCTTGGGAGGTGCATTATGTGCTTAGTTGTGCACGGAATGTAGAGTGCATGGAGCCTGGGTGGTGCCTCTAGTGTGTCCCCCTTTTGTGCTTAGTGGAGGACTCTTTATATAGGTGTGAGAGGTGGTCCTTACCTAATGGTCCTTGCAAATATCCACTGGTCACTATAAAGAGTCTAGATGCCTCTCTAGTGAGAGAGATAGAGAGGGAGAGAAGGCAAAGATAGAGAGAAGGGAGGTAAGAGTGGGGTGGGGAGTTTTTCACAATCCACTAGCCATTGGCTAGTTTATTAGAAAAGAGTGGTGATTGGGGCATTTAAAATGGGTTTTGTTGATGGTTCCGGTGGCTGGTGTGAGGTTAATGATACCACAACTGGTGTTTTGCTGGGGTCAAGATGCTACACGTCACTTTTGGGGCCGGCCGCGGCAAGCCTTGGGCGTCAATCTTTGAGTTGGTGACACTTTTGCGTGCTTTTGGCTGTCTTCTTCTTTTGTCCATGGAGTGGCGCTCGTTTACTTTGCTTTTCTGTTCATATGTGTGTATGGCATTGCGAATACTTGTGTGAATGGCTGCGTGCGCTTATGCGTGCAGTGTTTGTTTGATCGTGTATGTGCGAGTGTAATGTACTCGTGTATGTGTAAGTGATTGTGAATGTGTGTGTAAGTGATTGTGAATGTGTGTGCATATGTATATGGGGTTCTGTGTGTGTGTATGTGGGTATGTGTGTGTCAGCAAATGTGTGTGGGAACGAGAGTATAAGGAAGGTATTTATTTTTTATTTTTCTAGCTGGCTTGGTCGACCATAGAGAACGAGGGAGAGAGAGCGTGAGTGAGGAGAGAGAGCGGGTGAGGGTGGGGGTGGGGGGATGGTGGCGGTGGGGTGTGTGTGGATGTGTGTGTGTGTGTGTGTGTAGGGATGAGTGTAAGTGGGTGTGTGTGTGTGTGTGTGTGTAGGTAACGTGGGAGAGAGAGAGCTAGAATGCACCCTGACTACCCCACTACAAAGACAAGAGGGAGAGTGGGAGGGTGAGAATGCGAGCAGGTGATGGGAAGAGAGGGTGAGAGTGTGTGTGTGTGGTGGGTGTTAAGAAAGAAAGGGATTGTTTCTCCCTTGTGCGCCCTACATGGTGGGTGCTGACACCGAGCTAGAGAGAGAGAGTGTGACAATGAGCGAGGGGGGACAAAGAGAGAAAGAGGGGATGAGGAGTGTGAGGGTGTGAGTGTGGGTAAATGAAAAGAGCGAGAGAGTTTTCCTATTCTATTGGCCCGCAGGTGCTGACTACGGAGAGCGAGAGAGAGGTCAATAGGAGCGAGAGAGGGAGGGAGTGGGGAGGCTGAACGAGGGAGAGAGAGAGTATATAGACGAGAGGGGAGAGATGAAGGAGAAAGGTGTGAGAGTGTGTGTGTGTGTGCATGAATAATGAAAGAGAGAGAGAGAGACTCTTGTCCCATGCATGGCGGTCCCTCATGGGTTGACGAAAGAGAGAGAGAGAGAGAGAGAGAGAGAGAGAGAGAGAGAGAGAGAGAGAGAGAGACTCTTGTCCCATGCATGGCGGTCCCTCATGGGTTGACGAAAGAGAGAGAGAGAGAGAGAGAGAGAGAGAGAGAGAGAGAGAGAGAGAGAGAGAGAGAGAGAGAGATATTGGCTACATGTGATAATGGAGGAGGGGGAGAGGGTGATGCCAAGGCTGGTAGTGGCCCAATGTGGTTACAAGTTCAAGGGGAAGGTGGGGTGGCAGTAATGCAACTAGAATAAATACATTTTTCTTTTAAATTTTTATGGTTCCCTAAATGGGGTTGGGGTTCCCGCGGCCAGGCTCCAAAAGCCAACCAACTTCAGTTTCTTTGGGTGGCTAGAGGGCGGTGCGGCTAACCTAGTGTCATTAGCCCTCCCCTAAGGTTAGGGTATTTATGCCTCTAACTCATTTCTTTGGTCATTGTCATCGGAGGTGGAGCTTGATCAAATCGTAGAAAATAAGGTTTAAGCCGCTAGCCATTGACTCTGGTTTTAAAAAGCTTACCATCAGCTTCCATGAGCTGGTAACTCCCGTTGGCATATTTCTACTTGACGATGAAAGGGCCTTCTTACCAAATACCAAATGATAAAGATGTGTGAAATGAGGTTCAATAGGCCCACAAAGCTAGGAGTAGATACTTATCCCAATCCCAGGCTCATTGTTAAGCTACTTGGTGATAATTTTACAAACCATTCCATTCACATTTCAACTAGGCCATTACCTTGAGGGTAGTATGGTGAGGAGTTCCTCCTTGTAATGCCTAGTTTTTGTATTAACTCTCCTACCAAGGGTGCTCTGAAACTTGGCCCTCTATGAGAGATGATTTCTAATGGTGTGCCAAACCTGCAACATATGTGCTCATAGACAAACTTAGCTACCTCCACAGTTGTGATCCTAGTTGTGGCTGTAGCTTCCACCCACCTAGTCATATAGTCGTCTCCCATGATGATATAGAACTTTCTTGAGTTGGCCCTAGGAAATGGTCCTATGGCATCTATACCCCATTTTTCAAATGTCCTATATGAAAGGATAGGTGTCTGTGGTTCAGGCATGACACAACGTACATGTCTTACACTAGTGGTGTACATCACGATTGAGGCTAGGCCATACAAAACCAACCTGCAAGATTTTCCTACTTGTTATATCTAGGGCAAAGTGATTTCCACAAACACCATCATGACAACTGGAAATTACCTCCGTAATTTCATTAGAGAGAAGGACCTTCCTGAGTACTTGGTCCTTACCATTACAATACAAACCGTCATTGATAAGCCAATACCTTGTGGCCTTCCTGGTAAGCCACTGATTTTGACCTTTCGTTAGATATGGTGGACATTCCCCTGTTTCCAAGAAATGCATGATGTCGAATAAGGTGTCACTATCTTAAAATAGAGGGAGCTTTAGCTTTATACCCTCAACCACCACTTCCTGCTATCTTTTGCTTGCTAAGGCATTAGCTTCATGGTTTTGAGCCCTTGGGATGTGGTGTAGTTGAACTGCTTCAAACTTACCCAACAAATTTTTTACACATCTTAAGTGAGTCCTCAAGATAGGATTCTTACATGTCCATACTCCATTTACTTGCCTTACCAAAAGTAGCGCATCCCCAAATACATTAAGGCACTTTACCCCTTGTGAGACGCACCATTGTAACCCCTTGGTCAGTGCTGCTTACTCAGATTCATTGTTGGAATGTGATTCTAACGGCCAAGTGAAAATACCTTAATACCTTTGTCATCAAAAGCCACTATGCTTGCAGTGCTTTGTCAAATGCTCGCTTGTAGGCTCCATCAAAGTAGAGAGAGTGTTCTCTTTCTACCACCGGTGGCTCTAGAAGTGGTTGCATTCCTTCCCCTTTATATTGCTTTACCTTCTTCTCAAAGTTTTGGTAAGTCATGAGCCCCCCCAAGCTTGCCCTTGTCGTGCTTTCCACATGTACCGTGTAGTCAAACTCTTCCAGATGAACTAGCCATTTAGTAATCCTCACAGAAACATCCATGTGTTGTACCACATAAGGAAACATTTCATCCATGATTAGGATTACAAATTGCCTAGGCAAAAAATATGACCGAAACTTTGTAGTTGCAAATCTAAGAGCTAGGACTAGGTGTTCCACATGGGTGAAACCTTTCTCTGGTGCTGTCATCATTTGGCTGGAGAAGTAGATTGGCCTCATGAAAGATGTCGTAGCATCCTTTTGGAGTAGCACAACCCCCAAGGAGTCATCAACCCTGCTTGATGAGACATATAACTTTTTGTCCCACTTAGGTGGTGAGATAGCTGGTAGGGTGGCTAAGACCTCCTTCACCTTGTTGTAGTGATGTTTGCTCTCCTCGTCCCATGTGAAAGTTGATCGTTGTGTGATTTGTTGCAGTGGTAGAACAAGTTGTGATAGTAGGTGTATGAATCTACTCAAGTACCTCACCTTTTGTAGAAAAGAGACTAGTGGACGTGTGGTTGTTGGTGAAGGTAGTGAAATGAGTGCGGACACCTTACTTGGATCAGCATTGATACCTTTAGCTACTTCATTCAGAATTTCATCCAAGAAAGGGAGAGGAAAGTGGTCTCTCTTTGTGGCTGCATTTAGTAGTTTGTAGTTGATGCAAACCCTCCACTTACAATTCTTCTTAAGCGTCACCACTATGGGTGACACACACTCTGAGTTTTCACAGGATCGATGAACCTTGCTTGTAGTAGCTTTCTTACCTCGGCAAGGAGTGCCTTTTCTTGTATGACCCCTAGCTATCGTAGTTTTGCACAACTAGTTTTACCCCTTTCTTCAACTTAATATGATCAATGAAAAGGTCAAGAAATCCAATCAAATTCCGCAAAACTTTATCCTTCTCTTCAATTGTTAACTCCATACACTACATACTCTTTAACCTACTTTCTCCTAGGCCAGGTGATTTACTTTCCTCTTCATTGCTTTGCCCTTCTAGTGACGGGTCTCCAATCCATTTGTGCTTACCCTTTGTAGATCCTTCATGATGATACCCATCACATCGATGGAATTGTCGCTTTCATCTATGGAAGTGGCCTCTGTTATGGAATTGATGTCTTACTATTTATTGCAGCTGGCAGGTGGAAAAGGCTTGATCGAGCTAGGCTATTGCGAAAGGAAATTATATTTTATGTATATTTGATTATTCAAGTTCTCTTTATGAGCTTTGGCCATTTATGACTGGCCGACCAGTTTGTACTCAATTTGACCATTTGAGAAATCTATAAAACAAATACGTGTAAGAGGGAAATGGTCACTCTTGCACGGGGGGAGATTGCACCCAACGTCGTCTTATTCTTCTCTCCTCTCCTCCCTTCTCTCTCGCCATGCTATGCATAGCACTCCGCTCTAGGAGGTGCGCCTGTGCATGCTCTCTTTCTCTCTCTCGCTCGCTAACTCTCTCTATTCACGTACATCGTTGATTATGTGCTATGTGGGGTGTCAAGTATGCTAAATTTGTTCCTTTTTAATTAGCAGTATGTTGTTTTCTGTATTTTGCAGGACAGCCACGCCTTCTGTTTGTAGCAGTGGTATCAGAGTTGTGGCTAATCTCTTGGACTTGTAGCAATGATGATATGGAGATTATGGTGAACAAAGATAAGTCATGCTTAATTACACTTAACTTCTCTTGTAGGTACGTGATTATTACAAACCTGTTCGCATCATAAGTATTTGAAAATTTTTAAAGGTAAGGATACATAAGTACAGCTTAGAGCATAATATTCTTTAATGTGATGCATGCATTCGAATTCAAGTACGAAAAGAAAGAGATTAGTCTATTATATTATTTACATACGTTAAGCCTAGGATGGTCGATTTATAAGTACTGGAAGTTTGATTAGTTTCGTCAGGGCTACGAGAAGAAGAAGAATTCACGGTAGCTTGTTGTAGGAATAAACCCAAGAGACCTTGGGAGTGTTCGAGTGAAGAAGTAAAAGGGAGGAGACCACCATCTCTTAGCTTACTGGGAACGACCCTCAATTTAATTTTGTGAGACTCGCTGAAAGCCATAATAATGTTTTTTTAAAATTAAAGACCACACGAGAAGCATACTCCATAGAAGGTGGTGCAAGAGGGAAAGGTAAATCACACACAGCGTGGGGATGTGCATGCAAGGTGCCACCAAACTTCACCAACCACCTCCAAAATCTTGCCACCACTGAAGCTACGCACGTCTACAGAGGCAAGAAGCATGAGCTCCTTTGTAGCCTAGTCCAGACAAGACAATTCGATCATCAATAGGGTAATGGAGTACCCTTTTACTGTAGATATCATGGCGGTCAAGGCCTCATAATCATAAAGTAGGGGTAGTAATAGCAGCAACGACGGAAGCCGTTAGTGCATGCCTCGCCCACTAGGACTCAATCATCGCCGGCATGAAGAGTTGGATGATGTGCCACCCACATCTCCCCAATTGTACTCTCACACCCCCCTTTGGAATGCTCTCAGTGTCGCCCACCTCAGGCTTGGATGATAGCCACCCACCCTCCCCCAGTTATCTCGCCGTCATCTTTGGCATTCAATTGTCACCCACACAAAAAAAAAATTAAAAATAAATACTGAGCCACTGCTGTCATTACATTGTGCAGTCTCAACAACCACCATACCCCCTCGTCCACCCATTTCTCTCTCTCTTTATTTGCGCCACCATCTCTCTCCCTCTGCCATGCCGCACACAGATTAATTGTCCCTCTCCCTTACACAACCACGGCACCACTAACCAACCTAACCTTTTCCCACCACCCTCAACTGCTGACCTCCTGGCGGGCAGTACCAGTCTCTCTCTCTCTTACTTTCTCTATCGCTCACTCTCTACCACTCATCACCACTCTCAGATAAAACGATGCTCTCTCGTTCTTTGGTTCTGTTAGCCGTCATCCCTCTCTCTCCTGTGGTGACTCTCTCTCTCTCTCTCTTGCTGCAGACATGTTTCACACGACCACTAGGTGAGCTTGCTAGGTTGATTTTATCACCTTTGGATGCGTAAGAGAAGCTCACGCAGTAGCGGTGCTGGGATAATCATTTGCTCTTGCCGCTGCTCACTGCAATCGTCATGGTCATCTGACATTTTTCTCATTTGCTAATGCTCTAAGATACTGCCACCAGTGATGGAGTTTCTAAGCTTATGTATGGTAGGTGGGTCCCGGCTCTCATTAATTAGCTACACCTTCTGGGTTCTGTTCCCGCGTTGCTTCTGCATGAAATTCATCTTGAAGTACACCATCAACAGAATCCCTTGCATCTACTCACTCTTTCTCTACTTGAAACTCCATCTTTTCCCCATACATACCCTAGCGGCCCCAGGCAGCCGTACTTCATCAACCCAGTAGCATCCATGGCGACAGCGCTTGCCTTCTGTAGTTTTCCTTTAAAACCCCGTCAACTTAGGTTGACAACTCCGCCATTATTTTATTTTTCTAAGGTTTTTTTTCCCAAGCCGCACGCTCAACTATTGGCTTGCCCCTACTTTTGGTAAGCTAACAAAAAATCTTGGGTTGGTTTCCCCCGAACTAGGAATCTCATGCACAGTTTATCTTCACCCTTGCGATGCAACAGTTTGTACTTACTCTCAGTTACAATTTCCTATGGACGGGCTAGTGCTTCTCAGAAGGAGACTCCATCCCTTTATGTTTTGACTCAAGTGTTCTACCAAGTTCAGCCTGTTGTTTCAGTTCAACTGTGGTATTGTTTCTACTCTCTCTACCTTCCCCCTCCCAGTATGGCCACTTACAGAAGCGGACATCGACGACGCTCTTCAAACAACCTGTGGATTACTTTCTCCAACAACGGCCGCTGTCTAGCATCCTCCAGCATTGACAACGATGTTGATGCTGATTTTAGGCTTTTAGATTTAGTTTCACAATTTACTTCATTCTATCTTTCTACTTAGACATTGTATACGATACGTAAGAATTGTATGCGTTTGGTTCCGTAGGAAGATGGTCAAGATTTGTTGTGCATGGAGGTCCTCTTACATGCACTACTTTAAAATGGCCAGGTCGCTCCTCCCTCATACACTCACAATCCATGTTCTGTCTCTTGCCACGCATGCTGAGAATTCAAACAAAGGACCAATATGAGTGGTACTTGTTGCATCTGTGGATACTACAAAATATATTAGCTGTGCTACCAAATCACAAACTACTCATTAGTCGAATAATATTTTGTACTCCACACGGTGTCAACAATTTTAAATTGTTTGTAGTTTTCAATTGTCTACATATGATGATACTCATAAAATACATGAATAAATATATTAATTTGTCACTCATGGGCATTTTGGTCTATAGCTAATGTTCCATTCTCTTGTTATCTATAGCTCATGATAGTAGATGATGGTCTAACCATGAAGAATAATGATAAAATCACTATTAGATGTTAGTTAACCTTTTAGGGCACATATGGTATATATGGTAAATAATCAATTTTACCTTTAATCTTGGAACTTTAACCTTAGCCTTCCCGTAACCTGGGCGCTAGAAGCCCAACATCTGATCCTACTATGAGCCTTCTCCTAGCGCAAGATCTAGAGTTAAGGCTATTCATAGGGTTTTTCCTTCTGTTATTTTCAAAATGTTATCATGCGTGGTAACAATAGTTAATAAGGGTGCTGCTGCAAATTGTTTCTCTTTGCTAAACGGACTTCTCACAGTAAGCACCACATGTCTTCCGCACATTTTGGGTAGGTCGGATTACGGATGCACAATATTTTAAAAATGAGACTACTATTCTACACTTGGATAATTAGCTTAACTTGGAAAATAATGATCATAAATAAACAATAATTGAAGAAAAAATATATATCTCATATATTTATGTAGCAATTTTGGCAGGATCTTATTGATCCTTTTACATTCTCGTTCCTTCCTTATTGATTGTGATTTATCATGGCATGATGTTAACAATCCTTTTTAGTATGCAACATACATTCCCAAATCCCTTTCTGAATTTATAATTTTGTCAATACTATATTTGAATTTGGCTAATGTTTATTTTATTGGGACATGTAGTTAACACTTCATACTTTGTCTAATCTTCCTTGATAGTGTTCTCTTTCTACATATATTTAAGGACACACAATCAAGTATTTTGCAACATGAATAATATCATTAGACTATTTAAAAGCAAAAAAAATATTTTCTTCTTCTTTGCATGGCATGTGAAATTAACCATCCTAAGATTATCAAGTTTCTTTACACTAAATGTAATTTCTATTGAGACGATTTACCATTAAGCTATGCAACTACTTATATGAGTTAAGGCTCTCTTAGATAGTGAATAACAATTTGTAAGTACCCTGCTACTCAACTATACTCCAATGTGGTGTCACACAGGTAGTAAATGTTTTCTTTATTTATTTTTTGTCTTGTCTAGTCCATTGGTCACATGTACATAGATTCTCCGATTTAGGCAGTGTACCAATGCTCATCCTAGTGTATATTTGCCGATTTAGGCAACACCAGTTATCTATGTAGATCTGCCGATTTAGGCAGCACATTGACAAATTGTAGATTCACAATGGTAAATGCAGATCCGTCAATATAGGAAGCATTAGTGCAAATCTGCCAATTTAGGCACCACATCGGGTGTAGATTCGCAAGTTTAGGCAACACCGATCACAAAATCATGCTGCAGTGTGGCTGGTCACCACTGTACCTGGTATGATTTTGTTACTCAGGTATACAAAATGAAGGATATTTGGATTTGGATTTAAATTTGGAATGAATATATGTTGATTTTCTATCGCGATAGTATTGAACTTGAGAATGATGAGAATGGAATGATGAGTGTGACCCATGATATCCTGATTCATAAGGGTATGACATATACTACTTATTCTAGTGGTATGGGACACTAGAATAGGTAGTATGTGGATGACGGCAGGCATAAGCAATGTTTTCTAGTTTCATTATTTTTACTACATGCTATTTTTTTGACACAAATTTTCAATCACTGTTTTTGAAAAGTATCATTTGCATATTTCTTATCTTTGCAAGTGAGGACAATTTCTTTCCAACCGAGAGGTATGTTATAGAATTGATATCTTACTATTTATTGCAATTGACAGGTGGAAAAGGCTTGATCGAGCTAGGCTATTGTGAAAGGATAATATTTTTTTTTTTTATATTTGATTATTCAAGTGCTCTTTATGAGCTTTGGTCATTTATGACTGGCCGACCAGTTTGTACTCACTTTGACCATTTGAGAAATTTATAAAACAAATACGTGCAAGAGGGAAATGGTCACTCTTGCATGGGGGGAGATTGCACCCAGCGTTGTCTTATTCTTCTCTCCTCTCCTCCCTTGTCTCTTGCCGTGCCAGGTGTAGCACTCCGCTCTAGGAGGTGCACCTCCGCATGCTCTCTTGCTCGCTATCTCTCTCTATTCACGTACATTGTTGATTATGTGCTATGCGGGGTGTTAGGTATGTTGATTTGTTCATTTATAATTAGCAGTATGTTGTTTTTGGTATTTTGAAGGGCAGCCACGCCTTTCGTTTGTAGCAGTCTCCTCCTTAGAAGTGGAAGACTCACTAGTGGTCTCATCTGCTGATGTCTCTAGGTCCATTTGTTTCTGCTTGCCGGTCCTCATGTCGTAGTGGATTGTTTCCCCTTTCTTATCAATCATGCGTAGAAGATCAGTGCCCCAGTCTTGCTTTGCCTTCATGCCCATCAACCATGGACTTCCTAAGATTAATGGATAGACCTCCCCCTTAGTTATCATCACAAAAACATCTACTTCTACCTCCGTGTTGAAGGCTTTTACCTTCACAACACTTACCACACCCGCACATTTTACTTTTGCGTTTTTTGCCATCTTTGCCTTGCATGGAGAAGGTATGTCAATATCGAGCCGTAGCCGAAGCAGCATAGCTTCACTCATCACACAAATTTGTGCACCACCATCAATGTAGGTGTTTCCAACCCTCTTACCCTTTATGTTGACTTCGATAATTGGAAAGATGTTATCCATGTTGCAACCTGAAACTGCTCCGGCTACCTTTGCTTTGGAGCATCTTGTACTTACTATTTTGGACCATTCCCGCCTTACCTTTGGTGCAAGATGTAGCAGTTGTAGCCATTAATCTTTGGTCCTTGCTCTGCTACATCCAATGTTAGATCATAGGGCCTATAACTCTCCCCTAACTAAAAGTCAATGATGTTTGTTTTTCATCGTGGCCTTGATGCTTGCTAGTCTCTCCTTTCATGCTTCTCTCATCATCAGTTTGTGCAGTTTTCTCCCTCCTAGCTCTCTTTATAGTCATGGATTCAAATAGTTCTACAGAGGTTAACTTCTCCTTACCCTTATCTCTCTCCTTTACTCTGGGTGGATCCACTACTACAGCCTTTCCTTTCTCCTCTAACCTTATGATGTTTACAGGGCGATCACATGGCCGTGCAGGTGCAAGAGGTGGAGTGGGTTCTTGTGGTGGTGCCCGGGGTGGACATAGAATTTTTGTTGGTGGAGCTAGTGCTCGGGGTGGAGGTGTTCTCTCTTTAAGGGGTGACAGTTGGTTTCTTCTACCTCCTCTATTATATTTTTGTCGCGGTTTGGGGCAGTAGTACATACCATTGGAGAGGGGGAATGGGGAACACGCCCAACACACAAAGTGAGTTGCCATCTATAGCTCAGGGCACACACAACACCCCAATCCACTTAGTGAGCACCTTCGACTCAGAGAATTCTTGATATCACACACACGATCAAACACAACTCGATGCACCGCACTCAAACAGATGCTTGATCAACCCGCACCCACAAAACGGATGCAATTCACCATCTACCCTTGCACACAAACACCACTCTCTCTCTCTCTCTCTCTCTCTCTCTCTCTCTCTCTCTCTCTCTCTCTCTCTCTCTCTCTCTCTCTCTCTCTCTCTCTCTCTCTCTCTTTGCACACACACTCATTGGGGGGGCGCACACGCCATCACACACCCAGCATCACACACAACAGAGTAGAGAAGGAGATAGCATGACAAAACGCCAATCTTCAATGGGGGGACACCATTCTCTAATCAAAGAACGCCATAGCCGCATGCCCGGTTTTACAAAACACATAAGGGGAGACACCCTCTCAACCCTTTGCAGACAAAAAAAACCTTGGCAGTTTCCATGTGGCTCCCTAAAGCCTCCCGAGGAGAAAAAGCCCCTAAAATGTTCAATTTGTCCCTCTTATAGGGAGGGAGTATTTATTTTTGGCATGTTTGTCATTTATCAACACTTGGCGGTCTCTTTGGAATAGGCAAGCTTTGAGCTCCTTCTCTCTCTCTCTCTCTCTCTCTCTCTCTCTAGCTCAGTGGATGTAGGGCTACTCTCTTATTATGCACCGGGGAGGGGGGCATTAGTGAGGTTGCTATTGCCTCCCCCCAAGTCTTTAAAAAATGGGGCCTCCAAGGGCCACCATCCTCGTCGGAACGGGTCCCCATCGGGCGCTGCCACGTCATCTGTTACGGCCACCAGTGAGACGCCAACCGTCACCGGCTACGTGGATGCACCCCCAGGCATGTCTACCTCCTCCAACCAAAACACCGCCGCTACCCCTACTGGGCAGGCCGCCAACATAGAAACACTAGTGCACACCATACTCAAGGCAAGGAAGATCTCACACTACCACACATACCTAATGGTGTTCACCGTGCGGCCTTTATACACCACCATCTTGCCTTGGATATGCATTTATGGGGCCATTCACCGCCACATGGAACCCCCTGGATTTAGCAAGCCTCTAAACGCTTTGCATGTTTTTCAAAAATAAACTTCATGTATAGCCTTTTTTGGGCCCTCCTTGCCCATGCTCCCTCTCACTGCTCCCATGTCCGATGGCCAAGCCATAAAGCCGTATCGGATCTACACCGTGTCAATCCCTGGCCATGAAAATTGCACTTTCTTTTGACCCTTTTGAGCTCACTATCCCAGGCTACCAAAAAACCAAGAAAATTACCTGCATTGTTCTCCCTAGCACCTGCCGCCAATTTCGACTTGCCGTAACTTGCTTACCAAGAACCCAATTGACAAACTGTCGATTTGTGCTAGCTCCACATGATGCATACTATCACCAAGAACCTTGGCAAGGCCAAAAAGATGCCAGATGGTGCATACTTTGATGCACGCAAGTAGGCACAAACCCGACCCCGGGAAAATCTTTAACATATCATAACTTGCTATCCAGAGCTCTGATTTGTGATCCAAGAAGACAGGCATGCTCCATAATTTGAGCTCTACACATGTATATTTTGACATCTGTCTGGGCCACCTGTCTCTAGTTGCCTTGTCCGTTGGAGATCTGCTAAACCTTCTAACTTGGAACTTCAGCATCTTGAGCATCGGGGCTCCGTTTGATGAACCTTCAGGAACATCATGGAATGCACAATGGAGACCAAATTCTAGCACAAAACATCAACATCTCAGGCATAGAAGGCGATCTGTAAAGACTAGGGGAGACTAGTGCCTGGAATCCAACTCCCACTATATAGGCTAAGCTCCTAGCCCCTTTGCCCTAGCTGGATTTCCTTTACACATTGCCTAGTCTAGCCCTTGGCCCGCCGTCCATGACTCCCTGGCCTTGCCATTGTCCTGACATTACTCTCCCCTTAAGGAAGAGTTTTCATCCTTGAAAACAAAAGTGGGAAACTTCTTCTTAAGAACACTAATGTTTTCCCAAGTGGCACCTTCCTCACGTCGATCTTTCCACTTGATTAAAGCTTGTCGATGTACATGATGACGTATACGTAAATCATGATAGTCGAGAATTCATTCAGGTTCATACGGTAAGGTAGGAGGTTCAACGAAATCGACCAAAATCTATTCGTCAATGAAGTTGTCGTCCCCATGTAATCTCTTATGTAAACGGCTTACATGAAACACCATATGAATATGAGAATGTGTAGGTAGCAATAACTTGTAGGCACGATCACCCACTCGCTTGAGTATTTTGAAAGGCCCACAAATAGTGGAGATAATTTAGGTGTTGGCCCAGTTTTTAGACTTTCTGAATGCTCTAGCACATGTAAAGATACTTTCTTCCCCTTCCTCAAAGGTAACTTTCCAACGTTTCTCATCAGCGTAACTCTTATACCGATCCTGTGTTAGGAATTGGATCGTGGTAGCTATGGTGGATGAAAGAGAAAAATATTGTCAATACGTGAGTGTGTGTGTGTAAGCAAGGTTATCATTCAAGTGAATTAGGTTCCAAGATAGAATTATCTTGGACTCATAAACAAAATCTTGAGTATTGACTTAGCTAAGCACAAGCTCACCATAGACAATCATGTAGTGCAACATAGAGTTGTTGTTTATTCATTCATGAAATGAGCTTTAAGTAGCTCTACAGCATGTGGGATAAATCCACTGTCCTCTCCTTGACTCACACTTCAGGACAAAGCTCACACTTTACAATCCTCCCCTTGAGGTTTGGACTATGGCAAGATACTGAAGATGCATGATCCACACAGGCTAACAAAATCCACATAGGATGGTTATATCCACACAGGAAAATAAAGTCCACAAAGGATGGTGATATCCACATAGGATGATAAAATCCACACAAGAAAAATCCACAAAGGATGGTGATGTCCACATAGGATGATAAGATCCACACAGGAAAAAGTCCTCCCCTACAAGTAGAGAGTCTGCATCTTCAACATGGGTCTTCAGAAAAGACAATGTTGCTCTCATCTTCATCCTTTTTGTCTTCTACTATGTGAGCTGATCCTCTATTAGGTCTCTTGCCTTCGTTGCTTCTACTGTTGCTTTCAACTGCTTCATGGTCTGACTTTGTATCCTCCCCTCGAACAAGTGCTTTTGTCCCCCTTTTTGTTGTGCAATCAAGCTTTATTCCATGCGTCATAATGACATGAAACAATATGCTAAAATATCCTATGAAAAGGTTTACACAAAAATTAATGCTCTCTTCCATCTTGGTCATACTTCGAGAGCCCAAGCTTGTGGTGTTTCTCATACACTTTGCCACAAAATATTCACACATAGAGAGATTTTAGCAATTTGTAGACTCTCCAATGCCAAAATCTATCCCATTACAAAAGCACATAATAGCATCCATGTAGACAAATATAATTACATACATTGCAAGAATTTGTTGTGCTTGGCTGCAAGATCAATGTGTACTTTGGAATTTCCCGTCAATGTGAAGCTCCTCTTCACCGTCAGTGAAGCCCCTCTTCACATATAGGGGAAATAACTCTTTGTTTTTGCTTTTTGATGCTCGAAAGAACTCCTTGAAGCTTGGTAATGCCTCGGTCTGTTAGAACGGCCCCTTTGGCAGCCCTTGGATGCTCGATAAAGGTTTGAAGTTACACCCTCCCTTAAATTTCTTGGAAATGCCCTTTGAAGCTCGATGAGATCCACCTTTGAATGCCTTTTGGAAGGCTTTGAAAGCCTTGCTGCAACTTTGTGGGAGCAAGCCCTTAAAGGGCTCTCGGAGGCTTTGAAGTCTCTTTGAGGTGGGAATGGAGGCCTGTTAAGGGCCGAGAGATGTGAGGAATGCTGCGAGATGGCTTGCTTGATTGGAGATCTTCAGGCTCGGGAGCAGGACCTCAGCAGGCGTGGGAGGGGGGGCCCAAGAGGGGTGGTGGACGACGTGAGAGCAACACTGTGGGAATCGGTGCTAATGCCATTGGGCAAGGCCACAATGGGTGGTTCGGCCAGTGGGTAGGACCGCGGACAAGCGGGGTAGTCCGGGCAGCGTTCAGGTAGGCGTGGGCACATCGGGCAGCAGGGCAGCTCGCCGGGCAGGCACGGGCAAAGCGCCGGGAAGCGGGCTTTATTTTTTTTTTTCTGTGCGTGAATATTCCCCAGCGAACCTGCCTAGGGACTCAACAACATTTAAGTGACGATTTCAAATCCGTCCATAAAGCCCACCTTCCAATTTTGGTAATTGACCACACGACTCCACACACTACCCCCTTGATAGGGTTAATGAGCTAAGCCAAGGGGCCCCATGGGCCTTCGTGTGAGGTAAAGCCAAAAAAAAATTTACTTATGTGAGATTCCGAAGCCCCTTTCCAACACAAACTCACACACACACCTAAATATAGGCAAAATTGAGGCTGAAGTGTAAGAAGTTTTTGAGATCAGATTTGAGTGCTTGCAGGCTCTATGGAAAGCTTGCCTTGAGCACTTCGAGATGAGGTGATTAAAGCTTGATAAGTACAAAATCAGGAAGATCTATTGAAGATGCAGACAACTAGAAAATTGACACAAAAATGACTAGAAAATGCAAAAAATTGGATACTAATCTTCTCCCTAATCAAGCCTATCTAGCCATGGAGGGTAGTGGCCTCTTGGGTGTGCCAAGGACATGCCCACACATAACTAGATTAGTGCTTAATTAGTGAGATGCAACTAGTTATGAAAATGTCGAATGCTAATCGATCTAATGGAGATGCTAATGATTAACACACACTAATGCATAATGACAATCCTAGCTAGCACACCATGGCTCTGATACCAAATGTTAGGAATTGGATCGTGCTAGCTATGGTGGATGAAAGAGAAACATAGCATCAATGAGTGAGTGTGTGCATAAGCAAGGTTATCACTCAAGTGAATTAGGTTCCAAGATAGAATTAGCTTGGACTCATAAACACAATCTTGAGTATTGACTTAGCTTAGCACAAGCTCACCATAAACAAGCATGTAGTGCAAAATAGAGTTGTTGTTTATTCATTTATGAAATGAGCTTTAAGTAGCTCTATTGCCTTGCTCCACAGCATGTGGGATAAATCCACTCTCCTCTCCTTGACTCACACTTTAGGACAAAGCTCACACTTTACATCCTGCGCATGACAGACATTCTGACGAGCGAGTTTCAGCATATCCATGTGGTCTTCCATAAAATCCTTAACCTGTTGGAGTTTTTCGGTTGCCAACCCCACCGTAACATATGACCTAGGTTGAAAACCATACACGAGTATGAAAGGACTAAATCCAATTGTGACATGCTTAGCACTATTGTAGGCAAACTCGAGAATAGGTAAATATTCTTCCCAATTTGACTGTTTCTTGCTAACTTATGCGCATAGCATATCCTCTAGCACTTGGTTAACTCATTCACTTTGACCATCCATTTTTGGATGTTCGGCTGTACTGAGTTTAGTTGTGTACCCAATCGTTTAAACACAGCCCTCCAAAAATGACTGTTAAACTTGGGATCACAATCACTGACACTGTTACTTGGCAAACCATACAACTTGTCTAGGTTCTCCACAAATAACTTGGCTAATTCTGGAGTCTTAATTGTTGATTTTCTTGGAATAAACTTACATAGGTTAGTCAGCCGGTCTACAACCACCCATATCGAGTCATGACCTTGTACAATGGTTGGTAAACCCACAATAAAATCCATAGAGATACCTTCTCATTTACTATTGGGAATCTCCATAGGATGTAAGAGTCCTCCTGCTTTCAGGAGCTCTGCTTTTTGGCAATGCAAGACATAATCTTGAACAAAGCCATGTAAACCTGGCCAGTAAAACTTTCGTCGTACAAGAGCATAAGTCTCTCTAATACCCGGGTGCCCTGCACTTGGACTATCATGACATTCATAAAGAATTTGGCACCAAATGTCTGTGTCTATCGATACACAAACTCTCCCCTTATGGAGTAGGTACCCATTGTTGATGGTGAAATGCTTCCATCGTTGTAGTTCATCACTCGACAGAGTGTAAAGAAAGAGGATGCAAGAGAGCTACACAAGACAAACACAAAGCACACATAGATGGAAAGCTTATTCTTCTTCTTCACTAAGAAAAGAGAGTACAAAATGACTAAGTGCTAAAGCTGAAAAGTAGCACATATGTACATGTGGTCACTAAGTGTGAACACGCTAGAGGCGTACTAGGCTGTCATTATAAGTGTAGTCTAGCTAAAGAATCACTGGCAGAGATCCTCTGTGTCGGTCACCTAACGCACCAGTGAGTAAATGTCGTAAGCGGCCAAGACCCATAGTGGATGCCAGCTCAAGATGTAGAGCTCGACTATCTGCTCCTCTTTGTAAAGATATCCACTATCTGCTCCTCTCTACTGACGTAGACCAAGTCGATGTTGCTCGCCAACACTCGCTCTCAAACGTAGTGGTAATGGACCTCTATGTGCTTGGTCCTGGCATGGAACACTGGGTTCCTAGCCAACTACATGCTGTTGAGGTTATCACAATGGATGACAATCTGCTGGTCCACCTGCACTCCCAAGTCCTCAAGTAATGTACGTAGCCAAGCTACCTCGCAGGCCGCAACTGCTGCACCTCTGTACTCGTCTTCTGTGCTCGATAAAGCAACCGTAGGCTGCTTTTTTTTGCTCCAAGTAACAGCAGCAGTCCCAAAAGAGAACATGAAGCCACTCGTAGATCTCCTATGAACAATGCTACCTGCCCAATCTGCATCTGTATACCCATACAATGCTAATGGCACATCTGCAGCATAGAACAATGTGTAGTCAAGAGTCCCTTGCACTACCAAAGTGTGCATCGTACTCCATCCAAATGTGGCTTCCTCGGAAGCTGCATGAACTAACTCTCCAAGCCTACTGTGTAGCTCAAGTCTGGCCTCGTGATAGTCAAGTAGAGTAGACTACCCACAATCTTCCTGTACATCTTGACATCCTCAACAACATCACCCTTCTCTGCTCTCAGCTTTGCATTCACATCCAAGGGAATAGAAATTGGCTTACAATCATCCATACCATACTTTGACAACATGTCCAAAGCATAGTGTCTCTGTAGCCATACACCCTCTCGAGTCCTGATCACCTCAATGCCAAGAAAGTAGCGCAGCTCGCCCAAATCTTTCATTTCAAACTCCTGTTTGAGAAGACCCTTCACATGGTCAATCTCCATAGCGTTGTCACCCACAATAATAAGGTCATCCACAATATGGTAATGACCACAATCCCCACATCACTCTCACGTACATAGAGTGAATGATCAACAGGAGCTCTCCTAAACCCAATACTGACAAGATACTTGGCAATCCTATCATACCATTCTCTAGATCCCTACTTCAAACCATACAAGGATTTGAGAAGCCTGCATACATAATCTAGGTAACCTGGATCGACATAACAAGGTGGATGATCCATATACACTTCCTCTTGAAACTCACCATTCAAGAAGGCATTCTTTACATCCATTTGATGCATAATCCATCCTCTAGATGCAGCCACTACTATGACAGCTCTCACAGTCATCATCTTTGCCACTGGAGCAAAGGTCTCCTCATAGTCTATGCCATACGTCTGTGTATAACCCTTTGCGATCAGCCTTGCCTTATGACGCTCAATGTTACCATCAGTCTTATGCTTGGTTTTATACACCCATTTACAGCCAATAGCTTTCTTGCCACTTGGAAATGGCACCAACTCCCATGTGTCGTTTGCTTCCAATGCAGCCATCTCTTCCAATGCACCCATCTCTTCATTCATTGCATCATCCCAATGCACATTTCCAATTGCATCCTCAAAACATGTGGGAGCCACATCGTGTATCACCTTAGCCATGTAGGCTTGGTGATGCTCTAGATACCCATCATAAGTCAATTTTTGAACTGGATTTCTGACTCTGTTAGATCTGCGCGGTCTTGGGTCCCTCCTTTGCCCTCTAGCATCTTCTTGTACTTTCCTTACACCAGGTTTCCTGACGGCCGGAATTTCAAATTCCTCATCAAGAATTTGTTCAGATCCATCTGAATCCATGTCTACATGTGAAAAACCTGATGATGCATCAGCCATAAAGGGAGGTTCATCAACCTTTTCCTTTCCTTTTTGTGATACATTCCATGTACCTGCTGGTGTACGTAGCCTACCATTCCATGGCTTCTCAATAGAGCCACGAGAAGAGGACTCTTGTGGTCCACTCAAAACCTGTGACTGTGGCCTCACATTTTGTACAACCACATCATCTTTTACATCAGCCCCAATAGTGCCATGTGCATTACTGTACCAGCTGCTCATCTCATCAAAGACTACATCTCCTCTCACTCATAATTATCGTGTAGTAGGATTGTAGCGCTTGTATCCCTTTTGTTCAAGGGAATATCCCAAAAGAATACATTTCTTTGCTTTAGGATCCAATTTCCTACGCAACTCATCTGGTACGTGCACGTAAGCTATGCAGCCAAACACTTTCAAGTGTGCCAAATCAGGCTTTGTACCTGCAAACTTTTCCTCAGGTGTTACATCCTGCACCGTAGTTGTAGGTGTCCTGTTCATAATGTACACAGCTGTATTTACAGCTTCAGCCCAGAAATGATGAGGCATGTTCTTCTCATTCATCAATGCACGAGCAACCTCTGCAATGTGCCTGTTTTTCCTTTCTGCGACCCCATTCTGCTGTGGAGTATATCTGCATGTAAATTGCCTGCGTATACCATGCATTCGCAAAAAATTTGAAAAATCATTGGAGAAGTAGTCTCCCCCTCCATCTGACCTCAATGTCTTGATTTGTATATCTGTCTCCTTCGCAATCATGACTTTGAAGTCCTGAAAGTGACCAAACACTTCACTTTTGTTACGCATGAAGTAGACCCACTTGTATGGTCATCAATGAAAGATAAATAATACCTGCAGCCATGTATACTTGCAATATCGGTTAGACCCCAAACATCTGTGTGCACCACCTCAAGTGGCTTTTTACATACATTGTGCTCATGTGGAAATGAGCCCTTTGACTGTTTTCCAAACTGGCATGTTGCACACACTTTATGCATACCATCCACCTTGAATTTGGGCAAACCTTTTACAATCTGTTGTGATTGCATGCTGCGCAATCTCTACTCATTGACATGGCCAATGCATTTGTGTCAAATGTCAACATCAGCCACAACACCTGTGCCCTGTGCAAATAATGCAGCTTTTACCTCAGGCATGTCTACATTCAGCGTAAACATTCTGCCCACACATTTTACCTCTGTGATCAGCTTACAGCCATTGTGGAAATCTTCTACATAATAGCCATTTGGATTGAAGCAAACCTGCAAACCCTGCTCAACCATTTGTCTAATAGAAACAAGATTCTTTGTAATTTTTGGGACATGAAGTACATCTGCTAAGTACTTTGATTTCCCACTCTTCGTATTTAGAGGTATGTCCCCTACATGAGCAATGGGGTGAGCTGTGCCATCTCTTGTCTGCACATAGCCTGACACATCTGGTTTGCGCATATCTCTAAACCAATCTCCACGAGACGTCATGTGATTAGAGGCACCTGAATCCACATACCAAACATCATCTTGGGTGGAATTATCTGCAGTCATTGTATTCATTACATGCTGCATAACAAACATGCGCTCATTTTTGTTATCATCTGCATCTCTGCTAGTAGATGCATAGTTGCCCTGTTCTCTCTTTCTACTTGCTTTTCCCTTTGGACAGTCACGTGACATGTGACCTCTTTCACCACAAGTCCAACATTCTCTGCTATCTGCAGTATGTTGCTGCCTGCTTGATCCTGCACCACGACCTCTTTGACCCCCCTTGCCTTGAGACTGGTTTCCCCTGCCACCGGTATTGTTTTGATTTGATTGAACTTCTCAAAATTGGCCCCTGCAAACACTTGGGCCTCGATCACAACGTCTACCTCTACCTCTGTTGGAGTTAGAATAGAAGGCCTGTTCAGAATTATTTCTGCCATGAGAAGAAGATGTGTCAAGTTTCTTCTCCTCAAGAATAAGCATAGAAATCAAATCTTGGAACACGGGGATGTCGTCTCTTGTATTCATGGAAGACCTAAAATGTACATACTCATCTCCTAGACCATCCAAGCATCCACGGACAATGTCATCGTCTTCCACTGAGACTTTAATAGATCCAAGAGCCTCAATGATACTCTTGATCTTCAAGGCATAATCATTGATGGAGAGGTTGTTCCTCTTAACCTGATTTAGTTCTAAAGCTTCCTGGCCCTGGTGTTCACCTCGAACACTCTGCCTAAGTTTTTCCATGCAATGGCGGGGGTTTCAGCATCCTGCAGATAGCCCATCATGCCATCTCTGATACTCATAGAAAGCCAATACATCACTTTGCTCTGGCCTTGTTGCTAGTCCCTCAAAGCTTTTCTTTGTTCTGCAGTAGCATTTGCCTCGGGAATCTCTGGTTCCTTTTCATTGTCTCCTTCTACATATTCCCTATAACCTTTCCCTTTTAGGAAATTTGTTATTCTGAACTTCTATGCAGGGTAGTTATTTTTCTCAAGCTTCTCAGTGACAATCTGACTAAAACCGTCAGACATCTTGAAGCACTAAGAAAAAATAGTTGCAATATGCAAAAACCTGCATATCTGCTGAACCTACTATCGTGGTACCTGTAACGCTTTCTACACTCAACGAGTGTCCACAATCAAGTGTACATACAACCACTATACTTGTATAGTAAATCTCTGTGTACTGCACTTTGGAGACCTATTCAGAAACTTGTATGAAAAACCTCTAAAATTGCGAACATGGATTGGGAATGAAGAGATTGTGATGTTCTTGCTCTCTTAGCCTCTCTTGCCTGCACCAGGCTCTGATACCATGTAAAGAAAGAGGATACAAGAGAGCTACACAAGACAAGCACAAAGCACACAGAGATGGAAAGATTCTTCTTCTTCTTCACTAAGAAAAGAGAGTACAAAATGACTAAGTGCTAAAGCTGAAAAGTAGCACATATGTACATGCAGTCACTAAGTGTGAACACGCTAGAAGCGTACTAGGCTGGCACTATAAGTGTAGTCCAGCTATAGAATCACTGGCAGACATCCTTCGTGTCGGTCACCTAATGCGCCAATGAGTAAATTGTGTAAGCGGCCAAGACCTGTAGTGGATGCCAGCTCAAGATGTAGAGCTCGACATCTCAACACAGAGGAGAACTATGTGTGGAGCTTAACACTACACTACCATCATTGGAGTGAGAAGGATCCCTCATTTGTACATGGCTCCACACTTTGGAATATGCATCATCTTGCTCATATTTACCCTTTAGAGAATCCACAAATTCACTATGAAGTTTCGTGAACAAGAGAGAATTGATCTCTGGCATATGACTAAGAGCGTCAACCACCACATTGTATCGTCCTTTACGATACTAGAGCTTGGCGTCATATTCTTGAAGAATCTCAGTCCGCCTGGCTTTTCGACCCTTCAAATCAGTTTGTTGTGTAAACCATTTGATGCTTTCATGGTCAAACTGATCACCATACAAATAATGTCACCATGTTTTTAAGGCAGACACTATTGCATAAAGTTCGCGTTCATAAGCAGAGTAGTTTTGTTGTGTTGCATCAAGCTTCTTCCTTTCAAATGCAATTGGCCGCCCGTCTTGTAACAGGACTGCTCCAATAGCACGGTCAATGGCATCTGTTTCCACAACAAATGGTTTCAAAGGATCTACAATAGGTAGTATTGGAGCTGTAGCTAATGCATCCTTGAGCGTATCAAAACTATGATGTTGAGCGGGTCCCCACTGAAAATCTTTTCCCTTGCCTTACAGTTGATCCATCATGGGAACAACAATATTAGCATAGTTTTTAACGAACCGTTGATAAAAACCTCCAAATCCTTTAAAAATCTGTAATTCTTCCAGATTTTTAGGAGAAGACCACTCCCAGATTGTATCCACTTTGGATTGATCCATATGTAGGCAAGTAGCTGAAATAACATGCCCAAGATAGTGAATTTCTTCTTTCAAAAAATCACACTTAGATTCCTTACCATATAATTTTTTTGTTCATAAAAATTCGAACACCTGCCTCGGAAGTTGTAAGTGTTCTTCTTTAGAAGCACTATATACTAGAATGTCATTGAGAAAAACGATGACAAATTTGCCCAGGTATGGCTTCAAGACACTATCCATAAGTGTCATGAATGTTGTGGGTGCATTGGTTAACCCAAAAGGCATAACCAAAAACTCGTAGTGTCCAAACCTAGCTTGTTCGGAATGTAGTTTTGGGTATATCAGCAAGTCGAATACTTACTTGGTGATAACCTGACCGCAAGTCTATTTTTGTAAACATAGGATTATGAGTGAGTTTGTTGAACAACTCATCCACGCATGGCAATGGGTACTTGTTCTTAACAGTAACCACATTTAAGCCAAGGTAGTCTACGCACATGCACATACTATTGCCTTTTTTCTTCACTAATAGGATAGGAGAAGCCCATGGTGAAGAACTGGGTTGGATAAACCCTCTGCTGAGGGAGTCAGCAAGCTGACGTTCCACCTCACCAGCTTCAGAGTAACTCATGCGGTAGGGTGGTTTACTGCCTGCAACCACATCGATGCTATGTTGCACCGATCGTGCCGGTGGTAATCCTGGTGGAAAAACATCGTGAAATTCCTGTAATAAATTTTTTAACTCATTAGCAACTTTTGCTTGTTGGGAAGTAGCCATTGGTGAAAGAGATGAGAGAGAAGCATACGGCGTTGAGGAATGTTCGACAGATTCAATGTTAGAGAGGAAATGAGACAATGACTAACACAATAAAACTTGATCTATTTCATTATCAGAAACGAGCTGCATCAGCTAAGATGTACATATCATTGGTGAAGAAGGTACATCCTTCTCTCCTTACAACAACACATGTGCGCCATGGGATTTAAACATTAAGTTGTTGTGGTCATAGCTACGCTTTAGTGATGGTTCTAGGCTATGCAACCATTCCCTATCAAGGACCACGTCTGCCTTCTCCATGTTCATAACCTGGAAATCCAAGGATGTGGAGTAGCCGTGTATTTCCAACGGTACAGCTCGGACTTGAGTATCCCAGACTTCGGCATCATATCCATTCATCATTGCTACCTTATAGCGGTGGGTACTCGGAGTTCGAGGAAATTTGAGTTTTTTCACCAATCCATAATTGATAAAATTGTGAGTAGGACCATCATCTACCAAGATGCACACCTTGTTCCCTTGGATAGATACATGCATACGTACGAACTCATGTGGTCCGAAGGTCTGTTGCCACATGGAGGCTGTGAGAAAACATTCATGTACCACCTCGGTGTGTGTTACTTCCACTGTAGAGAATCATGAGGAAGACTCAAGAGGTAGCAGTTGCACCGTGTGCACTGCTTTCTGCTTTCTCCTTGGGACAATCATTTTTGCCATGACCGCTTCCTCAACATTGAAAACATAATTTCTCTTTCTTAGCTTTATCAAAGTCCTCAGGAGAGACAAGATCCCTAGACCCCTTGGGTTTTTTAGATGCTTCAGAATTGGCTACTATAAATTTCCTTTTATTGTGCCCGTACTAGGTGTATCACCATGTGTATTAGCAGGCACGTGAGTATGATGTGATTTCTTTTAATCTATATCATTGTGATTATGTGATTTCACTATGGCTTCCTCAAGTGTTTTAGAGTCTTGAGTCTTGATGTGCTTCTTAAGTTCTGGTGTCAGACCACGGATAAACCCACGTACTTGCTGAAAGGTGTCTAGTCCTTCCAACTTGAGGATAACATCTCGATAGTGAGATATATATTCAAGTAATGATGGGTATTGGTGCATGGAACACGTGTCCCAAGCCGTGCAATTCCGATCTGCCTCATTTGTAGACAATAATTCTTTGTGAAACATAGTTTGAAAAGCTGCCCAACTCTGTGGTATGATATTCTTCTCCTTGAGAGACACACCATTTATAGGCCTTTCCTTCCACTTCTAACTGGATCTCCACTATACAAATGCTCTCGGAAAAATAATCAAAAATTTCTTTACAAGTTCTCGGCTTAGAGAAGCTCTTTTACAAAAGGATGAGATTTCCGCAAAAATGTAGATTCCGTGAAAAATGTGACTCTTTCTCTTGAGACCATTGATTCGTCTGCCAAACGATATTCATTTGCTCCATTGTCTCCTTGGTAAACTTATGTCCTATGTTCTTTTGAAATTGTCGAGAGGCTTCCTTAAATACTCCATCACTTCCTTCCAGTAGTGGGGTTCACCAAGTTCTCGGGGGGTTAAGGGTTCAAAAGTGATTTGGGTCAGTGCCGGGCTGCTAGTTGTGGGAAAAGAGAGGAGAAGAAGAAGAAAATAATGAAATTACTATGAAAACATATGGATTTGCTAGCATGAACAAGATAAGATGCACATTGCCCAAGCAGCACCGTAATGTAATTAAGGTGTAGATTACAAGGTTTAAACTCCCTTAAAACGGGTTAAACCCAACTAAAAAATGAAAGATAGAGAAAATAACTTAGAGAAATACGTAGAAGAAGTGTAAGCAGATGGGGCCAATGTGATCTTCATGACTGTAAGGTATGTTGTCAAATCGGCCTTCAAACAAAACTCCCTCCTCTTGATGTCCTCCCTCTTCCCAAAGCTCTTGGTTCTTGCCTTTCTAAGGGAAACTCTATGTTCAATAAAATGTCCAGCAGCACCCAAAAAAAAAGCCAAAACATCTGGTTTTATAGCCCATCTGCGCTTATTTTAGTAAATCTCACAAGCATTGGACACTTGTCCATTCAACTTTGAGTTTTTGCATGTGGAGCTGCCCATTATGGGCAAGTGAATTCTCTCTCTCTCTCTCTCTCTCTCTCTCTCTCTCTCTCTCTCTCTCTCTCTCTCTCTCTCTCTCTCTCTCTCTCTCTCTCTCTCTCTCTCTCTCTCTCTCTCTCTCTCTCTCTCTCTCTCTCTCTCTCTCTCTGCTTTGTGCACCGCGGGGAGGGCCCCCTAGCACTAGCAATATTGCTAGTGGGGCTCCGCTTCTTCCTTCAAAAGACGCTACGGCTGTGGGATCGGCCCCTAGCAGAACCACATCATCAACATTCTTGGAGCCGCCAAGAGTCGATGACCGCTCACTACCGCCTTCTTGCACCACAAAACACCGTCACACCCGGTCGCGCCAGTGTGCATAGCTTCCATGGAGCTCTGTGAGCTCCTCTCACTTTCATGCCTTCAAAGGGTGCATGCTATAGCACTTATACTCTATTGCTTATGCTTTTCTACCCACATGTGGGTTTATCCCCCCCCCCCCCCCCCCCCCCTCCTTCCCCTTCCTTGCCACCTGGTAGATCTGGCTCTCTTGGCCCTCAAAGGCCTTGCAAAACCAGGCTTCCCCATTAGCAATTTTACTCTTCACTTCATTGGCTTGTTATTGGTTTCCTAAGAGTCAGTTCTCCAAGTCATTAATTTCCATTGAAAGATCCATAAGCGGGCTTTCGATAGTGCCAATTTAGCTGCTCATGGACATTTTTGAGCCCTCCCAATGAGGTGCCATAAATCAAGAAAAATCATATGCACCTCACCGCCGCCAGTAACTTATGCCAACTTCAACCCGCAATATGTTTTCGGTCCGAGCTCCAATTAATGAGCCATAGATTACTTAAATGGGTGCTGATAGGTAAGCAAGCCTATTGCAAAAGAAAATGATTATTGGTTTAGCTAAGGCTGACCTAGACCTGGGTCTTTTTTCATACAAAGATTAAAATTAAGAATTATGGAGTAGTTGACTTCCTGTTTTAATAAAAGCGGCTATTTTAAAAGAAGAACATGTTTAACATATGAAGAAATTATGGTAGGATTACTTTGTATAGGACAATAGATGGTCTAATAATTTTTAAGTTTGACATGGATAACAACTGATAGGTTCTTTGAAGCCTGCCTTACGTAACCAAGTCTAACATATCTGTTATCTTGACTATAGGGATGCAAGTGAGAATTCTATCTTGGCTTAAAGAGGTTTAGCTTGCTGCAATTTGACTTTGAAAACACTTGATGATTCAATTGGGATAGTTTTGATACCTTTGTACAGATTCATTTGAAATGATACTTCATTCTTATTATGTTGTACAGTTATGAATCAAAGACTGAGTTGTTTCTGTACTTATCTTTGCCTAATCATTTTTAGCCAATCGTCTTTTTGAACATCTTGTTCATTGGTGTGTTATTTATTTTAATTAAAACAGATACACACACCCCTAAACACCAAGCCCTCCCAGGCAACTAGGAGGACCAGGACACTAGATTTGGATCTTTTGTGTCTATAGGCTTTGAGTGACCCATTGTATTTAATTCCTTGACTGGTTGACAGGTGGTAGGTGGTCTCTCCTTGACTATGGACTGGATTCCTACTCACGACTATTGTCGTCTTTCGGCTCAGTCGGTTTTAAGTAGCAGGCTAATCCAATTTTACTAACCTATGCTTAAGCAAATTGTATTTTGACAATTACAGTAACTTGCTACCTATTGCACATATGATGACTTTTGGAAATAACTGGAAAAGCTTGGCTAACTCAATGACAACCATACTTTTTCAAGCTGGCTGACAAAGCCTTAAAACTCCTACAGGAGTATTGTCTTCCTTGAAGATGTTATCTGATTTTGTACTAGTACAAAAAATTCTACCCTTTTCAGGAACACTCCCACTTGGAATTTATATGCTAAAGACTCTTGTTTAACTCATCTGTTTGATAAGCAGTAGGCCCATACACAATGGGCCTACATATTCACACACTTAGTCACTTTATCTAAGAATAAACTGATGCATCCAACTACATCCAACTGTTGCATGGCTGAATGAATGCCACAAAGAAATTTAGCTTGGTCGGTGAAACTCCTTGTAGATTTAACCTCACTTGGTTTACTTGGGTTAGTATTAACCATTCTATTGGAACTTGGGACCAATGGGAGAAGCTCCTTTTAAACCTATTCGAACTTCAACTTGGTGGGAATAACCCTTGGAATGAAAAAACCCCTCGTGGGTCTAACTATTAAAACCCCTTGTGGGTCTGCATTACTGGTAGCTTTCTCTATTGAGGCAAGTCTCCTCCTCTTCCACTCATGAAGTGTCGTGCTACATATCAATCAAAGGATCGGTGGCTTGACACGACTCTGAGCCTTCAAGAGCGTGGTATGATTTAAAAGGCATCTCCCCACCTGTGTTAGGTGTCTACGGCAACTCCATAACTACGGCGTTTGTAGCCTCTTCCACTTAGACTTGGTGTAGACGGGTAAGGTCAGTGAGATGCTTGGATTCACAATAATCTGTTGCTGCTGTGATGATGGCTTTACTTCAACGGTTTTATTTACCACCATTAATGTTTACTGAGCATTCTACTTCACTGGCGTTTTTTACTAATGTTAATAGAAGATATACCTGATCCGATGTTGGAGGGTTTTGGAGTAAAACTCTAAATCATATATTTTTGCTCTTAAAACGTTTCGGCAGAACTGTACATTTGGCGTTTTCTTTAGCTAGAGGACATGTTTGATAACCTTGGGACTGTGAATTCCACATCACAGATGGTTTCTTTTTAATTCCTGCCTGGTACTGTTTACATACTTACTCACTCTAGGTTTTTGTTGCTTTTCAAAAACATGGCATCAAATGTTACTGATCTGGTTGTTACCTAAATGTGGTATACTACGGTAAAATGGGGAAAGTGATCTGACTGCACTGATTACTGGTTGATACTCTAAAATATTATGTGATGGTTCATAGTCTGGTGTATTATGAGGAGATTCATGGAAACTTTGCATGGAAAATCTGAGAACATTTTGTATTTATTCTAGGGAGCTGTGGTCACATGGTCTTTATGGTTTAGCAATATTAAAACTTGGTCTAGATTTTTCCTGGTTTGGTTTCATACATAATCTTTTTTTTTTAAAAAGCATTGGCTTTAATTCTAAAAGCCTGGTGGTATTACTCATTATGCTGCCGCAATGTTATGGTTCTTATTTTGGTGGGTTATTGGTGATTCGTAATTTGACAGCGTGGAACATTGTTTTTTTGGAAAGGACTCAAGTTAGCTGTTATAAAGCAGCTCTTGAAAGATAGTAATGTTTGTTTTTCCCTAGCTTGTTTTGCTTTGATAGATTACTTCTCACGATATCACCATATTAAATAATTACTTATTCAAATATGATAGTGCTTGAAATATTCGGAGAATGTTCAAACTCGATGAGTTGGGTTTTGCTTACATAACGAATGTTGAGCCACTCTGGTTTTTAAGTCTTTTTTGGATAAAAGCTTTAAAACTTTTTAGCATGATTTAGATGCAATATGATATTTTTTTCCTTGATAAAGTATGGAATAATGGTAGGGTTCATGCCCACTTCCTTGGGCTAGTGGTTTTGCTTCTTTCGGGCTTGAGGAGCTATGGTTTTACTGAGAAATTTTGAGAATAGTTCTTTTATATTCAGGGAGCTCTACGCACCTGGCCTCTATGGTGTAACATGAGTTAAATATTTACTAACTTATTGCTTCAAACACAAAACCGATGGAATGTATTATGAGTAGCTTTGGTCCTCAGGCTAACCTTGACATAATTCTGGTTGGCGAGTTGGAATTACGGCTTGCTCACTAGCTGGCTTTTTTGGATTTCTGGCTTTGTCTTGATCTTTCTCTAGCTAGTTCTTACTCTCTTGAACTAGATGTATCTCGGTATTGTTGGAGTTATCTCGACCTGGCTCTGGTTCTGACTGGTATATCATTGGCTCTGGCTTATACTACTCTGGGCTATGTTTTAGATTTATTTCTCCTTGTTGACCTGGTGGCTGGACTTTGTCATACTGACATTGACTTGCAGCTTGCTGCCATATACTAGCTAGGAGTATGGTTTAGCTTCTTCCAGGTTTGACCATATACGTAATCTAGTTTTTTAAAAAGAATTGTGTTAAAGTTTTGATCTAGTATTGTTACTGCTCTAGTGATAACTAAACTGGTTCGGTTTGAGTATAACCGGTTGTAGCTAGATTTGGTACGTTTTGCTTGATACTTAGTTTGTTTACTACATCTAGTTGTATTTTTATGCCCAACTATGGCTTAATAATAATACTTCAGGCCTGCTCACTAATGCTTGAGTAAAAATCTACCTAAAGACTTTTTGGTGTTTTACCTTATTGATGGTTTGTTGTGACATTGATTAAAGGATGACTGGAAAGAATTTTTTACCATTGAGAATGAGCTCCATTTTTTGTGACTCTAGCTGATACTTTGTGGGAAGACTAATGCTATTTTGATACTCTGTATGGTACTTAAATAGGTGCTGATAGGTAAGCAGGCCTATTGCAAAAGAAAATGATTATTGGTTAACTAAGGCTGACCTAAACCTCGGTCTTTTTTCATACAAAGATTAAAATTAAGAATTATGGAGTAGTCAACTTCCTCTTTCAATAAAAGGCTATTTTAAAAGGAGAACTTTTTTAACATATGAAGCAATTCTGCTAGGATTACTTTGTATAGGATAGAAGCTAGTCTAATAATGTTTATGTTTGACATGGGTGAGAATTCTATCTTGGCTTAAAGAGGTTTAGCTTGCTGCAGTTCGACTTTGAAAACACTTGATGATTCAATTGGGATAGTTATGATACCTTTGTACAGATTCATTTGGAATGAAAATTCATTCTTATTATGCTGTACAGTTATGAATCAAAGATTGAGTTGTTTCTATACTTATCTTTGCCTAGACATCTTTAGCTAGTCGTCTTTTTGAACATCTTGTTCATTGGTGTGTTATTTATTTTAATTAAAACAGCTACACACACCCCTAAACACCAGGCCCTCCCAGGCAACTGGGAGGACTAGTACTCTAGTCTTGGATCTTTTGTGTCTATAGGCTTTGAGTGATGCACTATCTTTAATTCCTTGACTGGTTGATAGGTGTTAGGTGGTCTCTCCTTGACTATAGACTGGATTTCTACTCACCACTATTGTAGTCTTTTGGCTCAGTCGGTTTGAAGTAGCAGGTTAATCCAATTTTACTCACCTATGCTTAAGCATATTGCATTTTGACAATTATAGGAACTTGCCTCCTATTGCACATATGATGACTTTTGGGAACAAGTGGAAAATCTTGGCATATATCACCTATTGACTAACTCAATGACAACCATACTTTTTCAAAATGGTTGACAAAGGCTTAAAACTCCTACAGGAGTATTGTCTTCCTTGAAGACGTTATCTGATTTTGTACTAGTACAAACAACTCTACCCTTTTCAGGAACACTCCCACTTGGCATTTCTATGCTAAAGACTCTTGTTTAACTCATCTGTTTCATGAGGCAGTAGGCCCATACACAATGGGCGTGCTGCCGAAACCCATTGTGTATGGCGCGTGGGTTTGGGCGCGTACACACACACATGCTTGATCAAGACATATGACCATGATTGCTAGTTACAACTCGCACACATGCACATTCACACACTTAGTCACTTCATCTAAGAATAGACTGTTGCATCCAACTACATCTAGTTGTTGCATGGATGAAGAAATGCCACAAATAAATTTATCTTGGTGGGTGCAACTCCTTGTAGATTTAACCTCACTTGGTTTACTTGGGTTAGTATTAACCATTCTATTGGAACTTCAGACCAATGGGAGCAGCTCCTTTTAAACCTATTGGAACTTGGGCTTGGCGGGGATAACCCTTGGAATGAAAAAACCCGATGTGGGTCTAAGTATTAAAACCCCTTGTGGGTCTACATTATTGGTAGCTTGATCTATCGAGGAAAGTCTCTTCCTCTTCCACTCATGAAGAGTCTTACTACATCTCAATCAAAGGATCAGTGGCTTGACACAACTTTGACCTTCAATAGCGTGGTATGAATCAAAATCCATCTCTACCCTATGCTAGGTGTCTATGGAAACTCCATAAGTGCGGCTTCTGCAGCCTCTTCCTCTATATAAGGTGAGGGGAACTCCCGCACTTAGACCTGGTGTAGACATGTAAGGTCAGTTCGACGCTTGGCTTCACAATAATCTGCTGTTGCTACTCTGATGATGGCTTCACTTCAAAGGTTTTATTTACCACCATTAATGTTTTTTTGAGCATTCTACCACACTGGATTTTTTAGTCTTTTAGTAATGTTAATAGAAGGTATACATGATCCAATGTTGTAGGGTTTTGGAGTAAAACTCTAAATCATACATTTATGCTCTTAAAATGTTTGGGTAGAGCTGTACATTTGGGGTTTTCTTTAGCTAGAGCATATGTTTGATAAACTTGGCACTATTAATTGCACGTCGACAGATGGTTTCTCATTACTTCTTGCCTGGTACTGTTTACATACTCACTCTAAGTTTTTGTTGCTTGTCAAAAACGTGGCATCAATCTATGGTTACTGATCTAGTTGTTACCTAAATGTGGTATACTATAGTAAATTGGGGAAAGTGATCTGACTGCACTATTTATTGGTTGTTACTCTGAAATATTATGTGATGGTTCATAGTATGGTTGTTTATGAGGAGATTCATGGAAACTTTGCATGGAAAATCTGAGAACATTTCGTATTTATTCTAGGGAGCTGTGGTCACATGGTCTTTATGGTTTAGCAATATTAAAACTTGGTCTGGATTTTTCCTGGTTTGGTTTCATACATAATCTAGTTTTTTTTTAAAAGCATTGGCTTTAATTCTAAAAGCCTGGTGGTATTACTCGTTATGCTGCCGCAATGTTATGGTTCTTATTTTGGTGGGTTATTGGTGATTCGTAATTTGACAGCGTGGAGCTTTTTTTTTTTTTAAGGACTCAAGTTAGCTGTTATAAAGCAACTCTTAACTGATAGTAATGTTTGTTTTGTCCTAGCTTGTTTGCTTTGATAGATTACTTCTCAGGATATCACCATATTATATAATTACTTATTGAAATATGATAGTGGTTGAAATACTTGGAGAATGGTCAAACTCGATGAGCTGGGTTTTTCTTGTATAAATAATGTTGAGCCACTCTAGTTTTTAAGGATTTTTTGGATACAAGCTTTAAAACGTTTTAGCATGATTTATATGCAATATGATATATTTTCTCCTTTTTGATAAAATATGGAATAAAGGTAGGGTTCAGGCACACTTCCTTGGGCTAGTGGTTTTACTTCTTTCTGGCTTGAGGAGCTATGGTCTTACTAAGAAATTTTGAGAATATTTCTTTTATATTTAGGGAGCTCTACGCACCTGGCCTCTATGGTGTAACATGAGTTATATATTAACTAACTTATTGCTTTAAACACAAAACCAATGGAATTTATTATGATTAGCTTTGGTCGTTAGGCTAACTTTGTCATAATTTTGGTCGAGTTGGACTTAGGGCGTGCTCACTAGCTAGCTTTTTTGGATTTTTGGCTTAGTCCTAATCTTTCTCTGGCTAGTTTATTACTCTCTTGAACTAGATGGATCTAGGTATGGTTGGAGTTAGCTGGATCTAGCTTAGGTTCTGACTGGTATATCATTGGCTCTGGGATATTTTTAGATTTATTTCTCCTTGTTGACCAAGATGGACTTTCTCATACTGACATTGACTTGCAGAAAATCTGACTTACAGCTTGCTACCATTTACTAGGAGTATGGTTTGGCTTCTTTCTGGTTTGACCATATACATAATCTAGTTTTTTTTTAAAGAATTGGGTTAAAATTTTGATCTAGCCTTGTTACCGTAGTGATTACTGAATTGGTCCGGTGTGAGTATAACCGGTTAAAGCTAGATTTGGTAGCTTTTGCTTGATACTTAGTTTGTTCACTACATCTAGTTATATTTTTTTGGCCAACTATGGATTAATAATAATACTTCAAGCTTGCTCACTAATGCTTGAGTATAAATCTACCTAGAGACTTTTTGGTGTTTTACCTTATGGATGGTTCGTTGTGACATTGATTAAAGGATGATTGGGAAGCATTTTTTACCATTGAGAATGAGCCCCATTTTTTGTGACTTTGGCTGATACTTCGTGGGTAGACTAATCCAACTGCTATTTTGATACCAAAAAAATCTCTGTATGGTACTTAAATGGGTGCTGATAGGTAAGCAGGCCTATTGCAAAACCACACACACACACACTTCCATATGATCCCTTACTGCCACACACAACCTGCTTGGTGCTGAGCGTGATGGATCCTTGGTTTACTCACAAGGAGTCTGAATTTTCTTACCCTGGTTACTCAAAACTTGTTATCTCCGGCGACTACTCAAGGAACCCTTTATACTCGCAAGGAGTCCCCAGATGCTCGCCTTTTACCACTCACATCTTAGAAAAAATAGCCATACATGGTATGCACAAAAGCTTGCGGCACCCAAGTGATACCATAAGGCATTCTCGCGTCTGTAATCCTTTTCAACACATGGCTCAAGCTGGCATTCGACTACACAGGTAGGTGTTCATGCACATACTTAGAGTCTGGTTATATTTAAGTCTGCAAGACAATCATGCTAAGGCAATTGCTGGTAGACATACCCAGAATGGTATCTTGTTTAAAGTATTTTTAATATATTTAGAGCATTATGTTGGACTGTCAGGTGGATTATTATGAAGAGAAAAAACATTGAAGTTATGAGAGTTTCACATATTACATTGCGGGACAGAAAAGATGTGTTAGCCTTAAAATCTATCTTAGTGTGTCTTGTAAAGATAGCATTCTAGCTTTTTGTACAATAGTTCATTTTGCAAAATAAAATGCATAAACTTATAAACTTAAATGCATTGAGAAATCTATGATCTAATGACTTTTGCTTTAAATAATTAAGAAGGAATTTGGGTATAAACCATGAATGGTGAGTCGTAAACCTCCTGTGGAGGGTCTCATTCTGAGATGGCACAAACTGAATTTTTGAAAATTTGTTCGATTTACAAACAAGATGCTACCCAATATTCTCTAGGTAGGTAATGCTAACCGTACCTATAGAGATCTTAGTCTCTTTGATTCAAACTGGAGTGACATAGTGAATCCTATTAAAACTCATAACATTTACAAGTACAATTATGATCTAAATCCATAACATCTACAAGTATGTATATGCTATCAGCTGGTTAGAAATCCTTAAACCTCCCATGGAGGGTCTCGTGAGAGATGGAATATACTGATTTCTTGAGAAAAATGACCAAGTTAATGGCAAAACACTGCCCAATTTTTATGATTTAGTAATCGTTCAACATTATGACGGGTTTAGCTAGCTTGGCTTAAGATTTGGTTGTGTGATATAATCAAAATTAGAGGAATATAATGCTTGAAAGAATGCTCTTTGCACCCACTTAGAATTGGTATCCTTTGTTGAAGGTATTTTCTATGTTTATGTATGATCTGACATGCGGATGTGTTATTTTCATGAGAATCAAAAGATAACCTTAATTTCTAAGGTGGAGCACATGCTATTTGGTTGTGATCTCACACATATCTCTACACTAAGAGTATTATATTTTCAAAAATCAACAAAACAAGGCTTGGCCTAATATATGAAACAACTTAGGAATTCTATGCTTAAATGTTTTTGTTAAATCCATTTACGAATTTGGTTTCTTGTTTACAATTGAAATGCACATGAGGATTGCCACTTTTTATGATACTACATGTTTTGGTTTTTTATGAGATCGGTTCTCAGTACATTACATAAAGACATATAAGGAATTGGGATATGTTTAATGAATTTTTGGAATCCTTTTTGAGTTACAATCAAGATGCTAATTTTTTTATAAAGATGGTTAAATGATCTAGTAACATGTGATGCACTACTAGGTTTTAATACATGACATACATGATTTTCTCGTTAATGAAGTTGTAAACCTCTTGTGAGGATCTCGTTGACAGATGGTAGCAACTGGGTATTTGAAGTACTAATTGAATTACTAAGGGAGATGATGCCCAATTTTCATCAGGAGGTCTACAATGATCTTTAAACCAAAAATACTAAAAATATATAGGTGTTTGCATCTTATATGGTAGTAGTCACTAGCATCATTTCTTTGGTGAAACTCAGTGAATATTAGGATACACATAGCTCGACACTTAGAGGTTATCTTACTTAAAAGCCTAACTTAATAGTCAATCCTTTGGGTAAGTTGTAAACTAGGTCTACAGGTGTGACATGGATGACAACTGGATCTAGTGTCGACACCTGCAACATGCACAACCATAGCCAATTATAATTGAATGTTTTTGTATGGATGCAGGTAACGACTAGATTCTTCTCCATGTAGGTGTAGTGCAAGATCATCCCAAAGGGTGGACACATAGAGATACCACATTAAGATATCAATTTGTAATGATCAAAAATCAAAATTTTGATCTAAATGACTGTATTATCCATTAGATACAAAATGTTAGTATTGGTGTATATGAAATACTAATTGAGTTTTATGACATCTTGTATTAAAATATTGTCATTTAATATATTATTTAATACAATTGTCTAAGTATGTTTCAATATGAGGAGATTTTCATGAACACACACACACACACACACACACACACACACACACACACACACAGATTGCCATGGAAGCACATGCGAGCACGTTGGAGAGGGGGAAAGGGGAACACACCCAGCACACAACACAATGCCTCACTATAGCCCAGGGTATACACAGCGCCCCAATCCACTAGAGTTCACCTTCAAAAATAAACACTACCCGCAAGCAAACCACTGCTTTCACACAACCGCACGCACATACGCCTTGCAATGCACCAGACAGACTCAATCACTCCGCTCCACTCAGTTCACAGTCTTCCACACTCACACAACCTCTCTCTATCTCTCTTTGCATGACCGAACTCAGGGGGACACACACGCCGACACACACCCGGAAACACACGCTCACAAGCAAAGAAGAGAAGGGGGAAGGGGGAATGACGCCTGAAACAGAAGGGAACCGTCTACTAGCATAGGCAATAGCATGTACAATCAACACCCTGCCGGCATGAACCTCGGCTATCAAAACAAAATCTCCACAAGCTTTGGTAAGAAAAAACCCTCCTTGGTCCAAAGACCCCTTGGCCAAAAAAAGCCCCTTACAAATGAATACAAGCACCCTTTTATAGGTGTGTGCCTAGAAATCTCAAAAAAGAAAAAAATGGTGTGCTTCCATGTCGTGCATTCCCTTTGGAGTTCTATTTAGAAGTGTTATGCATTGCCAACACTTGGCTTAGTGTATTTTTGGAAACTTTGCATGCTACATCATGGCCCTTTCCCTTTGGCCGGCCGGACTTCTTTCTCCTTGGCCCTTGAGTATCCTTGACCTTGCTCTTCACCTGCCCCTTGTCGGCTCACTGCAGTGGGATAGGCCCTTTGGAACTTCTCTCTCTTCCACGCTCCATTAGCTCAGCTGCGAGACCCCTCCCCTCCAAGGCAATAGCGACGTCGCTATTGGGGGGGGGGGGGGGGGGGGGGCATTCCCCTCAAAAAGCTTTTGGGCGTGGGCACCACTCCTTACCATTCGCCATGTCATCACCACCGACAACTAGCGGGCGCCATTGCGCCGCCGCTCCTGACCGGCCGCCGCTGTCAAAACCGCTTCCATTTCCGCCACGCAGCGCCCAAGGCGCCCACTGCATAGCCCACGGACCTTGGAGCTCCCACACTCCACTTGGATACCTTATGGAGGGCCACGGCCTAGCCCATATAGCCCGCGCCGATGCCTTTTCTCTGCGCATGTGGGTTATACCCTTGTCCACGTGGCAGACCCAGAGGGGCATATCCTCTTAAGACTTCAAAAGAACAACAAAAACTTATTATTTTTTCCTTAAGCAAAAAGTTTTGCAATCTGCCTTGACTCCCACCTTTTGTTGCCGAGCCGCAAAGCCCGAGTGAAATCGTGCACTGCCGCCCTGCTTCTCCATGATCCACACCGTTATTCGACTCCTCCAGGCCCGAGATCCGAGGCCACCAAAACACGACCGATTCATCTGCCAACAACTTCGGGCCAAAACACCCAATTTCCCGACAACCATATCTTCTCGCTCCGGACTCCGTTTGGCGTGCAGTCACTTCGTGTTAGCTCCATATGGTGTACACTCTGCTCTAGAACTTTGTTGAGGCTCAGAAGATTCCAGATGGTGCGTACTCCAATGTGGCCAAGTGAGCTTAGACCCGGCCCCCGAAAAAACTGCAACTGACCATATCTTGCAAACCGTGGCTCCGATCCACAATCCAAAAAGACGGGTAGGCTCCATGAATTGAGCTCCACACACCTGTACCTTAAGTCCCACTTGGACCACCTGTCCCCACCTGCCCTGTCCGGCAAGAATCTGCAAACCATCAAAACTTTACCCCTCAACAACTTGGGCTCCGTAGCTCGGTTTGATGAGCCGTTTGAACCAGTTCCTTCAGCACTTCAAGCTCTTCATTCCTAGACCCAAAGACTGTAGTTTGCAGCTCCTTCACTTGCTACCCCAATTAGCCCCTTGTGTAGCCTTTCTTGGCCTATAAGCCGCATCATGCATACACTTCCGTTGCTACCTGTCATCCCATGAACTTCCTAGCTGCACCTGCACTTTGCCATGCTTCTGCTTGCCTATACACATCTGTCCATGCCATCTTCTAGAGTCGACACACTTTGGCTGCACCATCATTGCCCACCCCCCTATTGAGCATTTATTCTCAACCACATAAAATCTTTATTTCACTATAAACTGCAAAAACCTGGCACACATTATGAGAAAACTCAAACCATATGTACATAGTTTTATTGCACTCTATCACCTAAACCTTCAAGTGGGTTGCCCCACCCCCTGCATCACATAGCTTCCACCTGGATCAAACACCTGCCGTTGATATCTTCCACCCATCTGCAGCGACTTCCAATAGTGCCCTACCCAAGCACCTAGACCACCATATGTGTAGGCTGTCCATAGCCTACCTTCTGCACTCCATGCTCTCCTTTGCAACCTGTCTACTCCATACCAAGCCGCACAAAGCCTATCATCATCAAAAAAACAAGTACCTGACATCCAGCTACAACACATGTCTGACCCTCCCTCCCAACCAAATAAAGTGGAAGCCTTGAGCATATACCCGTGTACCTGCTGAACCATCCTCCATAGAGTTGTGTCTACCATCTTTTTCATTAACCATAGGTCACATACCTTCACTGGAAGCAAAGCCGTTGCTTGAGATTCTTCATTCTCCACCATTGGACATGTCTGTTGCATCGGAATCACCTCTGTCTTTGGCACCACAACCTCCTCTTTGGCCACACAACTAATTCCAGCATCATTGATCCCTTCCTTGTCAACCAGCCCTTCAAGGTCGCTTCGCACCTCCGCTTGGTAAGCTTCGATTACCTGTTCTTCAATCACCTCTTCTACGGATGCATCATGCTCCTCCATGGAAGAGAGAAACTCGTCCTCTACCGCATTCATCTCCAATTCACCCATAGACAAGGCCGCTTTATCTCCCTTGGAAAAAGCCTGCACATGGTGCACCACCATGGCACATTCCACCGCTACTTTCATCATCACGACCATTAGCATGGCACCACACACTACCTTCACCTGCATCTCATCATCTGTAGGTCTAGACTGCACGTTTTGGCTTTCATCAAACATCTCGGCTTGCTCTGTTCCCTGCTCTTCTTGCACATGTGCTATCACCATATCATCAAACATACAAGAGGGCAGCTTTACCTTTACCAGTTTGGGTTCGTCAGATTCCGTCTCCTCGTCATGGGATGCGGACTCATCCGCTCTATCCTCCTCGCTTGTCTCCTAGCAAATCAAGCTTGTATCATCATCGGCATCGGCATCATATACCGACTCCGTATTCGCATCTGCATCCACTTGCTGCTCCACAAAATCTTGACCATCACCACCGCTTTGCTCACTTTCTTCATCAGCTTTTGAACCCTCGGTATCTGCATCTCGATTGCATTCTGCTACCATTTCATGCAAACTTTCAACAAGACCATGCTTTACCTCTTCAATCCGTACTAGAACCTCCACATCTGCTACCGCTTTTGCATCTTGGTTCACATCGACATGGAGCTTCTCTTCGTTGACAAGCTCTTTCACTCTTGGCACATGCACATCACAAACTGGAAACCTCCAAGGAACATAACCAAAAGTAGGTCTTACCTCCACAGGCCTTGCATTTTTCATAAGTGGAACCACCTTTGATTATACCAAAGAGCACTTCACTACCTCCGCAACAGGTATATAATCTGCTGGCTTTAGCATTCCCAACTCCAACTTCCGCTTCAACTTTCTGCTCTTTATCTTTGCAAGATAGACCGTGTCTTCATAGGTATCGGCACCATCTTCGACCTTTTCCCTAATCCTCGGATGCAAGCACTCTAACAGATTTGACAGCTTCAAAGATTGATTGCTTTTGACCCTAGTAGCAATCTCTAACTAATTCCAACAAACTTCAAACTGCTCAATGAAAAGAGAGAAATCTTTACTTACATCCTGGCACACCGCCTTCAGCTTTGCACCAGCTTTCTCTGCCGTAATCATCTCTCGAAACCGCTCCAGAAACTGACTCTGCAACCTTTGCCATGATTCTCGATCACTGTTCTCTAAGCCATCAAACCACACCTTAGCTCTACCTCGCATCAAAAACGGCACCATCTGTAACCTTTTTGAATCCCTCGACATACGCATCGACAACAACCATAATTCGAAATCTGCTAAGCAATCCTCGGGATCTTCGACGCCCGTAAATATGGGGCCAAAACCTAGCTCCACCATCTTTGTCAGCTTCAAACTCGACCACCAACCATCTCGACCGTGAGCCAACCTCTTTGTTGGCTAAAAAACACCACTTTCAACCGCAAGTTGGAGCATCAGACAGCTCCTCAGTGGGGCAACCAGAAGATGGAGAGGGGGAAAGGGGAACACACCCAGCACACAACACAATGCCTCACTATAGCCCAGGATATACGCAGCACCCCAATCCACTAGATTTCACCTTCAAAACTCAACACTACCCACAAGCAAACCACTGCTTTCACACAACCGCACGCACATACGCCTTGCAATGCACCAAACAGACTCAATCACTCCGCTCTGCTCAATTCACAGCCTTCCACACTCACACAACCTCTCTCTATCTCTCTTTGCATGACCGAACTCGGGGGGACACACACACCGACACACACCCGAAAACACACGCACACAAGCAGAGAAGAGAAGGGGGAAGGGGGAATGACGCCTAAAACAGAAGGGAATCGTCTACTAGCATAGGCAATAGCATGTACAATCAACACCCTGCTGGCATGAACCTCGGCAATCAAAACAAAAGCTCCACAAGCTTTGGCAAGAAAAAACCCTCCTTGGTCCAAAGACCCCTTGGCCAAAAAAAAGCCCTTACAAATGAATATAAGCACCCTTTTATAGGTGTGTGCCTAGAAATCTCAAAAAAGAAAAAAATGGTGTGCTTCCATGTCGTGCATTCCCTTTGGAGTTCTATTTAGAAGTGTTATGCATTGCCAACACTTGGCTTAGTGTATTTTTGGAAACTTTGCATGCTACATCATGGCCCTTTCCCTTTGGCCGGCCGGACTTCTTTCTCCTTGGCCCTTGAGTATCCTTGACCTTGCTCTTCACTTGCCCCTTGTCGGTTCACTGCAGCGGGACAGGCCCTTTGGAATTTCTCTCTCTTGCACGCTCCATTAGCTCAACTGCGGGACCCCTCCCCTCCAAGGCAATAGCGACGTCGTTATTGGCGGGGGGGGGGGGCTTCCCCTCAGAAAGCTTTTGGGCGCGGGCACCACGCCTTACCATTCGCCACGTCATCACCACCGGCAACTAGCGGGCGCCACTGCGCCGCCGCTCCTGGCCGGCCGCTGCCGCCAAAACCGCTTCCATTTCCGCCGCGCAGCGCCCAAGGCGCCCACTCCATAGCCCACGGACCTTGGAGCTCCCACACTCCACTTGGATACCTTATGGAGGGCCACGGCCCAGCCTATATAGCCCGCGCGGATGCCTTCCCTCTGCGCATGTGGGTTATACCATTGTCCACATGGCAGACCTAAAGGGGCATATCCTCTTAAGACTTCAACTAACAACAAAAACTTATTATTTTTTTCTTAAGCAAAAACTTTTGCAATCTGCCTTGACTCCCACCTTCTGTTGTCGAGCCGCAAAGCCCGAGTGAAATCGTGCACTGCCGCCCTGCTTCTCCATGATCCGCACGGTTATTTGACTCCTCCAGGCCCGAGATCCGAGGCCACCAAAACACGACCGATTCATCTGCCAACAACTTCGGGCCAAAACACCCAATTTCCCGACAACCATATCTTCTCGCTCCGGACTTCGTTTGGCGTGCAGTCACTTCGTGTTAGCTCCATATGGTGTACACTCTGCTCTAGAACTTTGTTGAGGCTCAGAAGATTCCAGATGGTGCGTACTCCAATGTGGCCAAGTGAGCTTAGACCCGGCCCCCGAAAAAACTGCAACTGACCATATCTTGCAAACCGTGGCTCCGATCCACAATCCAAAAAGACGGGTAGGCTCCATGAATTGAGCTCCACACACCTGTACCTTAAGTCCCACTTGGACCACCTGTCCCCACCTGCCCTGTCCGGCAAGAATCTGCAAACCATCAAAACTTTACCCCTCAACAACTTGGGCTCCGTAGCTCGGTTTGATGAGCCGTTTGAACCAGTTCCTTCAGCACTTCAAGCTCTTCATTCCTAGACCCAAAGACTGTAGTTTGCAGCTCCTTCACTTGCTACCCCAATTAGCCCCTTGTGTAGCCTTTCTTGGCCTATAAGCCGCATCATGCATACACTTCCGCTGCTACCTGTCATCCCATGAACTTCCTAGCTGCACCTGCAATTTTCCATGCTTCTTCTTGCTTGTACACATCTGTCCATGCCATCTTTTAGAGTCGACACACTTTGGCTGCACCAACGTGCTCTTCCCACACAACAAAAGCATCGAAATAGACACCCCCCCCCTTTTTCTCCGGTCGTTCGTTTCCTAGAGGACGCCAAATATGTGGATGCAATTATCTTTACGGCCTCTTTACTTGCACAATCAATTTACAGAAAACCATGCAGCTCCACAATGACACTTTTCACAACATCATAGAGTATATGCTATGAATTTTGAAGAAAACATTGTGAACGCGATGGAAACACACACAATGCCTCTATAATCACCGAACACACACTCTTGGGATGATACACACACACACACACACTATGGGGCACCACTCGGCTTACTCAACCCACCTGGCCAGGACAGGGAACACACCGATGGAGTGAGAGGAGAGAGACTATTCATTTGCCCACTCAACACAGAGGCACATACACACACATACACCCAAAAAACTCAGCTCAAAAGAAAAATAGTTTTGATGATTAGATACAATTGAACTTGGGCCAACTCCAATGGGGCAAATAGCTCACACAATATGGATGAAATATGCCAGATACAATCACAAATTGGAGCAGAGACTTCGCTCACTGGAGAAACTTACACAGCCAAAACAGCATAAAAAAGTGGGAAATTTGGCAAAATGGATAGTGCTATTGCGTTTGGAGCAGCCAAAAACCCCAGTCTACAATATCGAAGTGCTCAAATCTGACCTCGGATGAGCAGTTTATGGCCAAAACAGGCTCCAAAAACAGCAAAAACTGAGTTGCGGCTGTTCCTCGTCCTCTCTTCACGTTTTACTGGTCTTTTTCTTAGGTTTTTCAGTTTCCACACTTCACTTTATCCCTTGGGCACCTTTGGCCTTTTAGTTGACCTCAAACGGACCCCGAACAAGCCAAAAACTGGCCACACCGTGCATTTTTGTCACCCTTCTACATCCATCCGTACACTTGGCACTCAATTTTTTCCAATAATTCATCCCACATTCACGTGAAGTGGCCCCCAAATACAATTCTCATGATGACCTTTTTGCATAATTATCATAAGAGAACACCCACGTTATGTTCGTACTTATCCACGTGCAAATATTGACCCCATTCGACCTCATGACGCCACTAGTTGCCATGTGACGCACCTGCTTACCTCATGTCCTCGGCCATTTACCCTTGACTTATGTAGAATCTCATCTAGGTTAGCCAACTGATATATACCATTCAAAAAACACTCCACTACCTTGAAAGCTCCTTCCCACTTAATTTGAAACTTCTTTTGGAATGTCTTGTCCAACTTACTGTTGTATCACAAAACCAAGTCATGTTTCTTAATACCCTTACTTTTGACCTTTTCATTTATTTTTTCTAAAGGCTTATGTTGCATCTGCCCATAATGTTCCAATGCACTCATCCTATCCAGCTGAACCTCTTGTAATTGTAAGAGCCTCTCTTTGAATGCATCACTAGATTGCCCAAGCAACTTTTCTAACATCTTGACCGCATGAAATTTTACTTCCATAGGCAATAGTGTCTCCTTTCCATATACCAAATGAAATGGAGTAAACCCTTTACCTATCTTCACTGAAGTACGGTAAGCCCGTAATGCAGTACTAGGAAATTCCAAATCCCAATTCTCTCCTTGGTGCTCTGTCACTTTGGAAAGAATTTGTACCAACTTACCATTGAATCGTTCATTTAAGCCATTACATTGTGGATAATAAGGAGGGGTATGCTGGTGCCTAATATTCATCTTCCTCATAAAAAGTTTAGTAGTTTAGCTCTAAATCCTCACCCGTTATCCAAAAGTAGCTCCAATGGCACCCCAAACTTGCAACATATTTCATCGTACAAAAATTTTGCCACATCCTTTGTGGTGATTTGTTTTATTGCTATAGCCTCTACCCATCTAGAGAGATAGTCCACTGCAATCAAAATATAGCTTTTGCCCCTCCTTGTGATAGGTAACAGGCCTATTGCATCAATCCCCCACTTTCAAACACATCAAATGCCATAATGGTTTTTCGTAGCTCTAGCTTCAACAGTCTCTTCCCAAATGCCTGAAACCTATTGCAAGACCTACACCAATAGTGAACATCCTTGTGCAAAATAGGTCATACATACACCTCTTGCAAGATCTTATGCAAGGTGACCTTTAGAGCAAAATGTACGCCACATGCACCTTCATGATTCTGTTCCAACACTCTATAAAGCTCCTCCCGCTAAGGTACACGTCTCAACACAAGATTAGCCCCTTTCATGTATGAGACATCACCAATCAATTTGTATCTGTATGCTCTACACACAAAACCATACTTCTTAGACTTTTGAATGTCCTTCAAAATGATTCCTGTTAGCAAAAACTCCTCTTCTGGAGCCAAAATTTATTGGCCATGATAAAGAGGTAAATTGGTCCTCAACACAAATAGCTCTGCAATCATGCTTTGAGTTGTTTCATGTGCCTCTCCATTTAGAGCACGTTCAATGTGTCTGATGCTCCATGCTTTGAACTTTTTTAACAGGCCTTCGATTCTGAAACACATTTCCTTCAATGAGGTGTTCTTGCTCTTCCACACACCCAACACTTGCTTCACAACTAACAAGGCATCACCTTTTATGCTCAACCTTCTAATGCCATGTTTCAAACAAATATGTAACCCGGCATCCAATTTGAACCCTCTCTTGCATACTAGCTTCCCCTCTGGATCGTAAAGTGCAATACCCCCTGAAGACGCATCATGGCTCTTTCTGTATGAGCCATCAAAGAACAACACATGTGCATTGTTGATCCATTGCACTTATTCAACTACTTTTCTCACCACCTCTTCCTTAACAAGAAGGGGATTCTCCTTGTAAGTCAACAACTTAGCTAGGGTAGCTCTTGTACCATGTTCCACTAAAAAAGAGAGGTCAAACTCTTGCAGCTCAATCTCGGGGGGTTCACTATGTGTAAAACTACCATATCACGTGCGTTTAAGACATGTTTGTAAAACCCCTTATCTGTGAATTTTTTTAAGATTATAATGTACCCTTTTCTTTAAAAATATGTAAGTTTTTTTCAAATCTGAAAAAATAATGCCCTTTTGTATATATATTTCTATAAGTTTCAAGAACTTTAAATACCCTTCTATTGAACTCATGTGATAGGTTACATTTTTATTAGGTGACCTCCCGGGGAGCTCAATTACCCCTTTCTTGACCACATTTGACATGTTAGTGCCATTAATTAGCTGTGGCAAAAAGGCATAACTCCCCAAGAAGACAAAAGGTCATGGTATCAAGTAATGATGAAATCATCGACAAGCAAATATTACACTGACCATCACTAGATCTACTTTCGAGAATTTTCTTTCTGCTAACAACTTCACGCGTCTTGCACAATACACTGGCCTCATATAATAGCTACCCTTCCCCTTTTGCAATAGCATGCCTCCAATGGCATCATCCCCTACTGATGGATTTACATAAAACGCTTTCTCCCAATCAGGAGCCTGCATGGCTGACAGCCCCCCTAACACCTCTTTCACCTCTTGAAACACTTCTTCACACTTGTCATCCGATTGCAATGGATCATGCTTTGCCAGTTTTTGTAATGGATAAAGGAGTTGTGAAGACAATGGAATAAACCGTGCCATGTACTTCACTCTGTGTATAAAGGTTTCCAATTGCTTTGTACTTATAGGTGATGGAAGAAGAGTAATAGACCTAACCTTGTCTGGATCAGTTGCAATGCCATTTTCTGACACCATATGGCCCAATAGCTTCACCCTTGGCTATGCTAAATGACATTTCTTTGGATTTAGTTGTCCTCCACATTCATCATATCGAGACAATACCATCTGCAACTTCTCATGGTGTTCATCCGTACTACTCTAGACACAGAAGTCGTCCATAAAAGCTTTAACACAGCTACCAATGAATGGTGCCAATACCCAATTTTCTCTCTCTTGATAGAAGGATAGTCCATTTGTTAACCCAAATGAAAATACCATGTAGCAATAACAACCCCATGGCATAATGAAAGCTGTCTTTGTTTGGTCTTTAAGAGCAATTTTCAATTGAAAATAGCCTGAAAAACCATCACACACACTGGACCTCTCATAACCTGCCACCACTGAATCCAAGATCTGATTGATGAATGGAAGAGGATATGGGTTCTTCTTCATGGCTGCATTCAAGGGCTTAAAATGTACACAAATCCTCCACTTTCCATCCTTCTTTGGGTTGACCACTACTGGACTCACGCATTCTGTGGTCTTCATTGGAACTATGAACCCTGCCTTCAATAACTTGTCCACCTCTTCCCGCAAGGCTTCCATCTGCTCTTGACCCATCCTTATTAGCCTTTGCCACACTGGCTTATCACCTTCTTTCACCTCTGTATGCATCTCTTCTCCTTTGAACCCTCTAATCTCTTCATATGAAGTAATGAACAAATCACGAAAACTAGCCAGCATGTGAAAATATATCTCCTTCGCCATAGCTAAGAGGTCTTTATTGATCATTTGTGTCATCAATTCCTGCTTCTTTGACAATTAAACCTTGGTTTGCATCAGCCCTTCAATAACTTCATAAGGACCTTCACTTTCATCTTGAATCTCATTTGCAAATGCAACTAAACCAGACTTCTCGATTTCTTTGTCCATCAAAAGAAATACAACATCAACATCCTCATCACTGCTAGTAGTACTATCACTATCCTCATCAGTCACTGTGGAATAGTATTCATCACTATACTCATCTTCGTATTCATAAAGCTCCTCCAATACTTTCCTTGTGTCCATATTATATAGCTTCTTGGCACCTGTATTTCCATAGAGGCTAATCGTACCACAGCTCCAATCTTGATAAGCTTCCATTGCATGTAACCATGGTCTACCATTATAATAGGATATTCTCCCAGCCCTGCTGGCATCACATGAAAATCAACCACCACCTTTGCATCATACGCCTCCACTTGTAAGCTCTTTACAACACCCAAACATTTTAGTTTTTGATGATTTTCCAACCTGATCCAAAAGCCTGACACCCCAGTCATTGTAAGACCCATCTTCTCAATGCATGAGTGTGTTAGGACACATATTTGGGCTCCGTCATCAAGATAACCTTGTCCCAATTTTTTTATTTTGTGCCACACATCTACTATTGGGCAAATGTTTGGTAGCTCTTCCATCACCAACACCTTCACTGAACCTCTCTCTGGTTTTTTCTGCATTTGGTAATCATCCTCTTTCACTGTTGCTTTAGCCTAGGTACCATATTTATAAGCTACCCAAAATTAACATCTGCTTTCCTACTTGTCAGATCCTTCTTCAAGTCATAGCTTAACTGCCGATACCCTAATGGAAAATTTGAAACGTGAAACTTGCAACGAGCCCTTCTTTTCCTACTGGCCTTGACATCCTCGCCTTCATGGATCTTTCCCTTCTTCTTGCTAGGACTGGGGCACTTCTTCCTTCCTTATCCTATGTGGTCCTCTTCCCAATAGGAATCACTAATGTATCCTCCAACGTTGCTTCCTTCTCCAAGGTGACTACACTAATCACTTTTGTCTTTTTCTTTTCCTCTTGGGTTAATCCAATGGTTCCTTCTTCTCCCTTAATTTCGATGCCATAATCATTTGACCTAGTTAGCACTTATCTTGGCAATGGATACATATATCCCCCCATCCTTGGTGGCTTATCACATTGCGGGCTGATGTGGCCCAACTCTCCACAATTATAACACGTGGGTGTCTGCCTCCAGAACCTACCATTACTTTGTCCAACACCATTCTTGGGTTTTTTTCACCTCCTGGCTGATTTGCAAACCTCCCCTAACCTTGATTATTTCCCACATTACCTAGCATGTTTACCCTGAGATTCTTCTTTAAATCTACCACTTGCCTCATATCTTGCCTTAGCCCATCATCTTACACTACTGTAGTGACCATTGTTGGCATAACCTGAGGAGTAACAGAGACCACTGGTTCATGATGAACCCCTAGCATGCGACCTTGCAAAGAATCCATACGCTGAAACTCAGACCTCCTGAGCAAAGAATCTACTCCTAGCTGACTCATTCTTCTCAGCTTCCACTCTTTGTTCCTCGCTACCTCTAGTGCATCTTCATATGTCCTAAGCTTCTTTAGCTCCACTCTCCAACGTATATTCTTCAAAAGACCAGCCAAGAACCTTTCCTTCTTCATCATGTCAGGTGGGGGTACCTGTGGTGCTAGGGCCTTGCACATCCGCTTCCATGCCATTGAAAACTTACGTATGTACGCATCTACTGGCTCACCTTCCCTTTGCACCAAACCCTGTACTTCTTGACACACTTTGTCAGGATCTTCTATCTTCACAAACTCCACTTCCAATCCATGTCTTAGATTATCCCAACTTAATGTCACAGGTGGATCGTCCACACACAACTCCTCTTCAAATGCTTTGGACCAAACTCGTGCATCACTTTTTAAAAAAATCTGAAGAAGACGTAACATCTATGCAGGATTGTGGATCTGATTGCTAATGCAGACAACCTCCATCTTCTCCTAAAAGTCTTCCACATCTTCATTACTTCTTCCATGAAATTCTGGATGAGAGAAATCCATGGCTACCCAAGTTTCAATGCTTTGAGAACCCCTTCTAACACAGGTGCAAGAACCCAAACTTTATTCTGACTCAATCCCCAAAAACTTCAATGGAGCTCGTCTTTAGATAAGGACAAGCACATGCACCAGACAATTACAACAGCAAAGGGCATTCCAGTATCTCTCTTAATCTTCTTGGCCCAAACATAAAGACTATGCGCTGCTGAAAAAAAATCTTCCTGGACACATGAACATTTATTTGGATTCTTTGTGTTAAATGAAAAGGAGTGAATTGAGGTATGTTTTGATCAGCCACCATTAAAGCCAACCAAGCAGCTCCCAAGAAGGCACACCTGACTTATCCTCTGATTTTGCCAGAATTTCAGCAGCAGCATAACAGCATAAATGGTTCAAAAGACCAAAAAATCAGCCCTCACAACTTGGAAAAATTTTGACAGAGTCTCCCCAGAAATAGAGCAGTAAGAACCCAAAATATAGACTGTATATGTATGCATAACCTGGCAACAATAGAGCCTAAGCATCAAGTAGGAATCACTAGTACATAGCCTATGGTGAGATCACAAAAAGGGTGCTCCATCCACTTGTATCACCAAAAGGATTTCACATTGAGAATTCGCCAGCTCAATAAAACTTCACGCTATCAACCCTCTCACAAAAGCTTATGAAAATCTCGTATAGTCAAGTCTCATAAATGAATATCTTCCAGACCAAGTCTTAGAAATGGCTGGGACTGCCAAATAAAACTAAGTATGGCTCCACAAAGGCGTACAATGGCAATATCCACAAGTAACGTACAATACAACACAATGCGCTCAAACATGCGCCAATTGATGCATACCCATGGTAACTACAAGTGACTTCACTTGCCAGTATATCACTCTACTCCAGCTACCTGTACCTGCATGAATCACTTGTACCTATACCTGTATCTGTAACCTGTAACCTGTAATCTGTAATCTGCAAACTATAATCCCGAAGCTAAAGGTACTTGAAGAAGATCCTCCGTGGGGGGGCCAAAAGGATGTGAACGGGATGGAAACACACACAACACCTCTATAATCACTAGACACACACTCTTGGGATGACACACACACACACACACTATGGGGCACCACTCGGCTTACTCAACCCACCTGGCCGAGACAAGGAACACACCAATGGAGTGAGAGGAGAGAGACTATTCATTTGTCCACTCAACACAGAGGCACACACACACACACCCAAAAAACTCAGCTCAAAAGAGAAAGATTTTTGATGATTAGATACAATTGAACTTGGGACGACACCAATGGGGAAAATAACTCACACAATATGGATGAAATATGCCAGATACAATCACAAATTGGAGCAGAGACTTCGCTCACAAGAGAAACTTACCCAACCAAAATAGCAAGAAAAATTCAGGAATTTTTCAAAATGGCAGCACCATTGCGTCTGGAGCGGCCAAAAACCCTAGTCTAGAATATCAAAGTGCTCAAATCCGACCTCGGATGAGCAGTTTATGGCCAAAACAGACTCCAAAAAAAGCAAAAACTGAGTTGCGATTGTTCCTCCTCTCTTCACGATTTTCTGGTCTTTTTCTAAGGTTTTTCAGTGTCCACACTTCACTTTATCTCTTGGGCACCTTTGGCCTTTTAGTTGGCCTCAAACGGACCCCGAACACGCGCATTTTGTCCCCTTTTACATCCATCCGCACACCTGACACTCAAATTTTTCCATAATGCATCCTGCAATCACGTGAAGTAGCCCCCAAATACACTTCTCATGATGACATTTTTTCATAATTATCACAAGAAAACACCCACGTTGTGTCCATACTTATCCACGTGCAAATATTTACCCCATTCGACCTCCTAACGCCACTAGATGCCATCTAACGCACCCGCTTACCTCATGTCGTCGGCCCGTGGATAGCTTCCTTAAGAAGTTTTATGTGCTACCAAATCCTCATTATTATAGAAAAAACATATTGATACTGATGACGATGAAAATCAACGCACTATGTACACGCTGTCCTACCCGTACACATGTGGGCCCCACGTAACCACTTGGCTCTGGAAAATGGGCAATCCTTTATTTGTTGCACCATGCATGTGTATGTACATATGCGCAATCACTTATTCCAAAAAACTCCTAACAACACCATGTTGTGGTTGCCATGTGATCTTCTTCACTACATCCACAAGGGGGACAATGCATTTTCAAAGAGACTAGCCTGCTTTGAGGCCATCTTAGAAGAGGCAAACCACTTCTTCCAAGTGACAAAGGAAGTTTCAGACTCTTCAAGAAGCACAAAATTGGGCAATATTTCTTTTCCAACATTGCCTCTCTCTACTTCCTTATCAATGAGGAGCCCTCCTTGAAGGAGATGAAGATCTCGTATCTAGTAGTGGGTGGGGTGTTGCCAGATCCTAAACATCCCAAGCCTACCCCTAGAGATGTCTAGAGTGAGCAAAGACTGCAAGACACCAAATATCCCCATGGCTTGGAAGGGGAAATTGCAGTGAGAGAGCAAATTGCTAGAACCTCTGAGTTGCTCAACCCCCCGACAACCGTGAACCAACTGCAGCACCCAAAGTGGAGATCAACCACCTTAGTAGCATAACTATTGAAGATGAGGAGTATTTATTCTTGCACGATTTGGAAAATGCATTTGGTGTCCGACTAGATGAGTGCCTTAGCCTGATATTCACCAAGATGGAGTTCCCCCTTGATCCTAAACTAGAACCTATCGATGACAAGCCGCTTCCATTGATGGACTCTGTTGCTAACACAATTCCACTAGCGATAATGGATATTATCGATGTAGAGCCGAGTCAAGTCATGGAGGAGGAGTTTGTTGCAAAAAAATCTAGGGTTGTTTCCAACCAAACTCCGACTTGACTAGTTCGCACAACCACCGCCGCAAAGCTGATGAGAGCAAATCCTCTATCAATCTTGAAGACACACCAACTATGGATGATGAGGATAAGCAACAAGAGGTAATACTAAGCATCTTGTCATTTGATAACTCTACCTTTCTTCTTTGCATTTAGTTAATTCCATTTTTTCAGGATGTTTTGGACATGGACTTGTGAGCTAGCCAAAAGGGGAGGGGGGGGATAGTGTTTGGGCCTCAAGTAGCCCTTACACACTACATCGACAAACTATCAATGCAGGATGTGTGCATCATACACAAGGATTTCTACCCCAAGGATCACTTTGTTTTGTGGGTGCTTAAGGCCGCTAGTAAACTCCTATGCTTAGCCAGACCATTCCTCAAATAGCCCATGTAATTATTCTGGTGAAAAGTCCTATGCTTAGCCAGACCATTCCTCAAATAGCCCATGTAATTATTCTGGTGAAAAGTCTCTTGCAATTGCCACTTTTGGCATTGGTTTTCATGGTAAGGTCATGACATGCATAACACTTAGTCAAGCCCTGGGGGTTGATAGTACCCAAGACATAACTGCCTCTGTGCTTACATCCATCGTACCCAATGCTGAACAACGTCATAGAGAGATCACAAAGTGCCTCCTATCAAAAGATAGTTAAGCCTGATGTATTATATTTTTAAATGAAAATCATCTCTCTTGTCCATGACCTTATGCAAAGTTCAAATTACTGTTTTGATTATATTCAGTGACCAAGAAATTTGTAAAAACTTTATCTTAAGTGATCTGTATTAACTATTTGAATATTATTTTGTACATTGATAAAAAATTATCATGTGATTGGCATGAAAATTTCCATTAGGTACTATAGGTGCCCTGCCTTTGCTAGATGATGGCTAATTGGGCCAAATTAGCTCTATCCACAAGACAACAAGAAAAGGCCTTGCAAGACTCTTGTCTGGCCAATCCTCATTGCCTTGTGGACATAGATAATTTTGCCCAATCATCTACCATGTGCATGTGATTTGGTGCACCTAATGGACATTCTCATGCCAATCACAGGATAATTTTCTACCCTAATTTTCCACCATCTAACATATGCAGACCACATGGAGAACCTTTAAAAAAATTTATTATCATGTCACATTCAGCCAATTAACTAAAAGAAATGTAGAAAATTATAGAAATTAATCTTAAATTCATTGAGAGATATGCCCTCTAGCATTCCCATAAAATGAGCTAAATTACACAAACAAAAAAACTTGTTTCAATTTTACATAGAGAGACAGTAAGAGACGTGATTGTATTTATCGCAAAGTGCAAATACATTGAGTTCCAAAGAAAATTTGATTCCAATACAAGGGTTCTAAAGTAAACTTGATTCCAATACAACGATTACTTACAAAAAAGGTTTGACGTCAAAAATCATCACTCATGCCTAAGGCAAAGTGCTAGTTGCATGTCCTTGGCCATGATTGTTACACGCTTAACATGGAAAACACATAAGAACGTAAAATCAAAGAGACTAACCAAATAAGCCTCTACAACCTCCTGAATTGATTCAAGGGCAACAACAGACATCCAAAGCTTTATACTGTAGTTTTGTAGCATCTCCCTACATGTCCATGAAAATGGTGCTTTCTTGGATAAGTAGGTCCACCATCTTATTGAAATACCAGATTTCAGTGAACTCTCTACAAAAGCGTCATGCTCTTTGAGGTCGTCATTGTGGGGGATCTGACCTCCTTGTGGTTGTGCTCTTTGCGGCTTCTTATAGAATGTCGACTTGCGGCGATGCTTGTGAGGTGGCTTGGGGGCATCTTCATCAGGATCATAATCTTCATCATCATTGCTGCACTATCAGAATGCATGGCAGCCATCCCCTTGAGAAGTGACTTGCCGACCACATTTCAGTGACTTGGGACGAATGGCATCACACCCATCCCTCTTGGAAACGTCTTTCACCCACCCTATGATTCATTGTGATGTCCTCCCCTTCCCACAATGGACGCTCATCGGACGTGTTCATCTCTATGAGTTTGGGGTGAGCTAGCTCTTTTGGTTGCCGACTTGCACGCATCTTCTGCCTCCTATGCACCTCATTGGTCTTTGGATTCTTCTTTGTAGTTTGTTTGCACCTTGCCATCTAGAAAGTGTGTTTGGATGTGTCCTTAGAGCTCGTGGTGTTTGGTGAGGGAGGGAGTGTTTTGTGTCTGTGAGGGGGGGGGGGGGGGGGGGGGGGGGGGGGGGGGGGGGTTCTCTTTGTATAGGGTGGCCATATAAGGGTGGGTTCACATGGTGGAAAAGAGTCGCTAAAATCACGAGAAGATAATCTTTCAAAGTACAAAACCACATGAAATTAGAGAACTATTCAAACACACAGAGCTAAATGTCTACTTGAAAAATTTCATAAACAATAAAACAATGAAAACACTCGATCCAAAAACAAGAGGGTTGTGACACAAGAAAATATGTTATAATGCTCATATTACGGGGATAACATGTGCATCCAAGTGCAATGGATTTTTCATTATGATGAGATTCCAAGTACATCGACTACCTCCTAGCCCAAAAGTTTTCCACCCTAGTCCTTGATGCTCTCCACATTGCATGTTGTGTTGGACCTTGTGTCTCCAGTGCTCCGAGGAACGAGCATGGCCTAGATGATGGGTTATTTTTCCAAGCAATGATCTTGCACGTTTAGTCAACACTTTGCGTACAAATGTGGTATGGTAAAACTAGTTAAATATTTCTCGAAGATAGCATGAGTGCACTAAACCCCCTTTATGTCTTGTATTCTTGAAGTAGATACCCCTGGCACGATACTGTGACTTCTCCATACCTTGCTTGATCCAAATATCGAATGAGCCATACATGTTTATAAAGTATGCACCTTATGCATAGAAGATGTGCTGCCCATAAAGCCACAACACATATGATCAAAACTAAATCATAGAACAAACCAAGGTGGAATAGCAATCACTCACCATAAAGTGTGTAATGTTTGTTTCACCCCACACTGTGACAACCACCTTTGTGAACTCCACCACCAAGTTTTTTGAAATTCTTGTTGTTGCTCATTGGTTGTGCTTGCAAGCCATAGTATCTTCATCACTTTGTTGAATACCACCCAAACATGCTGTGTAAACACCAAGGGACTGCCATGCCTGGTCCATCCGCCCAACCTCCATTTAATAGGAACCTAGCCCCTTTCGGACCCCTTCCCACTACTCCCCCCCTGGAGAAGCGTTTTCGTCCTCGAAAACAAAAGTGGGGAATTTCTTCTTAAGAACACTAATGTTTTCCCAAGTGGCACCCTCTTTAGGGCGATCTTTCCACTTGACTAAAGCTTGACTACGTACATGATGACGAGTACGGAGTTCATGAAAATCTTAAATGCGTTCAGGTTCATGCGGTTCAGTGGGAGGTTCAGTGAAATCAACCAATATCTGCTGGCGGATAACATTGTCGTCCCCATGCAAGCGTTTACATAAACGAATTACACGAAATACCGGATGGACACACGAGTGCGCAGGTAACTCAAGTTTGTAGGCCCTATCACCAACTCGCTTGAGTATCTTGAATGGCCCACAATAACGTGGAGATAATTTGGGTGTAGGTCCAGTCTTCAGACTTTCTCAATGCTCTAGCACATGCAAAAATACCTCTTCACCTTCCGTGAAGGTAACTTGCCGACGTTTCTCATCAGCATACTTCTTATACCGATCCTGTGCTTGTCGAACATTTTGACGAGCAAGTCTCAGCATTTCCATATGATCTTGGAGAAACTCCTTGACCTGTTGGAGCTTCTCGGTTTCCAACCCCACCATCACTGGCGATCTAGGTTGAAAACCATACATAAGCATGAATGGACTAAAACCAATTGTAACATGCGTAGCACTATTATATGCAAACTCAAGAATAGGAAGATAATCTTCCCAATCTGATTGCTTCTTGCTAACGTATGCTCGTAGCATATCCTCTAGCACTTGGTTGACTCGTTCCGTCTGACCATCTGTTTCAGGGTGATCAGCCGTACTTAAATTAAGTTGTGTACCCAATCGTTTAAAAATAGCCCTCCAAAAATGACTGTTAAACTTGGGATCACGATCGCTCACAATGTTACTTGGAAATCCATACAACCGGTAAAGATTGTCCACAAATAACTTAGCTAATTCTGGAGTCTTAATGGTTGACTTGGTTGGAATAGACCGACAAAGTTTAGTCAACCGGTCTACGACCACCCATACCGAGTCATGTCCTCGAATAGTGGTTGGTAAACCCACAATAAAATCCATGGAGATACTTTCCTATTTACCATTGGGAATCTCTAAAGGATGTAAGAGTCCTCCTGCTTTCAGGCGCTCTGCTTTATTAACTTGACATTTTTGGCAATGCAAGACATAGTCTTGAACATACCCATGCAAACCTGGCCAGTAAAATTGTCGTCTTAGGAGTGCATAAGTTTTCTTAATTCCCGGGTGCCCTGCACTTGGACTATCGTGACATTCATAAAGAATTTTGCGCCGAATGTCCGCGTCCGTCGGTACACACACTCTCTCCTTGTGGAGTAGGTACCCATCATGTATGGAAAAAGTCTTCCATCTCTGCAGTTCATCACTCGAAAGAAGAGAACTGGGTGTGGACAAAACAAAACCACTACCAACATTGGAGTGAGAAGGATCCCTCTTTCTAACATAGCTCCACACCTTGGAGTATGAAGTATCATGCTCGCACTTACCTTTGAGAGATTCCAAAAACTCACTCTGCAATTCTGTGAAAAGGAGATAGTTGATCTCTGGCATTCGGCTGAGAGCATCAACCACTACATTGTATTGCCCTTTACGATAGCGTAGCTTGGCATCATACTCCTGAAGAATCTCAGCCCATCTGGCCTTGCGACCCTTCATATCACTTTGTTTTGTAAACCACTTGATTCTTTCATGGTCAAACACAATCTCGAACTGTGCACCATACAAATAATGTCGCCATGTCTTTAAAGCAGACACTATTGCATAGAGCTCTCGTTCGTAAGCAGAGTAATTCTGTTGTGCTGAATCTAGCTTCTTGCTTTCAAATGCAATTGGCCTTCCCTCCTGCAGAAGGACTGCTCCAATCACACGATTACTAGCATCCATTTCCAAAACGAATGGCTTTAAGGGATCCACAAAAGCCAAAATAGGAACTGTGGCTAATGTGTCCTTAAGTTTGTCAAAACTTTGATGTTGTTCTAATCCCCAGTGAAAGGACTTGCCCTTGGCTTTCAGTTGATCTATCATGGGAACAACAATATGGGCATAGTTTTTAACGAATCGACGATAAAAACCTGCAAAGCCTAAAAAAATATGGAGCTCTTCCAAATTTTTGGGAGAGGGCCACCTCCGAATGGCATCCACCTTGGATTGATCCATGTGTAACCCTGCAGCCGAAATAACATGCCCCAAGTAGTGAATTTCCTCCTTGAGGAAATCACATTTGGATTCCTTGGCATATAGCTGATTTTGGCGTAACAAATGAAACACTTGTTTCAAATGTACTAAGTGCTCTTCCTCAGATGTACTATATACAAGAATGTCATCGAGGAAAACGATAACAAACTTTTCCAAGTATGGTCTCAAGACACTATCCATAAGTGTCATGAACGTAGCTGGAGCATTGGTTAACCCAAAGGGAATTACCAAAAACTCATAATGTCCAAACCTTGTTCGAAACGCTATTTTGGGTATATCCGCAAGTCTGATGCGTACTTGATGATACCCAGATCTTAAATCAATCTTTGAAAATATACGAGCGTGAGTGAGCTTATCAAACAGCTCATCTACTCGTGGCAATGGGTACTTGTTCTTAACAATAACCGCATTTAATCCACGGTAATCTACGCACGTGCACATACTACCATCCTTTTTCTTCACCAAGAGAATGGGAGAGGCCCATGGTGAAGAACTTGGTTGAATAAACCCTCTACTGAGATAGTCAGCAAGCTGACGTTCCACCTCAGCAGCCTCCGAATGACTCATTCGGTAAGGCGGTTTACTCACTGGCTTACTGCCTGCAACCACGTCTATACCATGTTGCACAGAACGTGTCTACGGTAGCCCTGGTGGCAAATCATCTAGGAACACATCCTTGAATTCCCTTAAAAGTTCCTTCAATTCATTAGCAACATTTGCTTGTTTTGAATTAGTAGACATAGCTGGAAGAGGAGAGAGAGAAGAATGCGGCGTTGAGGAAGTTTTATTCAAAACTTTAGCATCATTAAAAACATAATCCACACTAGAAATAAAATGGCACAATGAGTAACACAAAAAGAGTTCTTCTATTGCATCATCAGAAGCGAGCTTCATAAGATCAGCTGTACAAATAAGTGGTGAGGAAGGTACATCCTTCTCCCCCAATAGCAGCACGTGCACACCATTGGATTCAAACATTAGACTATTATGCTCATAGCTACGTCTAAGGGATGATCCTAAAGATCCTAAGAACAACATCCACCTGCTCCATATTCATGACTTGGAAATCCAAAGAGGTACGGTATCCTTGAATTTCCAGAGGTACATCTTTAACCTGAGTTTCCCATATCTCAGCATCATGGCCGTTAATCATTGCTACCTTGTAGCGATGGGAACTCGGGGTTTGGGGCAATTTGAGTCATTTAACCAATTTATAATTGATGAAATTGTGCGATGCACCATCGTCTACCAAGATCCGCACCCTGTGCCCTTGGATAGAGCCATGCATACACACCAACTCATGTGGTCCGAAAGTCTGCTGCCACATGGAGGCCGTGATACAACACTCATGCACCGCCTCGGTGTGTGTTACTTCCACATTATCAAACTGGGAAGAGGACTCAAGAGGTAAAAGCTGCACCATGTGTCCTGCTTTTTCCTTCCCCTTGTCTTGAGCAGCAGATTTCCCCTTGGGACAATCCTTTTTGCTATGTCCAGTTCCCAAACATTTAAAGCACAACTTTTCTTTTTTGGCTTTCTCAAACTCTTACGTTGAGAGAGGACCTCTAGACCCCTTGGGCTTTTTGGAGGTCTCTGATGCAGTAGAGACATTTTTTCTTTTATGATGCACATGCTGTGGACGTGTTAAAACAGGTGTAGTTCCATGCACATGCGAACTATGCAATGCCCGATCATTGGGATCATCATGGATGTGAGCTTGCACTATTGCATCCTCAAGTGTTTGTGGATCCTGGGTTTTAACGTGCTTCTTAAGCTCGGGAGTTAACCCACGGATGAACCCACGCACCTGCTGAAAGGTATCCATCCCTTCCACCTTGAGGATCACATCCTGCTAATGTTTTATGCTGGCGGATAAAACATTCGTCCCAAGTGATCCAATTTCTATCCTTCTCATTGGTAGGTAGAAATTCCTTCCTGAAGACAGTCTCAAAAGCTTCCCAAGTCTGAGGTACCATGCCCTTCTCCTTGAGAGACATCCACCATTTGGAGGCCTTGCCGTCCAAATTCAGACTTGTCTGTAGTGCCTTGGCTGCATCCGGGGTACGTCTAAGGTCATGAATACCATCCCACTTACTGAGAAAAATATTCACTGTGTCCTTGTTTCGCTCACGCTCTTCTCCGCGAAAAATTGGTGGCTTTGTATTTTTCAACAAATTGTCCACCTCTTTTTGGGTCAGAGGGTGCAGCGGACCCGGAGGAGGGCCTTGCCCAACAGCCGGCCCTTGGCCTGGTGTGGAGCCGTGCTCCTGAATTGGCTAACTAGCAGGGCCCGTGGCCTGCTTCCGCATATGCAACTTAATCAAATCGGATAATGCTATGACATTCTGATTTAATTGTGCAAAATTCGTTTCAAGCACAGTCATGCGTGTTTGCAATGCACGGAAATCTTGCATGTCCAGCAACTCATACGTATCATCTGTTGCAGTTGGGGCACGATTACTCTCCGTGAGAGGAAGCGTCCGCAGACGTAATGGGTGCAGACTGCTCGAAATCAAAGGCATGAGGCATATCTATGTCGGAATCCATGTTGTGGACGTACTGTGCGAGAAAAGAAAGAAGAATACCTGAATTCCAACGAGCTCGTAGCCGTATGCGGTAAGGAACCGTATTATTTCGCCTTTGCGCTTGACAACAACGAGAAAAACTGCAGTGGATGATTCACTCGAAAACAGGGAACAAATTCGATTTTCCCATAATATGGTTTGCGTCGTATGCAATACACCAAATAAACTGGAGAGGTGGTCACAAAATTTGCAGCCAAGAAGAAACTTGAAAACACAAATCAAGTTGCATTTGCCGCCCATTGGGCTTGCATTGTATGCAAGAAACCACGACGCAAAAAAATACAAGCAATTGTCGGCTCTTGGAAACTTGTAAGGCCGAGTTGCAGCAGATGCGGGCTGTAAAATATGCAGTACCACAGCCGTTGTGTGCTGTGTATGCCCACCGATGCGGAGACAAATCCCTTGGAGCAACAGAATTCTCAAGGTATGGCCCTTTTTCAAAACCCGCTAGGGTTTGCTGGGTGTGAACGGCCTACCCTTAAGGGGTTTTGTAAAAAACAAAAAAACGTGGAGGGCTCTGCTGTAGACGTCGGCCGCCTGCGCCCTGCTTCTTGATGCTCTACCTCGCGATGGCGATGTCTGCTGAGGCCGGGCGAGTGATGAAGTTTTCCGCCCTTCACCTTGCGCTCCTACTGAGCCCAGCCACACCCAATTCGGTGCAGGTCGTCAGATAGCCTCGGCCCCGACAAAGGGTTGCTGCACACGCGGGCTTCGGCCTCCTCTCTTCCTCCCTCTGTTGGTTATGCATGCAACATGCATCCCCAAAAGCAAAAACGTGCCTCAGTTCTATGTTTAGCTCTGATACCAGTGTAAACACCAAGGGACTTCCATGCCTGGTCCATCCACCCAACCTCCCTTTAATAGGCACCTAGCCCCTTTCGGACCCCTTCCCACTGGCAGCCGGCCCTTGGCTGAGTCCTTGACCCCTTGGTTTGGCCCTTGGCCTGACATGCTGTCGGTCCCATGACAACGTATTTAATTTAAGAGTCCTTCCACTTTTGGGATAGCATCAAATGACCTCTCCCACAAGCTTCATTGTAAAGAAATTATCAATATAAAGCTTTAATAAACTATCAAAGATGGACATAAAAGCATGATTGGGCTCCTCCAGCATAGGACATCGTAGGAGGATTTCCAAAGATCGAGCAAGATTATTCGAGCGAATTAAAAAACGAGCAAATCCAACGTTTCAAAGAGAACAACTAGAACATTATTATAAGTTTGTATACATTTATGTAATGCTAAGTGTCTCTAGAGATTTCCAAAAATTAGGAAACACATTTGCGTTTTTGATATAATATAGACATTACCAAAGTCTAAAAATGTGTGTACTATAGAAGATAGTAATGGAGCATGGTAATAGTCGTAAATGGTTTTGATAGAAATATCTTTATGTTATCTAAGGTTTTTGTTTAGGGCCACATATGTTTTGTTGACAGGAAGATCTTTATGTTATCTAAGTTGAAAGTTCCTTTCAATTAATGAGTATAGAGTTTTTTTTTCAAAAATAAAAAGCTTGCAAGCAAGGTCATCATGTAAAGCAAAATTAATGCAAGATTTTTAGCTTGCAAGTGAAGAGAAACCCATGAATTTCAACTATTCATTATCATATGAAATTTTCTCTTGTTCACCTTCTTCTTCTTCTTCTCTCCCTCCCTCTGTGTGTGTAAAAGGGAAATGCACGTTCAATAGAGGCACTCTTCCTTGTAAAAACAAAGGCAAAAAATGCTTCGTGAAACTCCAATCTAGATCTATCAACCCAACTTATGATTAAGAAAGAGCTTGCCAATATGAAAGTAGGTGGCCAGGTAGTTGCAATTTGTTAGGCCATCATTATCACACTTTACTTAATACCCATGTACATACCTACAAGTGGCGAAAGGAAAGGTGGTAGTTGATGTTGCCTACACAACATCTGGAAATATTTGGTGGATTGTGGTACATCATAGCCCGGAGGACATCTACGACATTGGTTTCAACTAGTGGACAAGAACGAGGAGGTGATGCAGAAGGTAGTGGCATCAGCTACAAGAGGAAGTTGAGCCATAAGTAGGAATTACGGAATTTAAGTTACCATTTGCACAAGTAGCTCTAAAAGCTGATGAAAATGATTGCCTGTAGTAATATATCACCTTCTACAATATACTGCTATGAATATACAATCTATTAAGACTAGCTACACTCATCAAACATGAAGTCTTAATATTAGTGAGCGGAACTCTTGATTGCTTTTGAGGAGGCCAGAGTCAATGGAGTCGGTGAGCCCTCCTATTAATACTTCTATAATATTAGCTCATGTTTGACCATAAGTGGTTTTTGTATCCGTCTCTCTCTTTGTATCTCTCTCTCTCTCTCTCTCTCTCTCTCTCTCTCTTTCTTCCAATCGAAACATTCTTGTATAGTAAATACACCCCCAAATATCTATTGTGTAGAGAACTCTCTGGCTCTTTTTATCATAAACAGAGCTATTTTTGTGTATAGATCCCAAATTAATACATAGTGTACTCTACAATTCCAAAAGTTCTAGAATTGTGTCTGTCAGAGCACTCATGGACAAAGGTATAGAATGCTTATTTGTGTGCTTCTTATGTTAGTATTTTCCATGCCCGCCTCCCTCACAAATGGAAGCTCCTTGCACCTTTGAATACTTAGATGCATGCAGCCTTTCTTTCCACAACCGCCCATCATGTATAATGTAGGGATCCAAAAACGGATAACAAGTGGGTTGATCAATTTTTGCAAGTTCCATGGTCAACTAGGGAAAAATCCTCGGCTACTTGTCCTACATGTATGTTTATCTCAAATGTTGAGTCTCTTTTGCAATGGTTGCTAGCCTTGAGAAAGATTGACAATGGGCAGCAAGCATGTAGGCTGTGACACAAAAGTGAGAGAGGATACCCACCATCACCAACCTACTGAATTAACCTCTCTTTCTCTCTCTCTCTCTCTCTCTCTCTCTCTCTCTCTCTCTCTCTCTCTCTCTCTCTCTCTCTTCTTCTTCAACAAGGTCCACAACCATTGTGAAAAATGATCCAAAATCTCCTAAGTGTGGAGATAGCAACACAACCACCCAACCAACGACATCGGAAACCATGATCATGGCGTACTTGGTATCATTGCAAGAGACCGTAAACAAACAAGGCGAAGACTTACAAGCACTTGCAATGGAGAATGGCACACTAAGGGTACTTGTGGTTGAGAATGAGAATCTCAAGAGGACACTTGAGATGCAAACAACATGTTTGATGCAACTTGAAGAGGAAGTCAAGGAATGTAAACGCTCTCTTGTGGACTTGAATGCTTTGAAGGAGCGGATGAGCAAAGTAGAGCATGACCATGTATTGAAAGAGGAGAAATTTGACACTATGAGCCGGGATGTATGCGACATGAAAAATGTATGCACAAACAAGTCTTGGGCTGATGTATGTGGTAGCAATGTGGTTTCTAATTCCTCACTCATGCAAGCTATGGTTCAAACAAAGAATATTGAGAATGTGGATGTGGAAGAGTTGAAGGAACGGGAGCGACGTTCCAAGAACATTGTTATTCGTGGAATTCCCGAAGAGAAGTTAGAGACACCTCCTTCTCTTGCCATTGTTATTGAAGATTTCTTCAAAACCCACTTTGGCATGTCCGGAGTTATGGTCTATGGAGCACATAGAGTGGGGAAGCAAGGAGCTCTTCGCTCGGGAGAACGGCCAATTGTATGCACCATGCCGGATGAGACCAAGCGAAAGATTATCCTTGATAATAGTTGGATCTATTTGAGGGATACAAAATGTTTTGTATGTGAAGATCGCACTATTAAGCAACAAAATATGCGTCGCAAGGCATATGAGGAAAAGAATAATAAAAACAAGGAGATCTCTCATGAAGAAAATGTGCCCAAGGAGGAGGCAAGTCTCTCAAGCAAATAGGGATCCGTGACCTATGAGACCGAGTTACAATTGAAAATATGCTTTTGGAATTGTAATGGATACCCATGGAATGCGGGGGTTGGCATTGATGAACTAACAAGCAAAGCCGATGTTGTACTTCTTGTTGAAACTTGGGAGCATGATACACAAAGGATTAACGGCTTGGAGGATTACAATGTACATTCATTGATGTGGTCAAAGAATCTCAAGCAACGAAGAGGACAAGGAGGGTTAGCATGTATGGTTAAGAAAGGATTGGAAGATTTTGTATCAATTGTGAAAGATGACAAGTACAAACGTTATGTATGGCTGAAAATTATGACACCAAAAAGAGCACCCATTTTTGTAGCCGGTTGCTACATTCCTCATCATGATTCTCCCTTTTATGCTTGCATGGATAGAGATCAACCATTTTCTGATTTGGAAGAGGACATTGCTTATTTCAAAGGTGAAGGTGATGTTATTGTATTTGGGGATATGAATGCTCGCACAAAAACATTGCAACATGATACTCAACAATTTGATATGCCATACATTTCAAGGGAGTTGGAGGAAGTTCACTTGTATGATCGTACTTCATTGAATGAGAAAGAGCCGGATCACTATGGAAAGTTACTTTTACACATGTGTAATAGCACGGGTATGCTCATTGCCAATGGTGTATCTTTGTGGAGTGGAACCAATGGATTTACATGTAGAAGACATAATGGGGATAGTGTGATTGACTATATGCTACTCTCTGAAGCCATCATGTATCGCATAAAGAGTTTTATGTTTGGTCAATGGATCCCGGAATCCGACCATCGCACCTTATGTATTGACCTTTCATGTGGAGAAGCAACTAAGCATGATAATCTCAGCCAAAGGAAAGAGAAGTTATCACTATGTATGGATTTCAAACGGGCACCAATGTACATTGAAATGGTTGAGCAAAAATTATGGATGACAAAGCTTCAATGTGATGCACCATTGGAAACTAAATGGAAAGCTTTCAAGAAAGCTATTTGTTCTTGTGCGGAAGAATGCTTTGCCATAAAGCATCTCCATGGTATCAACAAAGATAGATCACGCAAAAGGTGGTTTGATAAAGAATGTCAAGATGCTCGAAAGTCCTTGATAAAGCTTGATGTAACTATGGACAAAGACAACTATCAAAGTCATTTGCATACATACAAGGCATTGATTCAAAAGAAGAGAAGAAGATGGGAAGTAAAGCAACAAGAATTTCAAGTCCAAGAAAAGGCACATGCATGTGGAAAATTTTGGAGAAACTTGAGAGGCAAGCGGGTTGAGAATTTTGGTAACTTGAGTCTAGTGGATATGTACACACATTGTAGGCAATTATATGAGCAAGAAAATACTGAAAAAATACCATTTTATGGTTCACTCCCATGTATGCCGTCTGTTTTTACTATTGAGGATGTATGCGGTGGGCTTGAAAAGTTGGCCACTCGCAAAGCGAGAGATCTTCAAGGTATCAAGCCGGAGATGATCAAATGGACGGGAGATTTTACCCATGAGTGGATGTGTGATATGTTCAACCTTGCACTTCAACATGGTATGCTTTATGATTGGAGTACTAATTGGGTTAAGCCTTTGCATAAAGGAGGGGATGTAAAGAATGCAAGCAACTACCGGACTATAATGATTGGGTCTCTTATGGCAAAGTTGTTTGGGTGCATAATGGAGATAAAATTGAGTGATTGAGCTGAAGAGAATGACAAGCGTGCAAAGGGACAAGCGGGTTTTCGTCGATGCCATAGCACCATTGATCACCTTGTCACTCTTCGTGTTCTCATGGAGGAAAGTTGGTTGAAAGGCAAGCGATTGTATTGTTGTTTTGTGGACTTTAAGAAAGCCTTTGATATGATTCCACGTAACAATTTGTGGAGAAGGATAGACGAACTCCAAGTGCCAAGTGAGTTTATGCTTGCGGTTTCTCGAATCTATGAGAAGGTGATTTGTCAATTGCGCATGGGAAGAGAAATTTCAGAAATTTTTGTAAGCACTATTGGGGTTAAACAAGGATGTCCATTGTCACCAACTCTCTTTGGTCTGTGCATCGATCAATTGGAACAAATGGTACTTGACTTTATGCAAGAAGAAGGCATTGAAGAGGTCACTATTTGCAATGCGGTAATCATGCCTTTGTTGTATGCGGACGATGTAGTGCTTCTAGCACACACTTTAGAAGATGCACAAAAGCTTATGGTTGTCCTTGAGAACTTTTGCTTGCATAGTGGGCTGATTGTAAATGAATCCAAAACAAAGGTTATGCTTGTGAAAACCAACCATAAGGAGAAGCCATGCATTGTGTACAACAATGAGACACTTGAAGTTGTTGAGAGCTTTAAGTACCTTGGCCTTGAGGTTCCATCCAATCACAAGTGGCATGAATGTGCTATGCGTCGTTTGGAAGCGGGAAAGAGAGCATATTATGCATTTGAGAACATGTGTAATGCGGGAAACATCAAGTGTTGGGTTCTCAAGAAGTATCTTTTTGATGCATTGGTGACACCGGTTCTTCTTTATGGAGTTGAAGTGTGGGGCGGGAGCATCTCAAAGTCTACTTGGAAAGAGTTTGAAAATGTCCAAAAGCGTTTTCTTACAAACTTTCTCCAAGTTAAGACACAAACACCATATATGCTCCTACTTCTTGAGTCGGGATCTCTTCCAATTGAGGTTATGGACATGGAAAGGGTTGTGGAGTACATGATAAAGATGCGTCAAAACTCCTCACATCGACTTCCTACAATTGCATGGGAAGCAAGCAAAAAAGTTCAAAAGACGCATAAAAGCAAGATCTTGAGCACGGGATGGATGCAAGACATAAAGAAGTGGTTTGGGAGATGGGATGCATTACACTTGCTACATGATGCTTCAATTGACTCTCAAGTGAATGAAGCTTTTCTACAACGCCAATGTATTACAGCTTGGGAGAAATCTGGTGGGTCACGCTTCATACATTACACCACCTATATTGCCCCCAACTACAAAACCATGTTCTTCGCTGAGAGAGGAAACCGTACTCACACTTACATGCTTGAGCCTATTCCCTTGTCCGCGATACGCACTATCGCAGCAATTCGGCTTAGCTCCCATTTCCTTCGATGCGAGATAGGGCGATGGGGCAATGGAGAAGAGTCAAATCGATTGTGCACATTATGCTCACTGCAAGTTCGAGAGTCTGAGTACCACACACTACTAGAGTGCTCAGCTTTTGATCACATCCGAACTTGCTTCTCTCACATCTTCAGCCATAACTTAGACCTACACACTTTCCTCTCCCAGCCAAAGTGTGGGCTCTCCATTGCGACTCTCATCACTACAATTTTGGAGCATCGAGAGTCACTCATCAGCCATACACATACTACATCACATGTAACTTTGGTCCCATAGGTCATATTTGACCTCCGAGGACGATAATAAAATGTATCTATCTCTCTCTCTCTCTCTCAGCTTCAAAAGCAATGCCATAACATACCAAATGGGAGCTACTGAGAAAATAATGGACAACCAACGAATAAAGAGGAAAATGGAGGCCAATGATGATATATAAACACAATCTGGGCGAGAGGCGGAAGAAGGGAGGGGGCCGGGAGGCCAGCCTAGTTCCTTCCACCATACCACTTGGTGTAGTAAGGAGCATAGGTGAGAAGGTAGTATTTCACAACTTCCATATCCTCTTGAAGTCGCATAACCTTTTGTTGGGCATCCAAGAAAAGGTCTCCAAGCTCCACAACACCCAATCCACGGACGGCAATGGCAGATGGCATGCACACCCCAGCCAGAATGGCCAAGAGCATGAGTTAGAGAACCACTTATGGAGACTACCATTCTCGGTTTCTGATCTAAAGGCAATGTAGGTGCTATGCTACAGCTAGCTAGCTAGCTAGCTCTCTCTCTCTCTCTCTCTCTCTCTCTCTCTCTCTCTCTCGTCCAAATTGAAGTCTGGACACCCAGTCAAAAGGTTCTTGCATACCTTTGAGAGTATGAAAATCCTCCAGACCAAAACGCGGCGCCGCGTCTTGATTTGGAGAGGTTTAATGTACTACTGCTTCCAATGATGGAGCTGTGTCCAAGAAGGTGGGGTGCATGCCATCTGCCAAGGAAGGCAATGGAGGTACTGTGAGCCCCGTTCCGCCAAGGGGTTGCTGGGGCTAGAAGGGCTGAGAGACATTTTTGAGTGTTGTGCACACGGGCTGTCAATGGACGACATGGCAGCATACATTGTTGGTTTAAGCCAAAGGACCTCAAGCATCCGATCAAAACAAGCTCTATATTAAGCGCAGTAAGCACACACTGATGCAATTCTCTCTCTCTCTCTCTCTCTCTCTCTCTCTATCTATCTAGTCATCTTAGAGACGATTTCTCCCTCTTTATCTCTCTCTCTCATGCGCAATCACAAAGGCAGATGCGAGCTTCTTCTCTTGTTGACAATGCAGTATACACACAGCCCTGCGACGACCATTGCTGTCTCTCTGCGTTCTCTATGAGCAAGTAGGCACGCGTGTCTGTAACGCCAAGCTTATGATTTGTGCTATGAATAAAGCATTTCAAAACTCCTCAAACCAGTCCGCGGCACCGCGGACTGTTTTCATGAGTTTTTTGACCTCTTTCAATGTGTGTGTAAGAGAGAGAGAGGCTCAAGTCAAGGACCCCACTATTCTGTGTGTTGGCCTTCCATCACCTGCATGTGGTCATTGTGTCTACACTCTATCTCCTCATCCGTGCGATTTTCGAGGAGAGGTCTGCCAAGTCAAACCAGGATATTAAAAAGCCCCAAATCAGGGCGCGGTGCCACGTCTTGATTTGGGGGGGTTCTGGTCGTTGGCAACAGGTTCCTTAGGAGGCAATCCTTGCACTGCATAATTGGTCAATTTGGTCGGGATCTCTCTCTCTCTCACTCACTCACACACACATGCACACACACACATACACACAAAATCAAACACTCTTTTAGGCAGTAGCAGGTATATCAATGAAGATGAACGATATCCTTTGTAGATGGCGTGCACAACGACCAGAAGGGCCAAGAGCAAGAGCTCAAGAACCACCTTCTTGGAGACTTCCATCCTCTGCCAGCAATGTAGGTGCTCTCTCTCTCTCTCTCTCTCTCTCTCTCTCTCTCTCTCTTTCGCTCATTGTGAGGTCAACCAAGTTAGGATATAAAAAACTCCCAAATCAAGACGCAGCACCGCGTATTGATTTGGAGGTGACTATTGGGAAAATATCAGTGCCTCCTCTATTCTACAAAACGATGCACAATATAAGAGCATGTTCATAGGAGGCACAATTATCACTAATTATTAATTGCACTTTTTGCGCCCAATTTCAAAACATCAAGCACCTACGGCCATCGTCGTGGTCACACACAAGATACTTGCCTTGCGTGACCACCACTGGAGGTACTTGGAGCAATTACAACCGGTTTTCACCTGAGTTGTGTGTGTGTGTGTGTGTGTGTGTGTGTGTGTGTGTGTGAGAGAGAGAGAGAGAGAGAGAGAGAGAGAGAGAGAGAGAGAGAGTATTGTGTCCAAGCTAGACACAAGACTCCTCTGACAGGGTGACACATCATCTACAGACCTTCTGATCTCATTGTAGAAAATCTCTCTCTCTCTCTCTCTCTCTCTCTCTCTCTCTCTTTGTGCTCGTTGACACATGGCATCGATATTTTGTCCTCTCTTCCCCTTCCATGTGCCACCTCTCTCCTCAAACCCATGCGAGCATCCGGGTAGAATCCCTAAATTAACCATGTCAAAATCATTTGTGACACCTCTGAATCAACGTTAACAATAATACTTGATTTGTTTAAAAGATTCTCTTGAATCTTCTCGAAGCTATAGGTAGGAGAGTTGGAAAAGCAAACATGCAGACCTCGCACAGACGTGCACATAGGAAATCCCTCTTCCCTTCTCTGTGGAGCCTTCATGTCAACTAACTCTCCTCTCTCCACCCATGCCAAAGCCTTGGGCAATGCCACATGCCACCATTCCTTTGCATCTGATGGAGGTAGCAAAGAGCTTTGTCTTGCACAACACTTTGCAATTTCTGAAATGATCTTTCTTCCATAGTAGTTCTAGCAATGCTCTCGAGTAGGGAAAGAATGTAGCCAAAGCTAGGTCCTCACAAGCAGAGAGAGAGAGAGAGAGAGAGAGAGAGAGAGAGAGAGGGGGGGGGGGGGGGGGGGGGGGGGGGGGGGATGCCATGAAGCCAAGCTATGTTTTGGGCATCCAAAAGAGAGCATCTAAAGATCTAAATTGGACTCCCTAGAATATTTGAGAGCATCTTCTATCTATTTGTCTTTTTTAAAATAATTCTTGTCGGTACCCCCAGATTGATATTCATGAAGAAAATGGATGGTTCACAAGAGGCTATGGAACTCATGAAAATCCTTAGTATCCAATATCATGGATCCATTTGGACTTGGCTCTTCACAAGAGGCTATGTAAGTGGGGGGTTTGGAAACCACGTCATAGAAGCAACGAGCTTTGTCCCCCCCGCCTAAAGTCTTTCAACCCTTTTTGCATCGCCCAAGCACTTCTTCCACCCTCCAAGTAGCCCTGCAATGAATCATATTGCCAAGCACTTGAGATATTTTCAACCAGCATCCACCACACTCGTGATTGAGAAATGATGAACAAAAGTAGCACATGTGAAAGGGGTACTCTTGTTTCATCTTCTATGGAAGCACGTACAATTAACACTTTTTAGGTTTCTCATGTATTTGTCTATACACCTATCTGGGTATCAAGAACATGTATATACTCAAAGCCACCCACGTTGGTGCCCATTGTTTTGAGAAATGCATAGAAAACACACTATGAGTACCTCATGCATGGACAAAGCCTTACCAAGCTCATCATTCTTGCATCTTATATTGCCAACATCATTTTCTTTGAGTTCCTTCACGTCACTATACCTTTTATTGTCTCATATATTTTTTTGGGTAATGCCATGATAAACCAGCTAAGTGTGTAAAATATTTTTGAGTTATAATGCTGAATTGTAGAATGCCTTTTGGTGTCCACCTAGCTCCCTTTTTTTTATATACATAGATGTCTCACTCTCCCAAACATAAATATTAGGCTAATTGAGAATAAATGGCCTTCGGAAAGACCTCTATGATCACCTACTAGTGCTAGTGATATCTTCATATCAGTCAGCTGGCAACCTATTCTAATCAAGATACATCAAATATCATTGAGATTCTCTTTTGCATACTTGCGACTTTCTTTGCACTTGAGACTTATTTTAATGAACATTTCTTGCAATCTACTTGGTTGCATTATTTCCTTTGGTGGATCTGCTCGATATTTACTTTGCTCGGAAAAACTTGCTCGGTGTTTGGTAAAACTCCATCGTAGCACCAAATGCTCCCACACATGTGTAATTTGTGAATTATCCTCTTCCTCTAGTTTTCTCAACTATTGCGTTTTTACGTGCATTCCCCTTATAGCCTTTAATGTAGAATGGACAAGGATACAGAGCTCCAATCCCTTGTTTGCACTATAGAATGCACTTGACTATTTTGAAATTGTGACCTAAGTACCAGTCAACTTCAAAATCCCCTATGACATCTACTTAGAGTTTTTCCCCAACTAGTTGTTCCTTAATGACATTTGTTATCCATGAAATGCATCCAAAAATCCAAGCAAGCACTTCATGGGTCTCCTTGGGAACCTGAATAGCACCAAGCCACCAAATTTCTTTTCTGTACTTGACATTAAAAGATGGTGCACAATCCTTGTTCATAACTATACATTTTGCATGAAATAATGCCTCGCTAATGAGAGTAGTACTCATCCTTTCTAGTCTTTGTTTCTTCACAATCTGACACTCGTCTAGCTTCAGCATAGACACCAACTTTGATCCTAGAACTACAAAATGTCCAAAATAACATATGAAAAACCATAAATTTAGAAGAAAAGACAGTGCATTACTGTAGCCTCAACATTAGGTGCTACACCATAAAAATGTACCATTTCCATTTGAAGCTTTCTCAAATCAGCAAAAACATTATTTGAAATTGATTAAGGAAATCCCTTGTCCAACCTGTCTGCACCTGTGCTTGCATTGGTACATTTTCTTACTCCTTTTGACCGCTTGGTAAAGATGGATGAAGGCATTATCTCCTCTATGTGCAAATATCTTCCTATTTGAAAGAACACATCCTTGTTTTAGGCCTTCTGAGCAAGATTGACCTTAACTGCTATAGGAAAATAATTCTCAGTAATTCCTCTTTCCCATATAGAATCCTTAAGGATACCATATAAGGCAATGTAACCATTAGTACTAATTCCCACTTCATCACAAACCTTCTCTACATCAACATCTCTCACAAGGTTTGAATACTTTTGCATCATCTCCTTTGTGACAACATGGTTTAAATGTTCCACATTTGGTGCTCATAGAAGGGCTATGGCATTCGATTTTGTTGAATCACAAACTCAACAAATGGATGCGATCCTCCTGGCTGTGGCCACCATTAGAATGGACAAAAACATTACTACAAAAGCAACTTAAAGCACAAATTGGAGCATAGAAAAATGCACCTTGTAGTTGTAACCCTTCTTTTTTGAGCACCGTCTTTGGGGTCTAAAGCCTTTATGGCATTGAATCTCCTCTTATGTTCCCTTGCACCTAAGGGATTTTTTTAAAGATGCAGGATCTTATATTCAATCTTCACAATTTTAGCATCCTTTTCTTCCACCTATAGCTTTAGAGTTTCCACTTCCTCCTCTACATGAAGGATCCTTTCACAAAATCCACTAGTGGTATGGGAAAGAAGTTGACATTGATGCAAAGACTATTGTGTGCTATGAGCTCCAATAGTCGACAATTTCTTGTAGTATGCAAGAAGACCTCGCTCCCCTCTACCTACATATTGTAAGAATGAAGCAAGGATAGCTAATTTTGGATACACATTGATGGCTAGATCATTAGGGTTGGGGAAACCATATACCCAAAGGTCCACATCGTTGAGACCCGCATCACAACGTTCTTGTGCAGTTTGTATGTAATGACTCTTTGAGGGTATAGAGACACCATTTTTGAACTTGACAATCTTGCTATGGATTGGAGGTTTGTAATGTCATTTAGCTCCATTGCAAGGGGAATAAATTTGGCCTCAACCAAGAGAGATATGGGATGGAGAACTACAATAGAGCCACATAGTGGAGAGGTGAGGTATGTCATGTAGAGCTATGGGATGGAGAGATGCAACATAACTACAAAGTGGAGAGCTATGGGATGGAGAGTTGCAATAGAGCTACAGAGTGGAGAGGAGGGTTATGAAGTGGAGATCTAAGGGGAGAGAGATGCAACAAAGCTATGGAGTAGAGAGCTATGGACTGGACCTGCAACAAGGAGAGGGAAGGAGTGTGTGGTGCTGAAAAGTAGGAGAGAGAAGAGAGAGGGAGAGGAGTGAGAGAGGGGAGTGATTTTGGAGAGAAATGAAAATAGGTGGGATGATTGACATTTTGTCGGTCTAGCAGTGAGATTTTGAGAGAAAATTTATTTACATATAGGTTGGGGAGAAGTTTTGAGTAAAAATGAGGTTTTTTTGAACTTTTTTGGAAAAAGTAATTTTTTGGGCTAGGGCTATGGACGCACTTGATGATGTGGCAAAAGAAAGGGGGAGGGTAGTTATTGTCATAAGGGCCACCACTCTTTTGGGTAGACATAGAATGTACCTATCCTCCCTCCCTAGCCTCTATTACAGCCTACACAAAGCCTATGATGACAACCTAAAAAAAGCCTATGAGAATACCCTCATTCAATGGCTTTGCCTTAATCCCTTGAAATTAGGGATCCTTACAAGGCCCTTTTGTGGTTCATATTTTTCATAATGTGGATGGCATGATGTGTACATTTATCCTATCATCTTTCTCCTCATTATATGCTTTCCTCTCTTTCACAAGAGATCCATCATGATACAATGTTATATTAGAGGCTTTCTTTGTATCCACATGAATGCATAGAGAAAACTTTGGCTCCATATCACCCTGCAATCCAAGCTCTCTCAATATCTCTAGCTTCCATTCCTTATGTGCTACATGTAACCTTAACTACATCATTAAATATCTTTGGTCTTTTAAGTTAAACCTTCAATCTCAAATCAGCCCTTAAGCTTTGCATAAACATACTCTTCTTAAGCATAAGAGGAGGAACCTCATTGCCCAAAGCAACACACCATCTCTTCCACAAATCATTAAACTGCTTCACAAAGGCATCTACACTCTCATCATTGCCTTGTACAAGCCCCTTAATGGAGTGCCATAGATATGTTGGGTCCTCTACCTTCTTAAACCTCTCAAGGAAAACCTCCTTGACCTCATTATCAATCATCACCCGCAAAGGTTGAGAAGATCTCAACCAAGATTCATACTCATCATACCATGTCCTTGCATCCTCTTTCAAGTAAAATAAAAATATCTTTAGCATAAGCATTAGATCTTCCTTATTTGCAATCAAACAAGTAGATTCAAATTCCTCAACATCTTCATCTACATGACCATAAAACTTCAGAAACTCTGCCATCATGTCCATGAAACCTGCAAACTAAAGGTCACTTGAAGAAACTCCTCGGTGGCAGGCACCAAAACATTGTTGAGCAATTGGGTTGCATGATTTGTTATTCAAAATTCATTTTATCCGTGAACAATGGTCGATTAATATGTTTCAAAGGTTTATTCGTGCGTATTATTCTTTGCCACATCAAATTTATTCAAAAATACATTTTACTGCTTACATATCGAATCGATTGATATTGTACCAATCAAAAAAATATTTTGATCGATAAGGTATCGATCAAAACAGTATCGATCAATTTTGAAATAGTATAAAAATCCCAAATTTACGTGTTTTAGGTACAATTCCCTTCACCAAAGCGTTTTGAAGAAGACAGGGTACGTTTGAGAGCTCCCTATTGCTCCAACTTGTAATCTTCGCGACTGTGGCTCTACGGTAATCCGAATTCAGATTCCTTTATTGCATTGTATTCCTCTTACTTCGCTCTTCCATTCAAGTGTAAGCATTCAAGATTTGGTGTAGGTGTTCAACTACGCGTTTGAGACCTTAAATCGTTGTTTTGAGTGTTTAAATGCGTATTTTATGTTATTTTGACCCTAGGTCAGGGCCCAAAAACGAGCCTTTGGGATCATCTATTCACTGTTTTTGCTGACTTTGGGACGAAAGATCGCGATCCATGTACCTCTCCATAATGTTTTGACAGTGATAGGATAGATTCTAAATAGTCCCCTGTAGCTTCCCTTCAAGTTTCGTGCGAATCCGATATGATTTGCATGGTAAACGGGCGTGACGACTGTAGAGCTGTGTAGAAGGACATAGGCAGAATACTTGGCTTTAGTGCGCATGATTTGCTTGCAGAGTTAGTAGTTGCATCTCATCGAGTTCACTTCATTAGGAATTACATCCTAGTGAGTTTCCATGCCTCATCCTGGTCACTTCCCTTGTATTGATATTTTATGTTGATGCGTGAGAGCTATGTTGTGGATGTCTATCGTGGCGACCCGCAAACATTGGCGCTGTTGTCGGGGAATGCACCTTAGGTGATGAGTGACCGAGTGCGCAATTAGCTTTCTTAAAAGAAGATCAATCCACAAATCCATTTTACACCTCAATTAGGCTGCTAGACAGAGGTTTAGAGCTTAGTGGAGTGTAGAGTCAGTGGACAGGCTAGATCCTCTCTTAGGAGATTTCGGGAGCTGTGAGTGAGAGTGTTCAAAGCATTTTTTCTCTTCAATTTCTCTAATTCGATTGAGTACTGAAATCTCACCCGAAATCCGTCTTGTTTGTTTTGTTTGATTCATTTCTTTATGTTCTTTCATTTCTGTACTTAGGAGTAGGATAAATAATTCACATTCCAGTCAGATTTGGGACAAAAGTTAGAGTCGAGAAACCAAAAAACCATAACTTTGGCAAAAAGGCCATAAGACTCTGAAATTTAGAAAATCTGACCAAATAGGGTTGATATTGATTCAAATCACCAAGTGGTAGGACAAAACATTGTAAAACACTTGTCTGAGGGAGCAAACTAAATTTCATCAGATTTGGCCTTCGTACTACGATCGCGATCGGTGTACCTATGTGCCAGAATTGGACAAGAATTGTTGTGTGCCTCCCTGATAAGATTCTAAACAAGTTTGTCTAAAGCAACCACACCCAGAAACATCAAAAAGCAAGAAAATTAGGCTACTTGGGCAAAACTAGCCTAACAAACCCAAAAGTGCAAAATCTTGGCTTTTAGTGATTCAAATGCTAAGTGAATGGGGAAATAGCCTCAGAACACCTTTGCCAACAAGCACACCAAAATTGGTCTGATTTGGCCTTTGTACTACGATCGCGATCGGTGTACCTAAGTGCCAGATTTTGACCAGATTTCATATGTGGGATCCTCAGGTGTATATAAACATAAATGTACACAGGACCAAGAGCCAGAAACTTCAAAATACCTGTCAAACCATCTGAGTATTGATCCAAGTCGGAAATTGATATACTGACATAGAAATTGACTTTCATCAGGATCATATACATCAAATTGGGCATAGACTATACAGAGGGAGAGCTTGTACACAGGACAACCCCAGATAGATTTCATATCCCAAAACAAACACCAAAATCAAGTCAAACTGATAGAGTCGGGAAAACAGGCACTTCCAACCAAGAACTGGTAAAAGCTTGACTTTTTGGGGTTTGAATACAAAAGTATTTGGTGGGTAGCCTTAAAATAGCCTAGTGAACAAGCTGGTGAAGTTTCATCAAATTTGGGCACTATACTACGATCGCGATCGGTGTACAGATTTGACTCATTTTTGACCTGTTCATAGACCTAGACTATTTAAGATATCAGGAGTTGTCAAAACCCAAATTGGACATACTGTCAATAATCTTCGAGCAAAATTGTGTTGAAGTCGTTGTGAATTTGTTGAATCTACTGACAGTTGGAATGATACAGTGATCTCATAGCCATCAAGTGTATTCATTTGCAGAGACCGATCAAGTAACAATCCATGCAGTCGTAAGAGTTGGAAGATCACTCCATCTCTAGGTAAGAGGTTTGGATTCAATCGGTAAATTCCACTTTCTTCATGTTTTTGAGATCGGGAAAACAAATCAACAACCAACACCGAAATTTAGCAGATCAAGCAAGTGTTTTATCAACGGAGGAGAGTGTAAACCAAGGTGTAGTACGAACGTTAGAGCCGATCCTTGAAGGAAGTATTTCCGATACTTCTTCAGAGGGATCTTACGAGTATTTCACGGAACACTTGGGACATTTAAACCTAAACGAAAGAGAAAACATGGTAGCAAGACCATCAAACCCTTCAGCCACAATGAAGCTATTGTTCATCAAGTATTAGTATGACAACAAGCAAGGTGCCAAGATCTACAAAGATGGTATGGACCGCTACTGTGTGAAAATAGAAGACAGAACAAGTGAGTTCAAGGACTTAGTGCCTGTGAGCTATAGTGGAGATAGGTACCTAGATGACAAAGGTATCATGTACTTGGTAGTCCTGAATCCTAACATTGTGGACAAGTGGGGATTGATGGGCACGAAAGCCAAAGTAGATGAGGAACCTGAGGAGAAAGCACCAACAATGAGCTTCCCTGATGCGAGGGTAAGGCAAGAAAATGAAACTTTGAGAGTCAACACAGACAACGTCTACGTGGGGTTATACAAGTATAATAAGGGAGAGCAAGATCTCTGTTATAGATGCAAGGAACCCTACGTCGGAGAGTTGACAGAGTGGAAAAGACTTTATGTCTTCACCTACATAGAGGGATTAGAAACAAAAATCGTCGCATACGACAAATATGGAAGACGATACACAACAATCAATAAAAAGGATTTGGAAGGATATATGTACTTTGGAGGACCACTCCACCAATATTATGTCACCCCAAGCCCACAGAGACCAGCACCTACATATGTCATGCTAGACCCGATGGAAACAGGTGGAGGGAGGACTCATGTAGGTGATTCTTTCAGTCAACCTCAATATTCTATGCCAAACCCCATGGGAACATTACATCCCTGTGAGTCAATGGCTACGAATCAAGGTAGTGCAATTCCTATCTCTACACATACCGCAGTAGGTCCGACATTTGCAGGCACACCATCACATTTGCCTCCTGGTAGTAGATTCGTGGCAGGGGAGCCACCGAGCGCAACCCACGACATCCATGATGTACGAGAACGATTAAGTCGAGACACGTGAGCATTGAGATTGGTCGCAGACCATAGAGAGATAAGGCCATCCCAGGTAGCGAAGTGCATGTCAAAGAAGTATAGCAGATCATGGGATCCATATGCCCATGTGTCGCTCTTCAAGAAAGTCTTAAGAGCAGAGCAGATCACTGATTTCCATAATCAAGATGAGGGATTCGGGCTAACCTTGGAAGGGACGGCCTTAACATGGTTTCAACCTTTGAATCTAAAACTTGTCCGAATATTGAACATGTATTGTGGGAGTTCGCGGAAGAATTCTCAAAACAAGGTATAAAGCATAATAATGTATCACAGATATATGCTTTTAAACAAAAGTAGAACGAAAAAGTGAAGGAAGCATCCTTGAGATTCAAGCAATACATTGAGAGGTGCCCAAGGAGAGAATTACCGTAGGACGAGAGATTGTCTGTGCTCTTCATTGAAGGACTTAGAAACGAAACCTTGAAAAAGGACATTCACTTGAAAGCCTGTAGTACATTTTAACAGGTTACAAGGGAAGCATTATATCTTGTTGATAACTGCAAAGCATATGGGGAAGTGTGAGAGGATATTGATTCAGTAACCAGTGCTTCTTCATCTATTAAGAGTGAACCCTCTACCAAGAAAGATGCTCAGGCTTCTTTGATGCCGACAGCTGACCAAATGATACAGGAAGTAACGAAGAGAATGAAGCAACATATGAGATCAAATCCAGTGATGAGACAGTCTCAGACGAGGAAATGTGACATATGTGGGGGGGATCACCCGACACCGTGGTGCACACAACAACCGAAAGCACCATTTGAGAATGGACGAGTAGTGAAATGGTGCACCATAGAGAAAAAATGGACGAACCATGGAACGGATAAGTGTTTTTACAACAAAAACTATGTGAGAGAAAGCCCGTATGGACCTCAAGCAGGACCACCCCAGCCACCTCCTCCAAGATATCAAGTTGGGCCAAATGTGAATATGGTAGCAGGAGAAGACAGACCTCAACCTGTGTTGGGTCAACAACCTCCTTTACCATAGGAAAATAGGGCCATGATTAGGTATGCTCAACCTTACGAAGAATCACTAGGAACAAATAATACACCTCAAATTTCTTATTACGAGGAACCGAATGAGCCTTACATAACTGAATCTGAACCACAGATGTACGCAGATGAAGCCTATCAATCGTGGAGAAATAACGAGGGTATGGCACCACCAATGTATGTAGCACAACCTTCAAGGAATCAATATTTGGTGGACTAAAGAACGCTAATGTTCATTGAGAACCAAAACTACAAACCAAGAGGATATCCTAATAGGGTGGGACAACCTATGGGACCACCTCCTCAAAATCAACCACCAATTGGACCGTGCTATAACTTGGAAGTACAGATCATTGGAGCATAGTTGTCCTTTCAAAGGCAAAAGAGTGAAATTTTTTGGGTTTTGTGACGGGTGTGGTGTGAATCACATACTCCCAGATTGCCCAAGGAATCCGGACAACAAGGGAAAAGCAACTATGAATATTGTGGGGGTGTTACCAAGTGCAAGCAGTGGATCAGAAACCAAACCCATGATCCAGATCAATGCGGTAACCAGAGCCCAAGCCAAGGACTTAGAGAAAAAAAATCCATTCGAAGAAAAGGTCGAGTTGCCAATATCCCCAGAAAACGAGAGTTTATCTATGAGAACACAGCGGAAATCCTAGAAGGAGAAACGAGACAGAATGAAAGCAAGAAGGATAAAAACCCAAACTGCCATGCAAAATAAATTACATGAAACAAAAGAGCAACTCAAACAAGAGAGAGATAGTAAAACTTTTGAGGAAAACAACAAGCCAAGGAAAGCATCCTGAGGGGTATCACTCTTGGTCAAGAAAGTGCTAGTGCTCTATTACAAGCATATGAAGCAAGGCTAAAAACAAACCAAACCTAAGAGCAGAGATGGTTGACTTATCCTCAACCAGAAGTGGAAACGAAGCGTTTGGAAATGTGTAAACACCTCATTGAAACAACCCACGCATTGATGGGAAAACTAATGCACTTAGAACCCTAGAATAAGAAGTGCTGATTCAGAAAGAGCGAGGAAAATTGAAGATCGATGAATCAGAACAAGTAAATGAACCTAGGCCTGAAACTATATTGTCATTGGATCACCAATTCCTGAGGTTAACATGGACAATGAATTTTATCCAGGAGATATACAATCGTTGTATGGAAATACATGAACGGAGGTTTCGATAGAAAGCAAAGCTCAATCCGTGAAAACCCTGCCTTCATTTATAGGTGAACACGAGGCACAATCGGAGATAAGATTAGTTCCATCCCAGATGAGAGCTATTCCATAAATGATTGACTCAAAAAGTCTTCAAGAGATGTTGTTGACACCTGTAACATGCACACTCACATTGTCAGAACTCTTGAGAGTCAGACCACACTTATGGGAAGAGATGGGGAAACACTTGGAGAACAAAGGAATAAAGATTCCTCTTCAAAAAACCCCTACGGTAGAAAAAAACAAACGGGAAGGTCAACCCAAAGCCCTACCTGTACCCATAAACAAGGTCGGAGATTACTGTGAAGGTGAGGAAGGTAATACAACCTTACATGTCGAATATCAAGATATAAAGACGATAGCTATCCTAGACAGTGGAGCGGGAGTTGCGATTGCTACAAAGCAAATCTAGGAGAAATGGGGCCGTCCAGCTCTCAGAAAGACGGGAATGAAACTGCAACTCGCAGATGGGTATGTAGAGAGACCATTGGGAGTCCTGGACCAAATAGTTGTAACTTCATGTGGAATTAACTATGAGCACACCTTTGCCGTGGTAGATTTCAGAAAAACGAACAACTTTGACATTATTTTGGGGCGACCTTTTAAGTATCAACTCAACTAATAACGAAAATCAACATGAAGGATCACAGCTATAGAGACGTTGCAAAAACACCAGTGCAAGAATTTGATTCAACCACAGTGAATGGAAAAGAAATACCTGCGTGGTTATAGACAAAAGCACATGTCTGGATGTGTGGAGCATCTGATTGTGGAGACTTAAACAAAGAGGAATGTGTGTTGGAAAGGTCAGTAGAAGACAAGGCTTATCTCCCAGAACCTTTCCCTGAACATTTATTTGAGCCATTTGGGTGGACTCAAATATTGTCAACCTTGGATGTGACAAAATTTTGTGACAATGAAGGATACGACCTTGTAACGTTGCAAATGGCTAGCGTCATCCTTGAGTCAGGATCAGATAGAAAGGAACAAGAAGAACCACTACGTGAGACTGAGTGTAAAAGAATAGTTGATGAGACAAAGGAGGAATTCATAGACTCACTAAGCGATGACCTTCCATCATTGGGTGATGAAATCCAAATGATAGATGCTGATGAAGAAAGATCAAGTGGATTAGAGACAGATAGGAAGTATATATCAAAACCGGACAGGTTTTACGATTTTCCTAAGCAAAAACCTAGTCGACAAGAGCGGTATAGATCAAAGAGAACAAGGAAATCAAAAGCGAATAAGCATAAACCCATGCCTCTTGTCAACGACAAAACGGGATATCTAAGGCTTGTAAAAGTTGACGATTGTGTCAAAGACAAGGTCATTGGCCGGTTTATCAAAACTAAACCACGGAAAAACAACAAGAAGAACAAGTGTGAAAAGCAAACGATTGAGACACATAAGGAGGTGGAAACAGGGTCTAGAATGACCAAAACAGAGAGGAAAACAGAGTACAATAAGCTCAAACAGACCCTCAAAGACATATGGACAACTGAAATGGAAACAGATGAAGACATGAATTCTGACAAGATGGATGTGCCATCCCATTATAAGAAGTATACCATACAAGATAAAAAAATCATAGTGCAACAACCGATGAGATAATTGAAGGAACCTGGTACATCATACGATGGTCCTGAAAAAGATAAGCGAATAGATCTAGCGGAGTCAGGAGAAGATCCAAAACCTGCATATATTGCCATGGATCTTACTGAAGAAGAGGAAAAGCTTTTGATAGCTACTCTAAAACAGCATAGAGATGTGTTTGCATGGTCATACAAAGATCTTAAGGGGGTGGATCCAAGTATCTGTCAACACACAATACCCCTTAACAATGACGCCAAACCAAGCAGACAACGTCCTTATACTTACAATGAGACGTTTGCAAGGAAGATTAAGGAGGAGATAGATAAGCTGAAAGAGGCAAAGTTTATTTACAAAATTGAGCACACTGACTGGGTTTCATCGATTGTGGTGGTTCCGAAGAAAAATGGAAAGTTGAGAGTATGCGTCAATCTCAAGAAAGTAAATGCTGCTATAATTTGGGACAACTATACCCTACCCATTACTAATCATGTAATAGAAAGAGTGGCACGAAAAGAAGCTTACAGTTTCTTAGATGGCTTTTCAAGCTACAACCAACTCGCAATAAAGCCAGAGGATCAGCACAAGATGGCTTTTGCAACTGAATGGGAAATTTTTGCATTTAGGGTAATGGCTTTTGGCTAAACGAATGCACCCGCCACATTTCAGAGGCTGATGGGTCATGATTTTAAAGAATATCTAAGACAGTTCTTAGAAATTTACATGGATGACTTGTGTGTTGACTCTCTTGTAAGATTGGAGCACATAGAGCACTTGACCAAAGTGTTCAAAAAATGTAGATTGTATCGGATTTTCTTGAATCCGGAGAAATGTGTCTTCATGGTAAGACAAGGCAAAATATTGGGACATATAGTGTCCAAAAATGGTATTTCGACAGACATGGAGAAGATCAGCGTAATTGTTGATCTACCATGACCAGTAAAGGTAAAGGAGGTACAGGCATTTATGGTCCATTGTGGATATTATCGTAGATTTATCTACTCATACACTATAATTACGAAACCACTTTACGCATTGATAACTAAATTTGGGTGGACAGATAAGTGCGAGAAAGCTTTTCAAAATTTGAAGCAAAGATTGATATCTGCTCCAATTTTGAAGGCTCCGAATTCGGAAAAGATATTCCACATCCACGTAGATGCATCAGCATATGCTATAGGATGCATACTTGCACAACCTGGAGAAAAGAACATGGATTTTCCAATTAGTTATTCCAGTAGACAACTAAACAGTGCATAGAAGAATTACACAACAACTGAAAGGGAGGGTTTCGGTATGATCTATGCTATGAAAAAGTTTAGACATTACTTACTTTCCGATAATTTTGTATTCTTCGTTGATCACCAAGCACTGTTGTACTTGGTAAACAAACCTTGCAGTACGGGTCGAATTGTACGATGGTTCATCATACTGCTTGAGTTTGACTTCACGGTTGTAGTCAAAAAAGGAACTACACACCAAAGAGCATATCATTTATCTAGAATGGTGCATGGAGAAAACCCTGTAGGAGTTGATGATGATTTGCCAGATGCATATCTCTTCAACATAGAAATGGTTCCAAGATGGAGTGAGGATGTAATTCCTTTGTTGACTATTGGGTCATTGAATTTGACAAGACAACCATCTACCATTGCAGCATGTAGATCATTGGTAATGCTGGCTGGAAGGCTATACAAACAAGGATTGGATCAAATCCTTAGGCTTTGTGTTGAATCAAGTGAACAAGACTTGTATCTAAACCAATCTCATGTACAAACAATGGGGATTCACAATGGGCATGCACAGACGTATCAAAGATTGATGAGAATGGGTGTATATTGGCCGAAAATGCAACAAAGTGTTCATAAGCATATCAAATCATGTATTATCTGCACTTTTCAAAAGCCGATAGAACACGCGACTCTATTCAAATTATTTGTAGCACCCAGATGGAGTAACTACATTGTAGAATACCGAATACTGCCTAAAGGGATGAGTAGATCACGTATCAAAACAATCACGAAAGAGGCAGAAAACTATGTATTGATTGAGGACAATCTTTACAAGAGGGGAAAAGACAATCAATTGAGAATGTGTGCGACGGAAGAGTAATACGTTCCTATCTTAGAGCAAGCACATGGCGGACAAGCTGGAGGACATTTCTCAGCCTGACAAAATGGCCAAAGAAATTCTTATTGCTGGCATATGGTGGCCTACACTATTCATGGATGCCGAAGAGTTTGTGAAACGATGTGATGATTGCTAAAGGACAAAGATTCCTAGAGCACGAGATGACATGCCCTTGAGACCAATGATGCAGGCAAGAGCGTTTGCAAAATGGAGAATAGATTTTGTAGGACCAATTGCGACTCCTGGATATAAAACCCACGCTCAATACATTATTGTGGCAACAAATTATCTAACAAAGTGGGTTGAAGAAAAAGCAACAACCAAAAATGATGCAAAAACGACAGTACAGTTTTTGTATGAAAACATTTTCACCAGGTATGGCTTACCAACAGAGATAGTGAGCGATAGAGGGAGTCATTTTGTCAATGAAGTGATCGAATTCCTATTGGATAAATTCATGGTAATTCACAAGAAGTCAGCTCCCTATCATCCACAAGCTAACGGCCAAGCAGAAAGTACGAACAAGATTTTGGTGACAATTCTCACAAAAATTGTTAGTGAATCGAGAGCCGACTGGGATCAGAAGTTGCATTCAGCTTTATGGGCATATAGATTAGTGGACAAAACCTCAATCAAAACGACTCCGTTCAACATGGTTTATGGAATTCAAGCAATTTTTCCACTTGAATTTCTTATCCCCACACTTCGGGTAGCCAAAGAATTAGAATGGACGGGCCATGAATTATCAATTAAATAGATATCCTGGAAAAACTGGATGAAACTAGATTGAGATCAGTTGCCTCAATCTACACGCAAAAACGAAACATAAAATCATTCTTTGATCAACATGTTATCAGCAAGGAATTTTCTATGGGAGATTACGTCTTAATGTTTACCCTGAAACAACATTCCCGAAAACTCAAAAAGAGAGGCAATGGACCACCCTATGTGATTCATGACATATCATCTAGCGGTGCCATTAAGCTTGTGACATTAGAGGGAGAGGAGATGCCTAATTGGATTAGTGGCTGCAGATTAAAGAAATACAACCTACCACTAACCTCAGAGATGCTTGCCAAAATCCACGCTGCGAAGGAGCGCAAGAACAAAGCAAATGAGATAAAAGCTCAAGCACAGGAGGAGGCCAGAATCAAGATTCTAAAGCGGAAACAGAAATTACAACAACAAAGACTTCCTCAACTAGCAGATACGGCTCAAATTCCTCTTTCTATAATTCACACTAATGAGTAACGGGAAATAGGAATCAATGTTTGCATCAATGTCAGACTTCCAAATGGAAAATATCAACAAGCATTGATTGACACAGGAGCAAGAGTCAATGTGGTCAACTTCTCCACTTACAAGATGCTTACCGATGAACCCCTAGTGCAATCCACACAAGATTTACAAGCCGCAAACGGGGCACAAATGCCAACATTGGGAATAGTAAACTTACCAATCAATATTGATGGAAATAGTTGTCCTCATGAATTTCTCGTAATGAAAGACGAAGGAATCAGAGAATCACTATGTTTGGGAGTTCCATGGATGAGAACGTACAATGCAATTACCGAATGGTCAGAATGTGCGCTAATGTACACACACAACTCTAACACATACATGACTCCATTCGTCAAAACAGATCACTCGTGGCCGATTATCCCCATCGACAAAAAGCAATCAGCTCATCAGCCAGAAACACCAAAAACAGCTGTTCAGAAAGTATGGATAAAGAAATTTGTCGTGCAAAAAAAACAGACAGATATGGCTGCCCAAGTCACAACTCCGGACGACAGCAACACCATATCAAAGACCTTCATGAGCTAATGCAGAGTGGAAATGGCAACCAAAGCTGGAGACAACCAAAAATTCAGCGACAAAGATCGAATAGAGACAAAAAAGTCAACCCAAGAAGCTTGAACTAACAAAATGGCAATGGAAACCTACGAAAATTGAGGAACCTACATTAAAATCTGCAAATATGAAAAAAATTGAATACAAATGGGTTCCACAAATAGTTGCCATCAAAAAACCAACAATCAAGGAGAGAGCAATTCAACTGCAAGCTCTTCTGTTCCATAAACAGCTAGCCTCGCCATCCAAAGCCACTGAAAATTACATTCAATCCCCGCATCTTGCACGGAACTTTGTTTTCCAATGCATTGTCTCAAACATGAGGATAGGGCCACATTACACGGCCGTTCATAGACACACAACCTTCGTCCGGGACGACTCAGTTTAGGAAGGGGGGAGTAATTGCCGAATCTAGCAGCAGTCAGGACCATTAAGGGGTCCAACGTGTATATATGTCCTTAATGCGTGTGTTTTTTTTCATTTTTTAGAGTTCAATTTAGAACAAATTTGATCAAAATCTGGCATTTTTTAGCGTTTTTATCATCCAACCAGCATAATAATGAGCTGTAATGACAAAATCTGGAGAATTGGGATGCTTCGAAGTGAAAATATATGCTTAGGGATGAATATAATAATTTTTGGCTAATTTTCGCCAGTTAATAAGTATTTTCAATTTATTTCGCTTAATTTTTATAATAAAACTTTACAAATTAAAAATATATCACCCACAGTGTCGAAATCAAGTTCTGGAAGCAAACGCCGAAGTATCATGTAAGGGTTATCAAGCATGGAAGATATGAAGCTAATCTGAAGACGTCAAATCTCAGCCTTACTGATCATGACCACATTTCCCCAGAATCGCATCAAAGGGTGATACGATGCCAGAATGACGAACGGTTTGACCCATAGGTGGTATACAAATTATCTCAAGATCAAAGGTAAGAAAAATTAGCCCTATGTCACGAAAACCTTGGGAAGATATGGGTCAGGTAGGCCAAAAATCTAGCTCATTGTTCAATTTCCATTCTGAGAGAGAAGAGGAGAGCTTCTTGACCTAGAGCGAGTTGCCATATTTCTACTCCGTACGGACGATCGGAGTCGGCATTTCACTCCAGATTTCACAGGTATGTTCCTTGTCGAGTAAAGATCAAGTGTATTACACATGCAAGCGCGAAACATCGCACAAACGAGCGCATTGGCCAAATCAAAGTCGGATTGAGTCGAATAGGTCAAGGGACCTTAGAGGCATCATGACAAAACTTTTTCAGGTACAGATGGTGACATGGTAAAGAGGACCATCATGCCATGGGAAATATGGAATCTCCACAGAAGGCCGGAGGTCGCTGAAGCCGTGCGGGCTATTCATTTGGAGTAGTTTTTCAGATTGCAGCCATGGGGAGCAGACTACATGAGGGCCCACGAGCTCATGAGCTCGATATAGTATGATGGGCAAGCGATGCTCACCGAACAAGGATGGTTGAAAGGTGAAATTAAAGATCACAAAAGACATCATCAAGGAAGATTTGCAATTCCTTCCAAGGCAACACGACTTGCTGGCAAAGACCAAGTCACTAGACAATGAGAAGGCGTTTATCAAAGCAAAAGGAAACAAGTACAAGTATAGTGACATGATATACGGTGAGCTGGAGTTACCAATGAGATTGATCTCTCAACATTTTAGGGTACAAAAGCCTCCTCGCTACACCGAGCTGGTCCTGCACATTGCAGATGTCATGGCTCTAGCGACAGCTGAAAAAAAAACCATTCGATGCGATTATGGTTCTTACATCTTAGAAAGCTTGGTCGAAGCAAATTTGAAGGTCTTGGCAAAAAACAAAAGCTACATGAGCGCAGGGCCAATGCTAACAAGAATAGCATACCAAGATTTGGGAATGATTGAAGACCTGCCGACGGCCAGTTCTCAAGCGACCTTGATTCAGAAAGCAAATCCGATTGCTCACTCAGTAAGGACGACCACTAGCACAACATCATCGCGCTCGGTCAAGGCATCCAACAAAATCTCAAGTGATGAAGAAAAGACGGATACTGAAGACGAGGGAAACCCTCAAGGGTCAAAATACAAAGGACCATCTGAATTTGAAGAAAGCGAGGAGGAAGACACCACCACACCGCTCGGGAGAAGAGGAAGGGAAAGAAGTACAGTGCCGAGGTCCGAACTTCAAAAAGTATATACAGAGGCCCAACAAACACAAAAACGAAGGCTCGAGAAGGAAAGACAAGCAAGAATAGAAGAGGCAGCTCAAATATGGGCTGAAAAACAAAGGTTATCCGTGGAACAAAAGGCTGCAGAAGTGGAGGTTTCTTCTCAATCCACTTAAGTAACAAAGGAGAAAGAAGTGGATGAAGACATGAACCAAGCAAAGCAACTAAAGAAAGCTCAAAGAGAGAAGAATGTGGAAGCACGACAGGTGGCGGAATTGACTCGCCAAAGAATAATGAAGCTTTTAAAGAAAAGAAAAACGAACGCATCTGTTTCACAGCCAAGGGAAGATGCACCAAAAAAGAGGCACGTACAAGAAGTGGAGAAAAGTTATAGAAGAAGAACAAATGGATCCTACTCCTCCCTCGCCAAAATCACCACCTCCTCCTCCATCATCTGCACAAAAAGAGTCTGTGCCCCCTCCTGAAGCAATAGGGTACCGAGAAGCTTGTCAAGCTATGGCTGATTTTGACTTCAGAAAAACCTTGCAAGATCTGAAAAAATAGTTATGATGCTAGCACGTGGTGCTAGAAGAAAAGGAAAGGCTGGTACAGGAGGCTCAACACATGCAAAAATCTGGGCAAGAGGAGTTAGAGATCCTGCGGGCACAACTGGAGCTCACAATGAAGGAAAGAGACACTGAGCGACAACAGACTTAGTGTTTGATCAGAGATCTGGTGGATGTGAGGACGGAGTTGACAACCAAGGAAATGGAATGCCAAGATTTGACAACAAGGGTAAAGAAAGCGACGGAGCAACTTGATTACGAAAGCGCAACGTTCCAGAGGGTTAATAGTTCATACCTCACTATCAAAGGTACTCTAACAACCTTGCTGGCGAACCAAGAACCTGTTGGAGCATTGGTCTCCACATCAGACAATGCTGCAGTAGTGAACACCCTAGCAGTGCTGAAAGAGGAAAGGAAAGGCTAGTACAGGAGGCTCAACACATGCAAAAATTTGGGCAAGAAGAGTTAGAGATCCTGCGGGCACAACTGGAGCTCACAATGAAGGAAAGAGACACTGAGCGACAACAGACTTAGTGTTTGATCAGAGATCTGGTGGATGTGAGGACGGAGTTGACAACCAAGGAAATGGAATGCCAAGATTTGACAACAAGGGTAAAGAAAGCGACGGAGCAACTTGATTACGAAAGCGCAAGGTTCCAGAGGGTTAATAGTTCATACCTCACTATCAAAGGTACTCTAACAACCTTGCTGGCGAACCAAGAACCTGTTGGAGCATTGGTCTCCACATCAGACAATGCTGCAGTATTGAAGACCCTAGTAGTGCTGAAAGAGGAGCTAGAGCAAGAAAAAATTCAAAGACAGATGCTTCTCTCAGGGATGATGGCCCAGACGGAGCCCAACGAGCAAAAAGTAAAAGAGCTAGAGGAAATTGGCAGAAGCGAGAGCCGAATTAGAGACGCAGAAGCAAATTAGCGAGACACTGCTCAAAGAAAAAGAAGCACTAATTTCTCAACAAAAAATTAGAACAGACGAAGCCCATGTGCAACCGCAACTGCTACCTATTCAAGACATGCCTCACTTGCCTGAAACTTCAGATGAAGGAGAACAAGAACAGGGATCAGCTGAGGCAAGCCTAGATATTAAAGATGAGCTCACCCAAAGCATTAAGGAGATGCCGGAAGGTCCAGCCAAAGAATACATGCTCTATGAAGTAAAGATAATGGCGGCATTGGCATTCTTACAGCCAAAAGAGCAAGTACAAGGGTTTGGCCATGACTACCTACCTTTTCCTTTGATATGCCACAAAGCCAATTTATGGAAGGAAAAGATGCAGCCAACCCTGCCACGAAACAAAGAGGAAAATTACAAAGGTGAAGCACTAACAGTAGAAGAAGCTCAGGTTCTCATCAAAGATCACTAGAAATGGAGGCAGAAGTGGCTGGACAAGAGGCCGCAGGATCTAACACATTAACACAATGCTCTACCTTCTGTCCAATCCCTCGACGAAGGCCATGGAAGGACTTTGCAGCATGGAGAGGCTCGAAGAGACAGAGACTGAACTACCCAGTCTTGACAGCACAAAACCCTCCTTCGGTAGCCTACGTAGTAAACACTCTCAATTCGACAATCACTTTGCTGCGGGATGTCCCCGATGTAGCCTGTCAGATGCTGGTCAAGATAGCCCGGATGATCGTCACCTGCATCGAGGTGTTCAAAGACACTGAAGGTGATGATCATCCGTGGAATTTGTTCTTAGAAGGGCATAGAGGAATTTGCAAGATTCATCACCACGACATATCCTGATGGCAATGTACTCCAGACTTATGTACCTGCCGCCATCACATTAGTTGCAGACATTTGAGGAGGCCTTCTTCACAGGTTTTTTCAAAATCGATTCAAGAATCTTTCATCCTATGACGAAGGACCTCAAGGCACGGTACATAGCATACCAGCACACAGTAAGTGAAAACCCTTTCAGACAGCAACAAGAAGACCTGGAGGCTATACTCCGCACACGAGGCTTTTTAGCAAAACTTGCCTCCTTGGAGCCCCATCAACGACCAAAGCTCTGAACATGCACGAGGATGTGCAACGATAAGGAAGGGGGGAGTGTTTGGCGGACAAAGCAATGGTCTCCAGAGAAAGAGTCACATTTTCCAGGGAATCTACATTTTTGCGGAAATCTCATCCTTTTGTAAAAGAGCTTCTCTAAGCCGAGAACTTGTAAAGAAATTTTTGATTACTTTTTCGAGAGCATTTGTATAGTGGACATCTAGTTAGATGTTTAGGACTTTTTGGCCGGACAAGCCATTTGTAAAGACCTAAACTATAAAGGCCAGTTTTGTAAGTTTGAACATGATCCTCTTTTATCACAAGTTTTGAAGAAGACAGCGTACGTTTGAGAGCTCCAACTTGTAATCTTCGCTACTATGGCTACAGTAATCGAAATTCAGATTCCTTTATTTCATTGTGTTCCTCTTACTTTGCTCTTCCATTCAAGTGTAAGCATTAAAGATTCAGTGTAGGTGTTCAACTACGCGCTTAAGACCTTAAATTGCTGTTTTGAGTGTTTAAATGCGTATTTATGTTGTTTTGACCCTAGGAGAGATGTCAGGGACCCTAAAACAACCCTTTGGGATCATTTGTTCATTGTTTTTGCTAACTTTGGGACAAACGATCGCGATCCATGTACCTCTCTAAAATGCTATGACAGTGATAGGATAGATTCTCAATAGTTTCCTGTAGCTTCCCTTCAAGTTTCGTGCGAATCCGATATGATTTGCATGGTAAACGGGCGTGACGACTGTAGACATAGGCAGAATACTTGGCTTTAGTGCACATGATTTGCTTGCAGAGTTAGTAGTTGCATCTCATCGAGTTCACTTCATTAGTAATGACACCCTAGTGAGTTTCCATGCCTCATCCTGGTCGCTTCCCTTGTATTGATATTTTATGTTGATGCGTGAGAGCTATGCTATGGACGTCCGTCGCGGCGACCCGCAAACAAATATTGGAGAGGATGGTTTCCTCAACTAGGAGATCAAATGCTTTCAAGATATGCTCAAGAAACATGGTAAAGTTTTTGATTTTGAGCCAAGTGATATTGGATGTGTGGATCCAAGTGTTATTTTGTCTATGGTTATAATCTCTCTTCCTCACATGCCATAAATCTTACATCCTATTTCAATTCCTAAAGCTAACCTGGCAAAGATTATTGATTTTCTCAATGAGAAGATGCAAATGGGAGTTTTGGAGCCATCATGTGCGCCATATTCTAATCAATGGTTCATTGTTTCAAACAAAAATGGTACTTTAAGGTTCATAAAGAACATGCAGCCGATTAACAAGGTAACAATCCGCAATGTGGGTACTGGCCTAATTGTGGATGAATTTGTTGAAGCCTTTTCAGGTAGATCTATTTACTCCATGGGTAATCTTATTTTGGATACGATAAATTCTAGTTAGATTTGGAGAGTAGGGATTTACTACAATGGGTACTCCTCTTGGTTTGCAAAGGATGTGCACTCTACCATAGGGTGCTACTAATTTTGTAGCTCATATGTTTAACGACATGAATAAGGTATTCAAGGAATTTATCCCTCATATTACTATGACTTTTATTGATGATCTACCAATTAAAGGATGTGAAGAAGGATCCAAAGACGAGTTAAAAGATTAGAGGGGGTGCCGATGGTTTGTTTCTCAACATATTATTGACTGTGATCCTATTTTATCCAGGCACTTTCAGGTCAAAAATCAATTTTTGGTGCTAAATAGGTCTTAATTGTGGGGCATATGTGCAGTCTTGAGGAGGGTAGAAGGCCAAGTCTAGATAAAGCTGAAGCTATCCAAAAGATGAAGGAAACATGCTCTTCAGTTATAGAAGTTGGGGGTGTGTGTGTGTTCTACCTTATTTGGTTGCCACACTTTGCTTATGTTGCAAAGGTGCTTTATTAGTTGCTAAGGAAAGGTAAAAGGTTTGTTTGGAAAGAAGTTCACACAGAGCCTTTTAGGAAATTAAAGAAGATGCTTCTTCGGGCTCCAACCTTGAGGAAAACTGACGACAAATGCGGAAGGCCAATTATTTTAACAGTTGACACTAGCTCAACAGGTATTAGATGGGCTATAGGTCAAGATGATCCAAAAGGACACAGGTATGCAGTTTGATTTGGACCCAAGGTGCTCAATACTTGTCAATGAGTTCATCCACATGTTAAGAGAGAACTTTGGGGCGTTACTACTGCTCTAAGGTCTAATAGAGAATATTTTATTGGAGCTTCAATCGTTGTAGAGTTAAATTGCTTGTCATTGATAGGGATGATTGAAAACTGCTCTACTCCGGACATTGCCATGCTATGGTGGATAGACTATAGTAAGTCTCTTAGCCCTTGATTTTGTCATATTGCAAGTGGAGATAATCCTATTTTAGAGATGTTATCAAGGGTTGGGTTTGAAGATGAAGAAGAGATGCTTACCATAAGTGATGATGTTTACTTGAACTTCTATACATCTACTTATTTACATGCAAATTGTGGAAATATTGTTCATGTTTTTGAAATATTTTTTGAGGAATTCTATGAGGAAGTGGCTTATGATTGGCCATTACCTTAGCATTCTCACTAGACAAGAACGATGGAGTGACCAAGAGTATAAGACAATCAGGAAAAAAGCCTACGGCTATTTTCTAAAGGATGGACATCTATGGAAACATCCTAAGCATATAGGAGGAGTTCCACAACGGTTTGAGTGCGACAAGGCAACTCAACAATTGGTGATAAAAGAGTTTCATGAAAGCTTATGGGCTAGACACAGAGGAATGTGGGCAACCTTTGTTAAGATCAAGGATCGATACTGGTGGAAAGGTATGTATAAAGATGTGGCTCAATTTGCAGAGCCATGCTTAATATTCCAACAATATTCTAATGTGCGGCATCAAGATGGATTGCATCCCACCTATCCACCAGCTATGCAGTACAAGTGGGTGGTGGACCCGATTACATTGCCAGTAGGTGTGTGGAAAATGAGGTACATTGTTCTTGCCAGACAAGACCTCACTAACCAGGTTGAAGGCAGAGCTAATATGGGCATTAAACTGGATCTCACTACATCATACAATGTAGAAGGTAATGGGAGAAGTGAAAGAGGACATTCGCCTATTGTTAAAGATTTAGCAAAGGCAGTTGATTGAAGATGTCTTTCTTACTATCCATTTCCATTCCATTTTTCATTGAAGAGAATATTGTGCATATCTTTGGCTATTTGTGCTATACTGACATGATCATTGATAGCTACAAAGCCCCATGATTCTACTTCCATTGTTTTTTTCTTGGTTCTGAACCTTTTCTCTCTCTTGAATTGTGCTCCAAATTCCCTAGGTTATGCTCCTAGGATGGGATTCAATTATCTTATGGAGTACAAGTGTGATTGGACTATTAAGAACAACATCATACAACTAAATGCTCAGTTTTAGATTACCAATTTTCAATACCTAAAAAAAAGAGGGAGAGAGAGTAGGACATGTTCATTATCCTCTTGTTCCCAACACATATTTTCTAATATTTCTTCTTTTCAATTGGAAAGAGGACAAGGGAAACTGATTAAGATATATTGAGGCGGTCCGGGGCGGGCAACAAGAGAGGCGACCTCTAAACACCCCTCAAGGCTCCCGTGCTGCTCAATTGGGGCTGGGGCAACCACAAGCACAACACAACAACAAACCCACAGCCAAACCCAAACAAGATAGGGGCACCACCTAGTTATGGTACGTGAACTAGGACGCAAGAGAGCTTTTGGCACAACCAAGAAGATGCACCACACAACACACACAAGCAACCTCACACCAAGACAAACATGAAATGGACCAGAGAGAGCTAGAGCAAAGGGAAGAGAGAGAGGAAAGGATCTTGCGTAATACCTTATTTGTGACTTGCAAATGGAGATGGTTCGTTATGATGCTATTGTAGAACTTGTACAAAACTCACTCAATGCTTATTGATTGCTAAGCATTGCCAAAACACACACACACTGTCTTAGGGTGTGGAAGACCTCTCACCACAATAACCTCTTACAATGGACAAAAAATTGGCAATGAAAAACACACTAAAACACTTTCTAAAATCAAGATCAATCGATAAAAACTCAAAATACACAAGTCACCTTGAATTCACCAAACCGTATTGCACAAATGGAAGGACAAAGATTTGAACGTCGAATCACGCCTTTGATGCACCAAATCTCAATTTATTGATGATGAAGGAGCATATACAATAGTGGTTTTGAGATTTGTGGAACTCACACTCTCTCACTTGCACTGTGTAGCTTGAAGGATTCTCTCACACCAAGAGTGAAGCTCACAAGTGGTTGCCACACCTAAGTCTCTCCTCACGCATAGAGTGTTGGGGTGCTATGTGAGATGTTGGAGGTTGTTTTACAAGACGAAGAGGGGCCTATTTATAGGTTGGAGACCCCTCATTAAGATTATTCGAAATCCTAATTTACAAGCTAACAAATCAAGATTATGATATTTTTGAATATCAAAACATTGCGGGCCTTCTTTGTCTGCTTGAGTCATGGGTGTGGGCTCAAAAGAGAGCATTATTGATGGTACATAAGGTGAAAGTAAGTTTTAAGGAAGGGGAGAGAGAGAGAGAGAGAGAGAGAGAGAGAGAGAGAGTTACTATACATGTCTTGAGGTGAGGTGTCTTTTATGGTTAGGTCAATGCTATTTTGTGTTAGTATGTTAGTCGTTAGTAATCACTAGAAAGTTAATGTTACATTTACAATGGGTAGAGTGAGTTGATTTGATGAAGGAAGAGGGGTGAATTAAAAGAGAATCATTGAGATGGTGAAGCTTTGAAGAAGCTTGAACTCACCCTTGTGTAGATTGTGGAAAAAATGACCGCTGGTCTTCTTCTTCTTCTTCGCTTCTTTACGCCGCCGCCACGGTTGACCACCACGATGAAAAGAGGATTTGTTGATAAAAAATACTCAATTTGCAGAAGTTATCATGGTTAAGATGCTGAATTTTAGATATTTTTAGGAGAGGTAAATGAAATTGTAACATAGAAGCAATAGAGAGAGACATGGAGAGGGTGTATGTATGTAGAGGTTCATAAAAGAACTATAGGGATGAGAGAGAAGGGTAATGGTGAAGAGGGTGGGAGAAGCCATGGAAATTGCAGGTTTGAGTGAGGGAAGGAGAGGGAGGGATGTGTAAGAGTGAGTAGGTGTGTGGAAGGGTGAGAGAAGACTAAGGGCTCCTTGTGAGAAAAGTGGGCAGACTGGGGTCCACTCAAAAAATCATAGCTCACCGTTGGTAGCTCCAAAAATCATGAAAAAATTTGAAGTGATTATTTAGAGCGTGGGATACATTTTCTCTTTTGACCACCGCTCCAAATTCTGAGTGGAGATAGGTGCAAAAATTCTCACCAAAAAGCCTGTTTTTATGCCTGCAAAAGTCTTTTAGTGGACCCCTCCTTTGTTGAATTTGTACAATGCATCCAAGAGTGAGCCCCTCCTTTGTCATATCATAATACAAAGCATCTAAGTTGTCCTTCACCCATGCATGGAGGAGGATTATTGGTGAATAAAGAAATATATACATGGTGGGACTAGTGTATGGACTATTCATGGACTTTAGCTCAATGAGCACATGGTGTTAGAATAATGAGTAAAAATAACAATAAAAATATGGAGGAGTTATGGATATGGAAAGATATTGGAATCATATGATATGGTCCCTCTTTGAATTATTTTGGGTGAAAGAGGACAAGGTTTGCAAGTAAATAATATAATAAACGTGACCAATGAGTAGAAATCAATTTTTTGTTTTCACGAGGGTGAGGGTGAAAATGTGGGAGTGATTTGTATAAAGGAAAAATATAAGGTTAGAGTATGTACATATTGGCAAAAAATATACTTATGGTGCAAGAGGATGAAAGAAGGTAAATTTAATAAAACACACACCTAGGTATAAGTATTTAAATAAATATCAAAATAATTATAAAAATCCCTATATTTAGGCCATATATATAATGCAATATTTACACACAAATGGGCCATAATATATTTTGTTTTTTTTTATTTTTTTGGCTCAACTAGCTCAATGACTAGCTAGCTGAGGGTTTTTAAGGAGATATGGGAAAAGTCCCGTAACTCACACACGCCTATGCACAATGAAATGGTAGGGATAGCCATAGTGTTTGGGTGAATTTGGTAGGGTGGAGTAACTTACTATGGCAATTATGGAGAGCCGAAAAACGGCTATCATTAGCCCTCCCCCAGGATGATGGTATATTCATGTACCATCATAGAGCATCTTTTCCAAAGAGAGTGCTTCAGAGTCCTTGACGAGATCTTCATTGTTTGGCCCCTCAGAATTTTTGCTGGAGTTACACTCATGCTTCATGTAACAATACTTACATGAGACAGCGGCCTTTGGACAGATCTTTGGTAGATCCTTTGGTAGAAGGCGACTCAAATAGGGCTTCAAGCGATACCCATTTACCTTCCTGGAGTGCTCTTTACCGTTCAAGTCCATAAGCTGATAGTAACTAGAATTGAAAGCCTTCTTGACTATGTATGGCCCTTGCCATCTAGTTTCAAACTTGGCATCAAAACGATTGTCAAGTCGATTGTCATACCTCAGCACAAGCTCTCCTTCCTTGATTCCTTTGTCCTTCAGTTTCTTGTCGTGCGTTTCTTTCGCTTGTGTGGCTTTCCTCTTGTAGCACTCGTATCCTGCTTCTCTTTTCCACTCAAGATCGAATAAAGTAAGAAGTCGATCCATCCATACCTCTTGATCATCTTGTGCTCCTTTGCCATGAAGTCGCATTGTTGGAATGTTGAGCTCGATAGATTGCAAAGCCTCTTAACCATAGACCAAGTGAAATGGTGTGAACTCCGTGGCTTCCCTATATGTGGCTCGATATGCCCACAAGGCACCATCCAAGAAGTCATCCCATAATTTTGTCTTGTTTTGCACCATCTTTCTAATGATTCCTGCAATGACACCATTAGCCCGATCTACCAAACCATTTGATTGAGGATAGTAGGGTGTGCTATGCCGATGTAGAATGTGAAGCTCATTACAAACTTCTGTGAGCAAGCCCTTCCGAAATCCTGGACCATTATCAGAAACGATCTCCAAAGGTGTGCCAAATATGCAACAAATGTGAGTGTACACAAACTTGCTAACTGTCCTCTCATTCACTCTTGCCACACTTTGAGCTTCCACCCACCTAGTCATATAGTCTATAGCCACTAGAATGTAGAGTTTACCATTTTTTGTCCTAGGCAGAGGACCCATAGCATCAATGCCCCACTTTTCAAAGGGTCCATTTGCAAGCACTATTTGCCTCGGGCCATGCACCAACCTTCTATTTCCATTTATCTGACAATTGTGACAGCTTTTACACCAATGTTGAACATCCACATGCAAGCTTGGCGAAACATACCCCGCAAGCAAAATCTTCTTCACAGTTGATTCTTGGGCAAAATGACCACCACATGCCTCTTCATGCAAACCTTTTAGAATGGCTGGAATTTCCTCGATAGTTGGTACTCTTCTGCACACTTGATCCTTCCCTCTTTGATAGAGGGAGCCTTCTAGGAAGAGATAGAAACTTGCCTTCTTTATGAGTCTCCTCTTCTGAGTCTTCGTGAAGTCTTGTGGAAACTCACCCTCCAAAATGTAGCCAATAATGGGAGCCAATGACTCCAATCCCTGGTATCTTGGTTGCTTGACAGCTGCTGCCACCATGATGACCTGCACTTCTCTCTCAACACATGTAACTGCTTGTTGTGCAAGTAAATCGGCATCTTCATTTTGTTTCCTCGGAATATGATATAGTTTCACTTCTTCAAACTGATTAAACATCCTACGAATGGCATGAACTTGTGTCCTTAAGCTTTCATTCTTGCATGCCCAAATGCCTAAAATCTGTTTAACAATGAGAAGTGCATCTCCCTTTACCATGAGACGTTTTATCCCTTGGCCAATGCACATCTTCAAACCATGAAGTAGTGTGTCGTATTCTGCTTCATTGTTGCTAGTTGAACCTGGTAGATTGACCTTCTCTTTCATGACCACCTCTCCACTTGGGTTGAGCAACACTAGCCCTCCCCCTGCTTTCCCTATTGCTCGTCGAAAAGCTCCATCAAAGAACAAGGTAAAAGCATTGGGAATACTTTTTGGTGGTGGCAATGGTAGGGTCTTTACTTGAGGTACCTTAATTTCCTTCTCATGTACCCTATAAGTGAGAATCCCTGCCAATTGTGCATGCACACTATCTTCTACCTTGAAAGAGTATTGGAACTCTTGCAACTCCATAATCCACTTTGAGATCCTAGTACTAAGATTCATTTGAGATGACACCCAAGGGAACAAATTTTCTGCAGTGAGAATTACAAAAGGTTTTAGTAGCAGGTAGGATCTAAACTTTCTCACCGCAAACATGAGAGAAAGCATCATGAGTTCTGCTTCTGTGTAGTCTCTCTCCAAAGCATTCATGACCCTTATAGCGAAGTAGATGGGTCGCATCCTTGTACTGTGGGGATCTTGTTGTAGCAACACAGCACCAATTGTTTTCCTTCCAACACTAGAGCTAACAAAGAATGTGTACTCCCAACAAGGAGGCATGAGTGTTGGTAGCTCTGACAAAATGACTTTAATGTTACAAAAATACTCTTCAAGCTCATGAGACCATGCAAATTCTACTTGTTGTGTCAACTTTTGCAAAGGATGAAGCAACTCCGAGGCTAAGTGAATGAAGCGTGACATATACTTCACCTTCTGAATGAAAGAAATGACCTCCTTAAGACTCTTCGATGATGGGAGCTCAATAAGAGCCTATTCCTTTGAAGGATCCACCTCAATGCCTTTATAGGAAACCTTGTGACCGAGCAAGATCACTTCATCCTCACCTATGTGGCACTTGTTGGGGTTGAGTTGACCTCCCATGTCGTAGAGATTCTTTAAACCTTCTTCTACCCTTTGTAGATGCAATGATTTTGAGCTATAAATGCAGAAATCATCAATGAACACCCTAATTGACTTTCCAAAGAATGCTTGAAACACCATGTTCATGAAACGTTGGAATGTTGCAGGAGCATTTGTCAGACCAAATGGCATGACTCTAAAAGAATAACAACCCCAAGGAGTGATAAAGGTTGTTTTCAATTGATCTTCCAATGCGATACCTATTTGAAAGTAGCCTGAGTAGCCATCACACACAGTGTACTTCTCATGACCAACTACCTCATTTAGTATCTCATCCTGAAATGGGAGGGGAAAGTGATCTCTTTTTGTTGCCTCGTTGAGTGGACGGTAATCCACACACACCCTCCACTTTCCGTTTTTCTTAGGAGTGACAACAACGGGAGAGACCTACTCTGAATTTTTCACTGGATAAATGAAACATGCTGCTAGAAGCTTTCTTACCTCCTTGAGTAAAGCTTGCTCCTTGATGACTCCTAGCCTTCGTAGCTTCTGAGCCTTAGGTGTGGCCTCTGGCTTCAACTCAATTTTGTGTTGAACAGCATCTTCTAGCATTCTTTCTAGATTATTGGAAATCCTAATTTACAAGCTCACAAATCAGGATAATTTTTTTTTGAATATCAAAACATTGTGGGCCTTCTTTGTCTGCTTGAGTCATGGGTGTGGGCTCAAAAGAGAGCATTATTGATGGTACATAAGGTGAAAGTAAGTTTTAAGGAAGGGGAGAGAGAGAGAGAGAGAGAGAGAGAGAGAGAGAGAGAGAGAGTTACTATACATGTCTTGAGGTGAGGTGTCTTTTATGGTTAGGTCAATGCTATTTTGTGTTAGTATGTTAGTCGTTAGTAATCACTAGAAAGTTAATGTTACATTTACAATGGGTAGAGTGAGTTGATTTGATGAAGGAAGAGGGGTGAATTAAAAGAGAATAATTGAGATGGTGAAGCTTTGAAGAAGCTTGAACTCACCCTTGTGTAGATTGTGGAAAAAATGACCGCTGGTCTTCTTCTTCTTCTTCGCTTCTTTACGCCGCCGCCACGGTTGACCACCACGATGAAAAGAGGATTTTTTGATGAAAAATACTCAATTTGCAGAAGTTATCATGGTTAAGATGCTGAATTTTAGATATTTTTAGGAGAGGTAAATGAAATTGTAACATAGAAGCAATAGAGAGAGACATGGAGAGGGTGTATGTATGTAGAGGTTCATAAAAGAACTATAGGGATGAGAGAGAAGGGTAATGGTGAAGAGGGTGGGAGAAGCCATGGAAATTGCAGGTTTGAGTGAGGGAAGGAGAGGGAGGGATGTGTAAGAGTGAGTAGGTGTGTGGAAGGGTGAGAGAAGACTAAGGGCTACTTGTGAGAAAAGTGGGCAGACTGGGGTCCACTCAAAAAATCATAGCTCACCGTTGGTAGCTCCAAAAATCATGAAAAAATTTGAAGTGATTATTTAGAGCGTGGGATACATTTTCTCTTTTGACCACCGCTCCAAATTCTGAGTGGAGATAGGTGCAAAAATTCTCACCAAAAAGCTTGTTTTTATGCCTGCAAAAGTCTTTTAGTGGACCCCTCCTTTGTTGAATTTGTACAATGCATCCAAGAGTGAGCCCCTCCTTTGTCATATCATAATACAAAGCATCTAAGTTGTCCTTGATCCATGCATGGAGGAGGATTATTGGTGAATAAAGAAATATATACATGGTGTGACTAGTGTATGGACTATTCATGGACTTTAGCTCAATGAGCACATGGTGTTAGAATAATGAGTAAAAATAATAATAAAAATATGGAGGAGTTATGGATATGGAAAGATATTGGAATCATATGATATGGTCCCTCTTTGAATTATTTTGGGTGAAAGAGGACAAGGTATGCAAGTAAATAATATAATAAACATGACCAATGAGTAGAAATCAATTTTTTGTTTTCACGAGGGTGAGGGTGAAAATGTGGGAGTGATTTGTATAAAGGAAAAATATAAGGTTAGAGTATGTACATATTGGCAAAAAATATACTTATGGTGCAAGAGGATGAAAGAAGGTAAATTTAATAAAACACACACCTAGGTATAAGTATTTAAATAAATATCAAAATAATTATAAAAATCCCTATATTTAGGCCATATATATAATGCAATATTTACACACAAATGGGCCATAATATATTTTGTTTTTTTTTATTTTTTTGGCTCAACTAGCTCAATGACTAGCTAGCTGAGGGTTTTTAAGGAGATATGGGAAAAGTCCCGTAACTCACACACGCCTATGTACAATGAAATGGTAGGGATAGCCATAGTGTTTGGGTGAATTTGGTAGGGTGGAGTAACTTACTATGGCAATTATGGAGAGCCGAAAAACGGCTATCATTAGCCCTCCCCCAGGATGATGGTATATTCATGTACCATCATAGAGCATCTTTTCCAAAGAGAGTGCTTCAGAGTCCTTGACGAGATCTTCATTGTTTGGCCCCTCAGAATTTTTGCTGGAGTTACACTCATGCTTCATGTAACAATACTTACATGAGACAGCGGCCTTTGGACAGATCTTTGGTAGATCCTTTGGTAGAAGGCGACTCAAATAGGGCTTCAAGCGATACCCATTTACCTTCCTGGAGTGCTCTTTACCGTTCAAGTCCATAAGCTGATAGTAACTAGAATTGAAAGCCTTCTTGACTATGTATGGCCCTTGCCATCTAGTTTCAAACTTGGCATCAAAACGATTGTCAAGTCGATTGTCATACCTCAGCACAAGCTCTCCTTCCTTGATTCCTTTGTCCTTCAGTTTCTTGTCGTGCGTTTCTTTCGCTTGTGTGGCTTTCCTCTTGTAGCACTCGTATCCTGCTTCTCTTTTCCACTCAAGATCGAATAAAGTAAGAAGTCGATCCATCCATACCTCTTGATCATCTTGTGCTCCTTTGCCATGAAGTCGCATTGTTGGAATGTTGAGCTCGATAGATTGCAAAGCCTCTTGACCATAGACCAAGTGAAATGGTGTGAACTCCGTGGCTTCCCTATATGTGGCTCGATATGCCCACAAGGCACCATCCAAGAAGTCATCCCATAATTTTGTCTTGTTTTGCACCATCTTTCTAATGATTCCTGCAATGACACCATTAGCCCGATCTACCAAACCATTTGATTGAGGATAGTAGGGTGTGCTATGCCGATGTAGAATGTGAAGCTCATTACAAACTTCTGTGAGCAAGCCCTTCCGAAATCCTGGACCATTATCAGAAACGATCTCCAAAGGTGTGCCAAATCTGCAACAAATGTGAGTGTACACAAACTTGATAATTGTCCTCTCATTCACTCTTGCCACACTTTGAGCTTCCACCCACCTAGTCATATAGTCTATAGCCACTAGAATGTAGAGTTTACCATTTTTTGTCCTAGGCAGAGGACCCATAGCATCAATGCCCCACTTTTCAAAGGGTCCATTTGCAAGCACTATTTGCCTCGGGCCATGCACCAACCTTCTATATCCATTTATCTGACAATTATGACAGCTTTTACACCAATGTTGAACATCCACATGCAAGCTTGGCGAAACATACCCCGCAAGCAAAATCTTCTTCACAGTTGATTCTTGGGCAAAATGACCACCACATGCCTCTTCATGCAAACCTTTTAGAATGGCTGGAATTTCCTCGATAGTTGGTACTCTTCTGCACACTTGATCCTTCCCTCTTTGATAGAGGGAGCCTTCTAGGAAGAGATAGAAACTTGCCTTCTTCATGAGTCTCCTCTTCTGAGTATTCGTGAATTCTTGTGGAGACTCACCCTCCAAAATGTAGCCAATAATGGGAGCCAATGACTCCAATCCCTGGTATCTTGGTTGCTTGACAGCTGCTGCCACCATGATGACCTGCACTTCTCTCTCAACACATGTAACTGCTTGTTGTGCAAGTAAATTGGCATCTTCATTTTGTTTCCTCGGAATATGATATAGTTGCGCTTCTGAGCCTTAGGTGTGGCCTCTGGCTTCAACTCAATTTTGTGTTGAACAACATCTTCTATCATTCTTTCTAGATTATTGGAAATCCTAATTTACAAGCTAACAAATCAGGATAATTTTTTTTTGAATATCAAAACATTGCGGGCCTTCTTTGTCTGCTTGAGTCATGGGTGTGGGCTCAAAAGAGAGCATTATTGATGGTACATAAGGTGAAAGTAAGTTTTAAGGAAGGGAGAGAGAGAGAGAGAGAGAGAGAGAGAGAGAGAGAGAGAGAGAAAGTTACTATACATGTCTTGAGGTGAGGTGTCTTTTATGGTTAGGTCAATGCTATTTTGTGTTAGTATGTTAGTCGTTAGTAATCACTAGAAAGTTAATGTTACATTTACAATGGGTAGAGTGAGTTGATTTAATGAAGGAAGAGGGGTGAATTAAAAGAGAATCATTGAGATGGTGAAGCTTTGAAGAAGCTTGAACTCACCCTTGTGTAGATTGTGGAAAAAATGACCGCTGGTCTTCTTCTTCTTCTTCGCTTCTTTACGCCGCCGCCACGGTTGACCACCACGATGAAAAGAGGATTTGTTGATGAAAAATCCTCAATTTGCAGAAGTTATCATGGTTAAGATGCTGAATTTTAGATATTTTTAGGAGAGGTAAATGAAATTGTAACATAGAAGCAATAGAGAGAAACATGGAGAGGGTGTATGTATGTAGAGGTTCATAAAAGAACTATAGGGATGAGAGAGCAGGGTAATGGTGAAGAGGGTGGGAGAAGCCATGGAAATTGCAGGTTTGAGTGAGGGAAGGAGAGGGAGGGATGTGTAAGAGTGAGTAGGTGTGTGGAAGGGTGAGAGAAGACTAAGGGCTACTTGTGAGAAATGTGGGCAGACTGGGGTCCACTCAAAAAATCATAGCTCACCGTTGGTAGCTCCAAAAATCATGAAAAAATGTGAAGTGATTATTCAGAGCGTGGGCTACATTTTCTCTTTTGACCACCGCTCCAAATTCTGAGTGGAGATAGGTGACAAAATTCTCACCAAAAAGCCTGTTTTTATGCCTGCAAAAGTCTTTTAGTGGACCCCTCCTTTGTTGAATTTGTACAATGCATCCAAGAGTGAGCCCCTCCTTTGTCATATCATAATACAAAGCATCCAAGTTGTCTTTGACGCATGCATGGAGGAGGATTATTGGTGAATAAAGAAATATATACATGGTGGAACTAGTGTATGGACTATTCATGGACTTTAGCTCAATGAGCACATGGTGTTAGAATAATGAGTAAAAATAATAATAAAAATATGGAGGAGTTATGGATATGGAAAGATATTGGAATCATATGATATGGTCCCTCTTTGAATTATTTTGGGTGAAAGAGGAAAAGGTATGCAAGTAAATAATATAATAAACGTGACCAATGAGTAGAAATCAATTTTTTGTTTTCACGAGGATGAGGGTGAAAATGTGGTTGTGATTTGTATAAAGGAAAAATATAAGGTTAGAGTATGTACATATTGGCAAAAAATATACTTATGGTGCAAGAGGATGAAAGAAGGTAAATTTAATAAAACACACACCTAGGTATAATATTTAAATAAATATCAAGATAATTATAAAAATCTCTATATTTAGGCCATATATATAATGCAATATTTACACACAAATGGGCCATTATATATTTTATTTTTTTGTTTTTTTTTATTTTTTTGGCTCAACTAGCTCAGTGACTAGCTAGCTGAGGGTTTTTAAGGAGATATGGGAAAAGTCCCGTAACTCACACACGCCTATGTATAGTGAAATGGTAGGGATAGCCATAGTGTTTGGGTAAATTTGGTAGGGTGGACTAACTTACTATGGCAATTATGGAGAGCCGAAAAACGGCTATCAATATATAGGAATGGTGATGAAGAGGCTATCATCTTAATAGGCACACCCTCAATAAAAAACTTAGGATAATCAAGGAGCCACTTTAAAAAGTATTGAACGTACTACTATAGTAAAATAAAAATCTCCTCAAGTGTAATGAAGCTTATCAGCAAGACAGGAAACCTCTATGAGCAAGTTGTCCTTGAAATATCACAACTTCCTCACTTGTTTTGCATCTTCATCTATTTTTTTGAAAGATAGTTATTTCTTCTCTAATAAAAGGACACAATAGAGATACTTGCTCGTTCTTAGTCGAGAAAACAAGAGAAAGGTAGAGAGGTAGCAAAACAAGGCTCTTGGTTCTTTCCTAAGAGACGAAGAGAGATGTTCGGGAATATGACGTAGCTAATTACATAGTTGAGTAGTTTACTTAATGGAAAGTAAATTTTTACACACGACAGACTATGGAGGAGAGAGAGAGAGAGAGAGAGAGAGAGAGAGAGAGAGAGAGAGAGAGAGAGAGCACATAATATATGTGGTTCACCCAATGTGGGCTACATCCATGGGAAAGTAGCCACTCAATGGATTTAGTACTTCAAACAAGAAGTAAGTTACAAAGGGATTATACCCTTTTGGAGCTCCCCCCTTGCTTCACTCTCACCACCACACGTCCACCTTGTTTCATCAACTTCACAAAGCTGCACCTCTTCAATACGTTTTTGTGTGTAGAAAAGGCCTCCTTTTATAGGCCAAAAGAACTTCCCTCTCTCATGAGAGGCAGTCGTGTGTAGCCTCCCTTGTGTTGACAAGTACAAGTTAGACTCTTCAATGTGCCCATGTGTGGCCGCTCTTGAGAAGAAAAGCCCGATTTGAAATCGGCCACCGTCATTGACTTCAATGCGCCAACCGACCCCGACCACTTTCCAATCTCCGTCCGAACATAATATTCTATTGAAAAGGAATATTCTAACGAGTGTAAATTTTGGTTTTCGAAAATTTATTTTTCTTCACGCACGATGGGTTCTCCTCATAACGGGGGCCTTACAAATGTGCATTTTTAACACAAAAAATTACAACGGGTAAATCAGGCTCCATACTTAACAATCTCCCACTTGTAAATTGGTCTCTAAACCAAACTTGTGACTGCTTTCTTGAGGTGTCCTTGGGGTTGTGCCTCTGAATGCCATTGATAGCACAAAACCTTTCAAAAGCTTGGCTGCAATACTCACCTCCATTGTCGGATGTAAGGCATTCAACCTTTGTACCTGTTTCATTCTCCACAAAGGCTTTCCACCTTTGATATATGAAAAACACATTGTATTTATTCTTCATTACATAAAACCATGTTTTCCTAGTTGCATCGTCTATGAATGTTACATAGTACAATGAGCCACCAAGGGGTAGTGTATTTGCAAGACCACAAACATCAGAATGAACCAATTCAAGTTTTTTATTTTTTCTTTCATTTCTTGGTTTAGGAATTTTACCATTTTTTTTGTTTACCATAAACACAATCTTCACAGAACTCTAAGTCCACTTCTTTCAAACCTAGTAGCAGCTTCTTTGATTGAAGATCGGGGGGTTCACTGTTCAGTACCCCCTATATAACGTGCCTTTGCAAGGTATTAAAAAAACGCCTCTTTTAACATGTCTGAATGAATAAAATGACTCCTTATTTTAGAAAATTTTCCCAAAATTGAATATAAAAACCCCTTATTTCAATGTATCTCTATTAAATTGCCTAAAATTTTTGTATTTTAAAATCCCTCCTTTCGAACTCACATTATACATTAACATGATTACATAGTGCACCCCCCGAGGATTGAAGGATTTGTATTCCTTTGGCACTCACATGCCCAAGCCAGTAGTGCCACATGGCACTGTCGACTTTTGTAGTTGCTACACAAGCTGAAGGTTTTGTGGTGACAGTACACAAGTAAACTGTACCAACCTTTTCTCCTTTGCAAACCACCAAAGATCCCTTTGAGATCTTCCAACATTTGTTTCCGAATGAGATGTTGTGACCTTCATCGTCCGATTTTCTTGTAGAGATCAAATTTTGTGAAGAGAAGGAACATATTTAAGCTTCCATTCATTTCTGTTAGTAGTTTTGACACGAACTGTACCTTTGTGGAAAATTTCACAAGCTTCATCATCTCCCAAGTATACATACCCAAAATTATCTTTGGTGTTATCTTGGAAAGACTGCTTGTGCGGCGTCGCATGGAATGAAGCCCCAAAATCTACTATCCAAGAATTAGACAGATTGTCTAATGAGAGAATTAGAGCATCTTGCTCTACTTTACCTACCACGTTGGCCTCCGATATTGGCTTGTTGTCTTGAAACTCCGACTGCTTTTTCTTCTTAGACCAACAATCCTTCTTGACGTGGACCTTCTTGCCACAGTTCTAACATTCAAGAACTGACTTTGTGTGTGACTTGCTCCGCCTTGAGGGATCACAACCCTTTTGGTTTTTTAACCTCTCCTTAGGCCTTCCTCTTTTTTTCACTAATAGTGCAGCACTTGATGATTCACATGTGCTTCTCCTTCGTATCTAGTTGCTTAGGAGAGCACCCACAACATCATCAAACGTAAGAGTATTTGTGCCAAAGATAGAGTTACTTATAGCCATCATAAGACTTTCCCAGCTATCTGGTAGAGACGATAGTATAAGGAGACCTTGCACTTTATCATCAAAATTGATTTTCACCAATCAAAATCGATTTATGTTTGTGTTAAAGTCAACTAGGCATTCCACAACTAAACCATTCTTTTCCATCTTTAGAATGAACAAGCGCTTCATGAGAAATACCTTATTAGATGCCAATGGTTTCTCGTAGAGGCCATCAAGTAACTTCATCAAGTCCTCCGTGGTCTTCATCTCCAAAACGTTGAAGTCCACCATTGAAGTCAAGCTTAGCCGTATTGTTCTCAATGCCTTTTGGTCAAGGACAGTCCATGATTCATCTGCCATTATTGTGGGCTTCATTGCAAGATGGCTTAGTGGCAACTAAAGGTCCTTTTGGTAGAGAGAGTCTTCAGTCTGCATCTCCCAATGTTGGTAGTTCTTACTGTTGAACTTCTCGATCTTGAACTTCCCTTCCTCCGCCATTACTCCCACTCAATTCAAGAAATCCTTTACTTGAGATAGTTTATCTACAATCAAACCTTGCTCTAATACCAATTGTTAGGGAATATGACATAGCTATGTAGATAATTAAGTAGTTTACTTAATAACGAGAGATAATTTTCACACACGAGAGACTACACAGTAGAGACAGAGAGAGCACATATGATATACGTGGTTCACCCAATGTGGGCTACATCCACGAGAAAGACATCACTCAATGGTTTTAGTACTTCAAACGAGAAGTAAGCTACAAAGGGATTATATCCTTTTGGAGCTCCTGCCTTGCTTCACTCTCACCACCTCACGTCCACCTTGTAGAAGTAACCTCACAATGCATCACAATGCTTCACGTCTTCCATACATTCTTGTGTGTATAAAAGGCTTCCTTTTATAGGCCAAAAGGGTTGGCCTCTCTCATTAGAGGCAGTCGTGTGTAGCCGCCCTTGTGTTGACAATTCCAAGTTGGACTCTTCAATGCGCCCATGTTTGGTCGCCCTTGAGAAGACAAGTCTGATTTGAAATCGTCCACCCGCCATTGAATTCCGCCACTGCCAAAGACTTCCGCCCATCGGCAATTGACTACCAACCACCGGCCAACCGGTCAATCGACCGACTGTTTTTCGACCACTTTCTGGTCACCGATCAATCATAATATTCCGGTGAAAAGGAATATTCCAATGAGTAAAAATATTGGTCTTAAATGAGTGATTTTTTTTCATGCGCGACGGCTTCTCCTCATAATAGGGGCCTTACAAACGTTGTCGTGCTGTGACACGTACATAGTAGGAACGCATGCTACAAGAGTTATCTCGTAACTTTTTAGATACATAATTATATTTCATATAATTTACACATGCATATTTAAGTATAATAATATGCTTTCTATCTCATCCTATTCTTTATCTCAAGGGTAACCTATTCTTACTTTACCACCATCAGAAAATACTATGGGAAAAGCCTCAATAGCTCCACCTCTTTAACTTGGGGCAAAAAAGCATTGATTATTTATTTCTACTATCTCATTATCATCTCACACCCTAGCTAGATCCTATATCTAGGGTAAACTCCAATATATATATATATTCTATGTATATTTCATATTTTTCTTTTATTTCTTTCCAAATAGCTACTAGGAGGGAATCAAATCCTAGTGGGACACTAGGTGGCATGATTTCAAATATACACTTATTTTAAAGTATTATTGCAACCATGATTACAAAACTTTTTCAAAGAGCAATGTCATGTTTTCATATGGCATGAGGTGTCTATTGGAATCATATAAAAGTCTAGGCTAAGAAGACACAAGAAGACTTTTGCTGCCAAAACTGTACCCTATTTTGATGAATTTTCTACACAAGGTTCCAATCCAAATTGGAAAATGCATATAAAAAGAAGGAGTGTGGGTATTGAGCTGAAGTTTCTGTCCATATTTTTCCTTTTTTATTTGGAGTCACGGTTGAGGAGATATGATCAAAATACTGGACCCCAGTCTGCCCACATCATGCAGGGACAGCTCATTTCCAACTTTTTCAGTTTCTGTTCACACTGGCTCCTCTCTTCTTGTGTAAACCCTTGGGGGTTCCCTTCACCTATAAAAGGGGACCTCTTCTTCCTTGAAAAGGACTCAAGCATTCAAGCCATTGATGAGATTAATTCATGAGGGAGTGAGTAGTAATGCCAAATTGTACTTAACATAAGCCTAAGCCTACACTTTCTCCTAGAGGAAGACTAGCCATTCTTGCACGCTATCCTTGGAAGATCAACTCTAATCAAAGAAGGTATTAGACTTGGCGTATCAATCAACGTTGAATTCTCCCCTCTTCTTGTCTCTCCATCAATAATGGTGCCGAAGGGTTTGTCAAGTAAGATGTGTTCTACATTGATGTTTTCTTGATTTCTTGTTGTTTTCTTTTTCATCTCTAATCCAACATATATATATATATACAAAATCTCATCTCCTTAACCAAACCTATATCTCTCACTCTTAGTAATTCATCCTCTCTACAAATTTTATGTTCTCCTTGCTGCAGCTACATCTCTCCCCGTAGTATCCTTATTGCCTACGGGCAAGAATAGGGCTTGGGAGGGAAACTCTCTTCTCTTCTCTTCCCTTATCTTCTCTCATATGAACATTTTTTACATACTAGAGTTATCCTAGATGAATAATCCACATGATGATAATCTCTATCGCTTTCACTCTGTACGATCTATTAGAATTAACGTATGGATTAGCCGTAAAATACACTTTCAACAACATATAGTGTTTCTCTTTGGCCCAAAAAGGCTCAATGAAATACTTCTATCACTGGATCCCATCATACTACCTCTCATAGACTATAACTTTTCTTTTGATGTAAGCGTAGTTATCTTGCTATGAACCAAGAGGATTTGTACACACAATTAATCCCAATCACTAGACAAAATATATATATTATAGTAAGCACAAAACTACAATTCCAAAGAACAATTCGTAGCCTATTCGGTCAGCCAAGATTGAATGCCATTAACTCATCCATTAACCGTTTCATATTACCCATTATACGATATGACCATAGCCTTGATGTTTTCATCTTTGTGTTTTTTTGATATTCTCTTTGTGTTCTTTATTTGTGTATCTGAGTGCAAGAGAGAAAGAGTGGAACTTCTTTGATTCCACTTTCTTCCAAACCCTAGTCTTCATGGCATCTATGGTTTAACTCCTTCATATAGTTTTTTTTGAGTTCTCTCACACAGCGATAAGCCCGGTGCTTTCCTGGCAAGACTGCAAATTTCTTGATATATTTTTGCTGAACCCGACGCGAAACAATCATTGTGAGAGTTGGTGGGTGACCATGGGTGATCATGTTGAGCAACAGGGTATGCATTTTGACCCAACAACAATGCAAATGTTTCAAGAATTTGCAATGTCCATGCAACAACAACATGCCACTAAAAGAAGGGAGATTTCAGCAACGAAGGCCATACAAGCAGTCGTCAAGAGAATGGATCAGTTCAATGGCAAAGATGTAACCAAGTACTTACGCGAGTATGTGAAGGAGATGAAGCTGCATCGCATGTCAGAAGGTGAGATGATTCAAAGCTTTGAGCTAGTTGTTGCTTCAGAAATTAGAGAACATATTAGGGGAATTAAAGATGGGCATGGGAGAAATTGGGAAGAAAATCAAAGTAGCTTTAAAGGACAAATATTTCATGGAGGACTCTGAGAGAGTGACCAAAAGGACATTCTTAGTATGGGTAGTCAAGCTAAAGCAAGGACTATCAATAATAAAGATACTTAGGGAATTTGAGTGGTGCTATGCACAGCTCACAAGGACAGAAAGGGCCACACTAGATGCAGATAAGACAGATCTTTTCTTACAAGCTGCAGGTAAAGAGTTTCAAGAAAATTTGGAGCTTCTTCTTGAAGATAAAGATGCTGAGCAAGGACTAAAGACCGACTGGAATGAGGTTGAAGGCGCTGTCTCACTACTTGCCAAACGACAAAGAAGAAGGGACAAGATGGTAGTAAACACTACAAGTCCTTCCACCTCAACTTCTGACAAAATGGTAAAGCCTACTTTTATCGCTCCTAAGTTTGATGAGTCCATGCTAGATGAGCTTGTGAAGGGAATGCGTGACTTGAAGGTGAAGCTTGCAAAGATTGAAGAAAAAGGCGAACCATCAGGGCCACTTCCTAGGCAAAGACAACAGCCCAAAGAAGGGTTTGTTAATAGATGTATTTGGTGTGATAGTACAGACCATGTAAGAAGGGATTGTGATGATTTTAGTGATGCTTTGTCAAAAGATGTTGTCTTTTTTAAGGATGGTAGAATCCACTTAAGAGAGACAGGTCTACCCTTGAGAAATAAATTGGGGAAGGGGGGAATGCAAACCTTAGTTGAAGATATGGCAACTAACCATGCAAACTCTTCAGTTGAGGCAGCTACTTATGGAGTAAAAATTGAGCACCTTAATGATGAAGAGGCGAGTGACCATCATCGTCAAATTTGGCCAAATGCCATGCAATTAGCTAAAAAGAGAAAGCTTACAAAAGAGATTCTACATGAAGAGGTTGATTGCATATGTCTAGAAACAGGATGGAATGATCTAGTGGACTCATTGTCAGTGCATGCCTACATTACAAAATGCCAACAAAATGAGGCGATTGTAGAAGAGAAGCACAGACGTGAGAATGATGATGAAGGACCATCAAAAAGACCTTCCAGAAGTGGGGGAAGAAGCGACTCAATACCTTCCCAAACACCCTCAACACAAGGAGCGTCTCCACCTGAAGTACTCATGGAGGAGTCTACAAAAGGAAAGAAGAAAGAGCCAACAAAAGGTAAGACAAAAGGTCCAACTTATAAACTACAATCTGATATTGAGGTTGCTACAGATTTAAAGAAAGTCTTGGAGGAAATGATCTTGAATAGCAAGATTGATTTTACTCTGGGAGAAGTTCTTGGCATTACAAAGCGTGAATTCCATGAGGAGATCATTGACATCATCAAGAGGAAGAGGCAAACCCTTGCTGAAGTTTCTCGTCCACAGGTTGAAGGGGAAACCTCGAAGACACAAGGGATGCAGCTGCAAAATAAGGAGGATGATGGAGCTGTGGTAGGATGCTACCAATCTAGTGGGAGAGTGAAGCAAGTGCATTTCTCAAATGATGATGAAGAAGTTGAAGATATTCCTAGGAGTTACTATTCACGAAGTCACTAGGCAAGGGATACTACAGAAACTTTGGTCAAGGTAGGTGATCTTGAAGAGCCATTTGTTGCCTTGATTGACCATGGTTCAAAAATAAACATAATGTCAAAGAGTCTCTACAACAAGTGCAAATGGCCGATGGACACGATCGTGGCTGGATGGTAAAAGTGGCAAACAATTCATCCGGTGAATTGTATGCAGCATGTCCAGGTGTGAAGGTAACAATAGGTGATGCAAAGATTGACCAAAACTTCTTTGTATAGGATACATCTTCATATCATCTCATCCTTGGACAACCCTACATTGTGGGAGTTCGAATGGAAACAAAGGTAATGGATGATGGTTCAGCATATGCTAGGATACGTAGCAAAGATGGTAAACGAGCTGTCCAATTTCTCACAGTTTGTGTAAACCATGAAAGAAATCGTGACAACCTCAGAGAACATCCTCTACCAAAGGTGAGCAAAGAGTTTCATGATCATAGAGAAATGATGGGTTTTGGCCAAGTACCATTGTAAAGCGAGATTGCAGTGGTATGGAAAGAAAAAGGGTCTCCCCTGATCCAAAAATAGGTGAAACTTTTTCAACGGGCTCCTTGGTAACAAGGAATGGATCAGTATGTTTTACAAAACTTGAAGATTTGAAGAGATGTAAGAGGCAATATGTGCATAATGTACAAATAGGCATGAAAAAGAGTGGGTTGCTAGAGCCTACTGAAAATGTTTTGGGTTTGTGTGAACAAGTTTCTTTTGTAGATACTATGGGTGAGCTTGATGCTATAATGGGGTCTAATTTGCATCTTGAAAATGAAGTTGTGGAAGTTTGCTCTATGGAAATGTATCAAGTAATAGAAGCCTTTAAACAAAGCCAAACAGTTGGCCCAGAAGTCCATGTTGAAACTAAATATAAGAGTGTAGCAAAGAAGGTGAAACCAGTAGCTTCACCCTTACCACCCAACAACAGAGAAAAGATTGAGCAGGCTTCTTTACAACCAAGTTTGAGGAATCCTAAAAAGATTGGGCATACCTTCACAAAGGAGTCTTTTCAAGAGTTGCAGATCGGTTGCGAGGAGTTTCTAGCACAGGAGGAGACAAAGTGCTTCAAAGAAATGCTTTCAAAGCATGGTAAGGCTTTTGCATTTGAGCCACATAAGATAGGATGTTTTGATCCTTCTATTGTAGCTCCAATGGTAATTTTCACAATACCTCATGTGCCTTGGAATCTGCGGCCTATTCCGGTTCCAAAGGCTCATTTGCCAAAGTTAGTAGAGCTATGAATGAGAAAATCAAAATGGGAATCTTGGAGCCTTCTTGTGCTCCATACTCAAACAGGTGGTTCACAGTTCCAAAGAAGAATGGTTCTCTATGCTTCATCCAAGATATGCAACCAGTGAACAAGGTGACAATTAGAAATGTAGGTACAGGTCCAATTGTGGATGAGTTTGCAGGGAGGTCAATCTAATCAATGGGGGATATCTACTCAGGGTATGATCAATTTCAGCTTGCAATCGAAAGCAGATACTTGACAACCATGAGGACACCTTTGGGTTTGGTAAGGATGTGTACCTTGCCACAGGGAGCAACCAACTCAGTTGCACATATGATGAATGGGATGAATAAGGTCTTACGTGACTTTATTCCTCAAATCACAATGCCTTTCATTGATGATTTGCCTATCAAAGGATGTGAAGAAAGTGACAAAGATGAAGTTTTGGATCTCAAGGGATGTCGTAGGTTTGTGTTAAATCACATAAATGATTGTGATAAAATTTTATCTAGGCTGGAAGAAGTGAATCTTACATTGTCAGGGAAAAAGTCTATGTTTGGTGTCAATGAAGTGCTCGTTGTGGGGCACATGTGCGGGCCATATGGTAGGAAACCTTGTCCAACAAAGGTAGATTCCATCCAAAGAATGAAAGAAACATGCACTAGCATCACTGAGGTTAGAAGGTTTCCGGGAGCATGTGTCTTCTATGTTATTTGGATTACACATTATGCACATGTAGCTGATCCTCTTTATCAGTTGCTTAGAAAGAATCAAAAGTTTAAATGGACAGAGGCACATGTAAAAGCCATGAAAAAGATAAAGGAGTTCCTCCAGTTAGCACCAACTTTGAGAAAGGTAGACTACAAGTTTCAAAGGCCAGTAATTGTGATAGTAGACACAAGTCCAACAGGGATTGGATGGGCAATAGGGCAAGATGACAAAGAAGGACGCAGGTATGTGGTAAGATTTGGAGCAAAGGTACTAAGTGCTCGCCAAAGAAACTATCCACAGATAAAGAGAGAGCTATGGGGTATGGTTACAGCCTTGAAAAATGGAAAAGAATATCTAATTGGTGCATGTGCGGTTGTAGAAACAGATTGTCTACCACTTCTTGGGATGATTACAAGCTGATCAACGCCAGACATTGCTATGTTGCGGTGGATTGCCTACATTAAGTCCTTAAATCCTGAGTTTAAGCACATTGCAGGTAAAGACAATACAGTGGAAAATATGCTATCAAGGGCAAGGTATGAAGATGAGTCACAAATGATTGACGAGGGAGATGATGTAGGCACAAAATTCTATTCTATCTCTCATGTCAAAGGTAACAATGTCTGCATGACTAATCTACTTGACTCATTCTTGAAAGAGCTTTATGAAGGTGATTGGCTTCTTATTGGAAGCTACTTGAGTACTCTAACAAAACAGGATGATTGGTCTGAACATGAATTCAAGAGGATACGCAGGAAAGCATATGGGTACTTTTTGAGGGATGGTTACTTGTGGAAGCATCCTAAACAAAAGGGTGCTACACCACAAAGGGTTGTATGTAAAAAAGAGACTCAAGTAAATCTTATGCAAGAGTTTCATGAGAGTCTATGGGCTGGACACATGGGTGTGTGGGCAACCTTCTCCAAGTTGAAAGAAAAATACTGGTGGAAGGGTATGTATAAAGATGTATCTCAATTTGTAGAGTCATGTGTAGCTTGTCAAATGTATTCAAATGTCCGACATCGTGATGGATTTCACCCTACATATCCACTAGCCATGCACTATAAATGGTTGTGTATCTAGTCACAATGCCTCTAGGACTCTGGAGATGAGATACCTGGTTCTTGCATGAGAGGACCTAACTAACCAGGTTGAAGGAAGAGCATTAAGAGCTAAAACCACAGAAGCTGTCTGCAAATTCCTTCTTGATAAGGTGATTTGCCGTTATGGTTGTGTGGGAAAGATCACTGCCGATAGAGGTGAGTTGGATGTTGAGGAAGCAAGGGAGTTCTTTACCAGATTAGGAATCAAGATTTCTCTTCCCACAGCTTACAACCCTAAAGGCAATGGAAAGAGTGAAAGAGGGCATCCTCCTATCATCAAAGCTTTGGCTAAGGCTTGCGAAGGAAGAGTTGGTGAGTGGCCAAAATTGTTACCATATGCTTTATGGGCTGATCCTACAACACATAGCTTAGTAACTGGCTACATGCCTACGGAGCTAATGTATGGTCAAAAGCCAGTGATGCAGATTGAAGATACAGTTCCCACATGGAATGTACTACCTTGGTAAGAGGGGCTTAGCAGGGAAGGTCTCCTTGCACTACGTGTAAGGCAACTAGAGAGAAGACCTGGAGACATTGAGGCTGCAAAAGAACGACTCAAAAATGCAAGATTGAAAAACAAGGACTACTTTGATAAGCGACATCGGCTCAGGAGCAAAGCAATTGACAAAGGTGACTGGGTTTTAGTATATGATAGTAGCCTTGATAACCAGCACACAGTCATGCGTAAGTTTTCAAAAAGATGGTTTGGACTGTATGTTGTAAAGCATGTGCATGAAAATGCTACTTACAGCTTGTCTGAACTAAATGGTATAGAAGTAAAGATTCCCATTGCAGGAAAAAGGATCAAAATGTTTAAGAGAAGAGGAGACAATGATCCAGAAGATGTTGATGAGGAAGAAGAGCAAAACACAGGTGAAGATCAAAGTGAAGATGAAGCTTTGGAATCATCAAGTGAAGATGAAAATAAGGAAGATGTACAAGAAGGCTAATCTTACAAAAAGACAATGTGGCACATACCGGAGGATGTGCAAGTTTAGAGGGGGTGGATGTCGTGCTCTGACACGTACATAGTGGGAATTCATGCTACAAGAGTTATCTTGTAACTTTTTAGATACATAATTATATTTACTATAATGTACATATGTCAGGACAAGGGTCCTACGGGGCAAGGCCCAACCTACGGGGTCAGGGACCTAGGCCAAGGGCCGGCTAGACTAGTGCGGACTAAGGATCCGCTTAGGGCAAGTGCTAGGAGCTAGCCTATATAAGGGCGGTGAGGCGGTCCGGGGCGGGCAACAAGAGAGGCGACCTCTAAACACCCCTCAAGGCTCCCGTGCTGCTCAACTGCGGCTGGGGCAACCACAAGCACATCACAACAACAAACCCACAGCCAAACACAAACAAGATAGGGGCACCACCTAGTTATGGTATGCGAACTAGGACGCAAGAGAGATTTTGGCACAACCAAGAAGATGCACCACACAACACACACAAGCAACCTCACACCAAGACACACATGAAATGGACGAGAGAGAGCTAGAGCAAAGGGAAGAGAGAGAGGAAAGGATCTTGCGTAATACCTTATTTGTGACTTGCAAATGGAGATGGTTCGTTATGATGCTATCGTAGAACTTGTACAAAAATCACTAAATGCTTAGTGATTGCTAATCATTGCCAAAACACACACACACTGTCTTATGGTGTGGGAGACCTCTCACCACAATACCCTCTTACAATGGACACAAAACTGGCAATGAAAAACACACTAAAACACTTTCTAAAATCAAGATCAACCGATAAAACTCAAAATACACAAGTCACCTTGAATTCACCAAACCGTATTGCACAAATGGAAGGACGAAGATTTGAACGTCGAATCACGCCTTTGATGCACCAAACCTCAATTTATTGATGATGAAGGAGCATGTACAATAGTGGTTTTGAGATTTGTGGAACTCACGCTCTCTCACTTGCAATGTGTAGCTTGAAGGCTTCTCTCACACCAAGAGTGAAGCTCACAAGTGGTTGCTACACCTAAGTCTCTCCTCACGCATAGACTTAGGGTTATGCTTTTACATAACCCTAAAAAACAAGACATAGGGCAATCCACAAGCCATAAATTCACACTCGAAAGGTTCAAAATCTGATCCACAAGCTCATTAAAGAGCACCACACATGTGCACTCCACTATCCAAAAGTAGACCACCTTACAGCCTAATGCAAATATCTCTCAGACTATGTAGAATTTGTAAAAGCTTCTTTCTAAGAAGTTGTAGAGCACAAAAAAATTTGTTCAAAACTTGTGAGAATCGTTCTAAAAAGATGCTTTTAAGTAAGAAAATTTTGATTGATAAAATTATGACTTGTAGGTAGTCTGCCCTTTGTATGTCAAAATGTATAAGGATTTTGAAAAAGACATCCCTCAATGTAACTCAATGTAGAGAAAAAAAGATCAATTAAGATGCATGAGGATCATCCTTAAAACACTTTTTTATTTAAGTTATCTTTGTTGCAAAAACGAGTTGGAAGTTTTTGCTACTTTTTGCTTACTCCACTACAAAGCTTCAATGGTGCTCTACAAACCTCATGCTTTGATATCGATTGTGAGTGCACGTACCCAAGAAGAGAGTGCAAAGATGGAGAGTAAGAGACCGTTCAAAGAAGAGAGACACAAACAAATGGAATCCTTGTCACAAATTGAATAGTGACTAGGGTTTGAGAGTCCTTATTATTTTGGAATGAATGGTGTACTATTGCCCTTTTATTTGAGGTTGGTGCATTGGGATTTACCAGACACAAAGATTCAATGGTGCTCTACAAATCTCATGCTTTGGTACTAGTTGTGAGTGCACAAGAGCAACCCAAAATGATAGTGTAGAGGTGAAGAGTAAGAGAGTGGAGAAGAGAGACACACATAGATGAAATCCTTGTCACAAAATGAATAGTGACTAGGGTTTTAGAGTCCTGATTACTTTAGAATGAATGGTGTATAGCTGCCCATTTAGTTGGGGATGGCGCATTAGGCTTTAAAACCCTACCATGTCCTCTGTAACCTTGAACCATCCCAAAGAAGTGAAATCATTAGGTAGGGACTTTATATTAGCACATCATGGATTGTTCCTGCATAGGTGTAGGGTACACAGATGTTTGTATATAGAGAGCATCTTCTTCATACTCTTGAGGATGGATTTCTCATTTTTATGAGATATATAGACACACATATGTGACAATAGTTGAGATGCATCTTTGGTCAAATGCACACCAATTTTCATCATTGACAATAATAGAGTAGTGCCCATGTTGGTATATCCAACCAAGACTAGAGGGCATTTCGATTGCAATATTGTGTTTATTTAAAGGTGAAAGAATGATTCCACTCCGTATCATAAGAGAAATTTGGGTCAGTTTTAAGAGTTCCGGACTACCAAGACTAGTGATATGTAGGCTTATACTTGCCTTTGATACATTTATGAGTGACATCACATACATGAATCGAGGGCACGCACATTGAGAAATGAAATTACTCTTTTTCCCCTCGTAGGCACAAATGTAGGATGTATCTAGTGCTACTGCATAAGGGATAGCTCCCTACTTACATGTGTGTTGCTCGAGGCTTGAGACTCTAAGGGCCGCCACTTTACCAATTCCTCCTTCAAAGAGGATAGCATTGTTAGATATGAGGCTAGGCATAGCCGCTTCTTGACTATGGAGGAGATAGATATCAAACTATGGAGACCCATGCATCAAATTATGGGATGAAACCCCTCCCTTGTAATAGTGTATCCTCCCCTTCAAACTTTGGTTTCCATGGCTACACCCGGCCCATGTTTGCATGGCTTTACATACCAGTTTCCTTTATCCATTTTACATACCATGCTTCTACTACAAGTATGATATAGTGGTTGTAATTTTGGCTCTCATTTTGGCCTTTTGCAGATATTGCGAGTATCCATTTCGTCTCTCTCTCTCTCTCTCTCTCTCTCTCTCACACACACACACACACACACACACACACACACACACACACACACACGGTCCATCCCCAACCCCCGTAGCTGCAAGTGGCTGAAGCTTCCGATCACAAGCCAACGCTCCTAAGTCCTGGTGAGATGCTGGAGCTTCCGACCAGAAAATGTTTATTTAATTATCACGAGGTGCAAATAATAAGCATGCAGAAGGGCCAGGACGCGTTGCGCGTTGGTCCACGTCTCTCTCTGCACTCCCTCCCACCTCCTTGTAACCTTGAAAATTAGCAAGCACAAATCTTTAGTAGAACTTCTTCATCCTGCATGCGATCGTGAGCAATGACACACTTGTCGCTTACACCTTTGCTTGTGTCATTTTGACAAAGCATGATCCTTGTTGACAGGCCCAAGAGCTCAAGTTCCAAACATGGGCACATCAACCTTCTTCTTTAATCCCCCTCCTTTCATAAATCATTTGGCGTTGTACCGCTCCTCACCACTTGTTCTCTCTCGCTTGCAATGTTGTCTTCCACTCCGGCATCTTCTCTTTAGTTTACTGGCTCATCTTGCATCTATGCCAGCTTGTTGTGTTGGGTGCCTAGGAGACAGCCTCAATCTCACTTGTGTGTGCTCTCGCAACTCGCGGCTAGATAATATAGTATAGTTGCAAATCCGTATCTTCCCAGAAACAAGGTGGAGCATTCCATTCTAGAAGGCAAGGCCATCATACTTTTCCAATTGTGCTATAATTCAAGGATAAGGTTGTGTAAACGAAAGTTTCTTATTACCTTAGCGAAAAAGCAAAGAAAGTAACCGGAAATAGAGAGGAGGTTACATATTTTGATGCACACGCTCATTCTCACTTTCACAAAAGAGAGAGAGAGAGAGAGAGAGAGAGAGAGAGAGAGATTCATTTTCTTTTTCGGAGGTCACATACGACCCATGGGATATAAAAAAAAGGCGAACAAGCAACATCTCCTCTCTTATAAAAGAGAGAGAGAGAGAGAGAGAATGGTTGGCATAACCAGAGGGGAGACTCCATGTTCTACAAGATCAAGTAGTACATGGGGCCTTAATAAGGCAACATTCTCTCTCTTTCTCTCTTGTACACACACACAAACACTCACTAACGCATATACCATGGAAACTTTTGAAATATCATAGTAACTAGTATGTGACCCGTGCCTTGCTGCGGCTAAGAAGAAGCAATCGTGGCACTCTCCTCCCTTACCTTCCCGCACAGGTGGCAACATGTACATATATACAATAGTATGTGACCTGTGTGTTGTTGTGGTCGTGAAGAAGTAACTGAGGCACTCTCCTCCCTCACCTTCTTTGAAGGTGACAACATATATATATGTGTGTGTGTGTGTGTGTGTGTGTAAACACACACACACACACACATGCCTGTGCATTGATAGCGGGCTAGCCATGATCTTAGAAGACGATTCACACAATTAAATGCACTCTTGTCAAATCTGATAATGGGATTTCCACAAACCTACTCTTTTTACTAACTCTCTCTCTCTCTCTCTCTCTCTCTCTCTCTCTCTCTCCCATCCCTGTGACAAACTTGAACTACATTTGGAGTTGGTATGTGGATGGATTAATTTTTCCATAAACAAGCAATCCCTCTCCATTTGTAGAAACATACTTAACCTTCGAGTTTTCATTAGTCTCTCTCTCATGTACACACATCTCGTGTATGCGTGGGTACACACACTCATCACAACAATCAACAACTCAGTGGGGGATGGGAGGGGAGGGGGGTAGCACAATTGCTCGTGACACATGGAGGTGTCAATTTTTCAAAAACTTTAAGAAAGAGTATAAGAGTGCCTCTTTAGAACTATTTTTAGAAAATTTAAAATATAAAGTTACACAATTTGTTAAAATAATATCAATATTGGTCTTGAAAATTTTCCCTTAAAAAAGTATCCAAATATATCTTGAAAAGACAAATTTGCATCAAGAAGAAAAATCCCCCTCAAATTTATATTTTTTCTGTGGTTTACTCTAGTAGAGTAGAAAGTCTTTTGTAAAAAAAAAAAGTATGTCATTTGTTTTTTCATTGTCAGAAGGCTTTTCATTCATACAATTTGCTTCTCATTCATACAGTCTTACCCTTCAATTATATATATATATATATATATATATATATAATATAGATGTGTATATATGTAAGTATGTATGTATGTATGTGTGTGTATATATATAATATATATATAGATGTGTATATATGTATGTATGTATGTATGTATGTGTGTATGTATATATATGTATACATATAAATGGGAATATTTAAAGAGAGAGAGAGAGAGAGAGAGAGAGAAATTAAAAATTTCGTTTTATTCCCAGCACGTAATAGATTGGTTATCCAAATTCCCTTCTAAGGAACAAATTCAGAGTCCTATATTTATTGGAGGTAGAACTAATCTTCTGCTCCTCCTCCTCTCTCTCTCTCTCTCTCTCTCTCTCTCTCTCTCTCTCTAAAAACCGAGGATACTTTGATGTGAATAGTTGTTGAAAATCAACATCTCTCTCTCTCTCTCTCTGATCTTTTCTTTTCATTGATCAGTGGCTCTATACCGTTTGATCTCTCTCCCTCTCTCTCTCTCTCTCTCTCTCTCTCTCTCTCTCTCTATATATATATATATATATATATATATATTATTTATATTTATATACATACGTCACACACACAACGTCTCTTTGCTCTCTTCTTCTTGTTGATTGGCTCGCTCTTTTAGCACACACAACCTCTCTCTGCTCTCTTCTTCTCTCTGAATGATGCCTCTAATCTCTCTCTCTCTCTCTCTCTCTCTCTCTCTCTCACACACACATACACACACACACATATACACATGCATGCATGCTCGTGCGTTTGTAGTGGGCTACCACTCTCTCTCTCTCTCTCTCTCTCTCTCTCTCTCTCTCTCTCGGGTGATAAACTTAAACTACATTTAGACCTGACATGTGGTTTGCTTAACTTTGCGATAAGCAAGCTAGTCCCCCTCTATTCATAGAAACATACTCAACCTTAAGTTTTCCTCTCTCTCTCTCTCTCTCTCTCTCTCTCTCTCTCTCTCTCTCTCTCTCTCGTTACACACACTCATCGTAACAATCAACAACTCAGTGGGAGAGGGGACGGGATAGCACGTTTGCTTGCGACATGTGGAAGTGTCAAATTTTCAAGAACTTTAAGAAAGTATATAAGAGTGCCTGTCTAGAGTAATTTCTTGAGATATTAAAATACAAAATTACAAAATTTGTGAATATAATATCAATTTTGATCTTGAAAAAATCCTTTTGAATTCTTTCACCAAATATATCTTTAAATTCAAAAGTCAAATTTGCATTGAGCAATAAAATTCCCCTCCAATTTACCTTTTTTCTATGGGGCATATTTAACATGATACATTTACCCTCTTGTGTAGGTGAAAAGTCTTCTGGCAACTGAAAAGAAATAAGTCTTTTGACTTTTTATTATCAAAAGGATTGTCCAATGGTTATTCCTACACTCTTACCCCTTCACTTTTGCACTTTGCATTAGATGTTTTGTAAATTTTTTTGAAGTGAACCAATGAGTGACACGTGGAGGCCCTTTCTTTCCTTTAAATTTTTAAGCTGCATTATATATAGTATAGATAGATAATCTCAAGAGGCTATCCCACCCCCCACATGTGGATCCTGTGTATCCTCTCTTTACCTTTATAATACAATTATACCTTCCTCCAAAAACAAAAGTACAAATCTCAAGATACCTTAAAGATCAATCTAATGGAGGTTGAACACATAACATATTGTTCAACACAAAAATAAGATAAACAAAATATATACAAACATACATACATGCGCGCAAACACATGTAGTATTTGGAAATGGCATGCCACTCAACATTTTCAAGCTATGTGGGTCTTGTGGTCATGCTTACATGCAGTAGAGACAAAGAGATACATGCATCCGTGCGCACGCACACACACACACACACAGTATTTGGTAACGGCATGCCACTCAAGATTTTCAAGCTATGTGGGTCGTGCAGTCATGCCTACGGTAGAGACAAAGAGATACATTTAGCATAATTGTGAAGGTGAATGATGCAATACAAGTCAGACCTAGAGCAAGTGGACATTTGGGAGGGTACACTCGCAGCAAATATGACACGAGCTTAATGCAAAGAGTAACTTGCTTGATAAATCTTAAAAAATATATAGGACTACGTTTACAAATAGGTGCTTTAATTGCACCTTGGAACAAAGTGCAATTAAATTGCAAAGAGTAACTTGCTTGATAAATCTTTAAAACTATATAGGACTACGTTTACAAAAAGGTTCTTTAATTGCACTTTGGAACAAAGTGCATATCAACAGAAAATCATTTTGTCCTCTTATCATTTAAGTAGAGGATCTTTTTTTGATTCCCATTTAACATACAAGAAAGATATGATTTCCTATCATTCAGCCTTCCTAAGGCCGATGAAAGTTTGGCGTGAAGACTTACACACAATGTAAGTCAGCCGAAGGAATCTATGATGCGGTAAGAGGCTCTTCCTTTTGCATGTGAGGGCTCCAATAACTTGATAGTCATGCTCTGACTGGCTAACCATGGAGGTGGAGGGCTAGACTATTTGTGCTATAGTTAAGTCAAAAGGTGGATTCCACCTCAGTACTTTGTTGTTGCATTATGGCCAATCATAGCATCAACCTCTAAGTGCTAACTAAGAGAGAGAGAGAGAGAGAGAGAGAGAGAGAGAGAGAGAGAGATTTCATTATCATTCCTAAAGAGTAAATATGACCGATAAGATTGATGGAAACATATCATGTGCTGTATGTGGATAATAGTCCATGTTGTGGTTGTGGGAGAGTTGTGTGTAGGGAAAGCTCATGCTAGAAGCGGTGGAGAAAAATGTTAAGGTGTTCACCAACCTACATCTATCTTGTTGCTGTAATGGGGAGAACCTCCGTCAAAATTGTCAATATGAAGGATGTTGTTGACTAGAATAGTACATAGAGGCTGTAAGGGGTTGTCAAAACCTTGCAAAGCCCAATCACAATTCACTCAAATCAAATAGCAATCCCAAGTGAGCATTGATCACCAAAATCTAGGGTGGCACGTGCAAGCCAAATGTGTGTAATTCATTAAGCTAAATGATGACTCTAGTCAAAACAAAAACTACCACAAAGGTAGATAAGAACTAGCATAGAAAATCTATGGCCCCAAATTCATGCTTGGACTGTCAGATAAAAGAGTAATTCCTAATATCACATCTAATTTCAACATGTCAATTTCTACAAACGATGCACTCAATACATCTCGATTGGAAAGCTCTAACCTCTTCTATGCTTAAAACTCAGAACAGACTCATAAAACATAGATCACAAAGAAAAATAGCAAGAGTAGGGTCACAACCAAAACTTGCAAGTGACTGTAAATGTTCCTGCATGGAGATCTTTTCTAGAAGCACAATAACATTCTCAAACTTGAAAATAGACCTCGCACAAGAGAGATGGAAGGAAACAAAGTAAGAGGGTAGATAGAGGTACTAAGTAGACTATGCACTTTTCCAAAATGTTGTAGTTTTCAGAATATGATGTTCCAACTAAAGAAGATGCAGATTGCGACCGACAAGATTTACCAATTCAAACTTTAAGATCACTGGATCAAGGAACCGCCGTGTGTTCGAAGGAGTTCCTGAGGTGGCAAGCCTTGCAAAAATTATACAAGAAAGCAGAGTGCTAATATGGACGCTCGGGCGCAAGCAAAACTTGGATGATTGGTCTAGGGTTATGTGTGCCTTGTTGTCAGCGGAATGCTTAGGTAAGGGAAAAATCATGAAACCAGAAGATTAGTGAAGAACATGATAATGAACCTGGTGTATCAAGGGCATGGGGGCAGGTCTTTAGGGGTGGCTCCCCAAGTAGCTAATGTGAGCTTGATCTCTGGATGATGTCATGGCTCGGCACGAGCATGGCAAGTTCTTGTAATTTTTTTGAGATGATCAATATAATTCACTCACAATTGTGAGTTTTACTAAAAAAAAAAGATCACTGGATCATGGAGCCCTCGATTTATGTATCAAAGCTAGCTTCAAGATTAAGTCAAACAATAGAGAGCAATGACACCTGTAGTGAGTTCAACGAGGATTAAAAATCTGTGGTTTATACTTCCCCATGTCTATGGATTTGCAAAGGACAAAGATCAATTATGTGGTTGAATAGAAGGTTAAACCAACAATCAAAGTGGGCAATGTACATAGGGAGGACTAAAGTTTTAGCCGAAGGGCTTCACCTCAAAATATGTAGATGTAGCACGAGTCCACCTAGAGGGGTTTTTCTATATATCAAAGAGCTAGAGAATTACATGTATGAGAAGGGTTTCGAAATAAAAGATTTTAAAAAGTTTACAATTAATGAAAGAAATAAGATCCTTTTGGCGTGTGTATAGAGAGGTTTTATAAATACCTAATGATTGCTCATGCTTTGAATATTTTTGAAATGTGGATCCCCGGCCTTTAAAACAAAAACATTGGTGACACTATTAAGTATAGGTTAAACCCATATTCCATGTCTATTACACCAAATTTCTTGTCAAATCCTTAGTTTGAGGGCATGATTATAGAAGACGGAAGGGTGGAAGCATGAATAAATGGGCAAAAACCATGTATTTGGGACATAGCTATTTGGAGAGTGTAGAAGCTCTCTAAAAACTTCAGAAGCTGAATATTTTAAAAAAATTATTCCGGAATGGACATGTAACAACCCTGATTTACCTCACCTCTCTCTCTCTCTCTCTCTCTTTAAGTATGGAGCTTGATTTACGCCTCGTAATTTTTTGTGTTAAAAACGCACGTTGTCGAGAAATTTGCGGTCTTGCTAGGAAAGCACCGGGCTTATCGTTGTGAGAGTTTGTGAGAGAACTAAAAAAAACTATATGAAGGAGTTAAACCATAGATGCCATGAAGACTAGGGTTTGGAAGGAAGTGGAATCAAAGAAGTCCCACTCTTTCTCTCTTGCACTCACATGTAAGGTCTCTGACCCGATCACAAGAGCACCCTTGTACCGCGAAATGAATACAATGGAATAAGTTACTATTTTTAGCAGTTTTCCAGATTCTGTCAGTGCCATGATGTTTAGAATGTTATAAAGCTTGAAAATGTGAATTAAAATAATTTTTGTGAAAAATTTCCAAAAATAGTAAGTTTTTAGTCACCCGAACCGTCCAGTCTCGACCGTCTCGAAAAATTGCACCCGTACCCCAAATTTGAAAAAAATGTATTTTCGGACCCGGGGGGCTGCTAAATATGGTAGGTACTCGGGCCAGTACGCCTTAGTTAGAGCTTCGTATGGCAATTTACGGCATCAAAATCCGATTCGTATGACCCGTTTTAGCCTAGAACCAAATTTCCTAAAAATTGTCCGGGGAGGTACCGGGGGCCCGGGACTGTGTGGGAACAGGTCCCAGGCCACTCCAGATCAGCTTTAGCAGCTAGGGGGCGCCCTCTTGCTTTGTGGGAGTCTTGGGAAAGCTGCCAAGCATGCAACTCAGTCTCAGAACCAGTTAACCAAGCCAACCTGACACTTGGTGGGCAGAGAACTGGACTTGCTATGCTTAACTGGAGAAGCTCCCAGATGCATTTAGCAACCCAGATCGATTTTCAGCCTATAGGAGCCTATTTAAAGACCTGCATACACACACACACACACACACTTATGATCACACACACACACACACACAGTACATACACACACACCCACATACATTGGGGAGGTGCTGCTGAATCACACACCTATTGAAGAAGAAGCAAGGAGGGAGGTGTTGCCGAATTTTCATCTCAAGAAGTTCGATTAGATCAGAGAATTGAGAAGATTACCAACCCTAATCACGCTCTTTCTCCAAGCTAATCATTTAAAGTAGTGAGAAATGGCCCCGGTTAAGAGGACGCGCTTCGGTGGTGCCCATGATCGCGAAGCAGGAACGAGTAATGTCATCGGAAAGGGGAAGGCTCCCATGGACGAGCAAATACCGGCCATCTCACGGGCCATTGATGAAGAAGTGGAAGAGGTAGATCATATATATTTTTTTTTTCAAGTTGTTTAAATTAACATTGCATACGCTAGTTAGGAATGCTCATATCCCCAAACATGTTGGAGAAATCCGACGGAAACCTCGGCATTGAATGCATAGTACATTTAAGTATAAAATAGGAAAGAAATGATTGATGGGTATGCTGTTTGCAAGAGGAAAGAATGTTTGCTAGGGAAAATTTAGCTCGACATGTTTATTTTATTTTCAATGTTTCCAATGTAGAGTTCCTCGTTAAGGGCTCTTGAATCCACGACTTGCTTTCTATGCGGTGGATACCCACAACTTGCTTTCTATGCGGTGGGAACCCACGTCTTGCTTTCTATGCGGTGGGAGTGTCCATGACGTGCTTTCTATGCGGTGGACATACTTAGTTGTATGGGCAGCTAGGCGACAACGGGAGGAGTGAACTCTCGCTGGAGGGGGGATGTTGTACCTCCAGAACATTGGAATTTTTATGAATAAGTTTGAGTAGAATTTTTACTAGAATTCTGTCTTGGTGTTGTTTGCAATACTGGTTGAAGGGCTGTTTTAACGAACCATGTGATTCGGAATTAAACAAGGAACATTTATGTTGAACAACCTTTGTGGTAGTAATTAGGCCACACGATGAAGTGTGAGTGTGGGGGTGGAAAGTGGGGGCTTGGCTCAGGTTGCCAATGCCTATGAGAAGGGTGGTCCCGATTGGTCAGGAACTCTCTATCCCCATAGTGCTTACTCGATATTAGTAACGCTCATTGCCCCTAGAGCGGGGAATTCTCGAGAGTACGTGCCTCTGAAACATGGGGAAAAAGGCACTCGAGGCTTCTCTCCTCTTGGAAGGTGGGTCATAGGATCGCTAGATAGGTTAAGTACGCTTCCCCTGCGAGGTGGAGCTAGATCTCCTTGCTAGTAGGCTCGAACTCGACTCACTTTGTGATGAGAGATCGTCCGCTAGTGGAACCCTGAACCATTTTGTTTGCTTCTGCTATAGATCTAGTGGCCACCAGGTTTACCATCAGATCCGTTGTTTGATACGACAGGGTGGGGACCTCACACTTACACACACAAAGAAAGAACACAAAAGAGAATATCAAAACAACACAAAGATGAAAACATCAAGGCTATGGTCATATCGTATCATGGGTAATATGAAAGGGTTAATAGATGAGTTAATGGCATTCAATCGTGGTTGACCGAATAGGCTATGAATTGTTCCTTGGAATTGTAGTTTTGTGTTTACCATAATATATATATTTTGTCTAGTGATTGGGATTAATTGTGTGTACAAATCCTCTTGGTTCATAGCAAGATAACTACGCTTACATCAAAAGAAAAGTTATAGTCTATGAGAGGTAGTATGATGGGATCCGGTGATAGAAGTATTTCATTAAGCCTTTCTGGGCCAAAGAGAAACACTATACGTTGTTGAAAGTGTATTTTACGGCTAATCCATACGTTAATTCTAATAGATCGTACAGAGTGAAAGCGATAGAAATTATCATTATGTGGATTATTCATCTAGGATAACTCTAGTATGTGAAAAATGTTGATATGAGAGAAGAGAAGAGAAAAGAAGAGAAGAGAGTTTCCCTCCCAAGCCCTATTCTTGTTCGTAGGCAATAAGGATACTGCGGGGAGAGATGTAGCTGTAGCAAGGAGAACCTAAAATTTGTAGAGAGGATGAATTACTAAGAGTGATAGAGATAGGTTTGGTTAAGGATATGAGATTAGGTATATATATATATTGGATTAGAGATGAAAAAGAAAACAACAAGAAATCAAGAAAACATCAATGTAGAACACATCTTACTTGACAAACCCTTCGGCACCATTATTGATGGAGAGAGAAGAAGAGGGGAGAATTCAACGTTGATTGATACGCCAAGTCCAAGACCTTCTTTGATTAGAGTTGATCTTCCAAGGATAGCGTGCAAGAATGGCTAGTCTTCCTCTAGGAGAAAGTGTAGGCTTAGGCTTATGTTAAGTACAATTTGGCATTACTACTCACTCCCTCATGAATTCCTCTCATCAATGGCTTGAATGCTTGAGTCCTTTTCAAGGAAGAAGAGGTCCTCTTTTATAGGTGAAGGGAACCCCCAAGGGTTTTCACAAGAAGAGAGGAGCCAGTGTGAATAGAAACTGGAAAAGTTGGAAATGAGCTGTCCCTGCATGATGTGGGCAAACTGGGGTCCAATATTTTGATCATATCTCCTCAACCTTGACTCCAAATAAAAAAGTAAAAATATGGGCAAAAAATTCAGCTCATTACCCACGACTTCCTTTTTATATGCATTTTTCAATTCGGATTGGAACCTTGTGTAAACAATTCATCAAAATAGGGTACAATTTTGGCAGCAAAAGTCTTCTCGTGGTCCCCTTAGCCTAGACTTTTATTTGATTCTGATGGACACCTCATGCCATATGAAAGCATGACATTGTTCCTTGACAAAGTTTTGTAATCATGCTTGCAATAATGCATTAGAATAAGTGTATCTTTGAAATCATGCCACCTAGTGTCCCACTAGGATTTGATTCCCTCCTAGTAGCTATTTAAAAAGAAATATAAGGAAAATATGAAAAATACATAGAATATATATATATTTGAGTTTACCCTAGATATAAGATCTAGATAGGGTGTGAGATGATAATGAGATAGTAGAAATAAAGAATCAATGCTTTTTTGCCTCAAGCTAAAGAGACGGACCTATTGATGCTTTTCCCATAGTATTTTCTGATGGTAAAGTAAGAATAGGTTACCCTTGAGATAGAGAATAGGATGAGATAGAAGCATATTATTATACTTAAATATGCATATGTTATAAGACCTAGGGTCACTGAACCTGGGATCCTCCTCCCTACCGCCCCTTATATAGGCTAGCTCCTAGAACTTGCCCTAAGCGGATCCCTAGTCTGCGCTTGTCCAGTCGGCCCCTGGCCTAGGTCCCTGACCCCCTAGGTTGGGCCGTGCCCTGTAGGACCCTTGTCCTGACATTACTCCCCCCTTAAGGAAGAGTTTTCGTCCTCGAAAACACAAGTAGTAATATCTTCTTAAGAATACTGATGTTTTCAGTGAGCCAGTTGTCTGTATGATCGATAATTGGTGCAGTGAGGAGGTTCAATGAAACCAAGAGCAACATCTTGATTTTCAACATTGTTGTACGTTTGCCACCACTTGGGTCTATATGGTAACTCCATTTATGACTCACTTGAGTCTAAGAGTTGTCCAAAGGCATAACCGGTTTCCAGATCTTCTGAAGGTACTGGATAATGCAATGAAACCTTGGCGTAACTTTTCATGCAGTTATGAGCGTGCTCATCCCTAATGAAGATTACTTGCCAACATACTTTGTCATCACACCTGGTAAGTCCATGACGTATGAAAGTATTGATCCAATCTCCAACCCCACCACAAGAGGTGTTCAAAAGTCGAAAATCGTACTTAAGCAAATTCTAGAATAAGGAGAAAAACATCTATTCAGAAATGCGTTGTGCTAACGTATGCTCTTAGCGGATCCTTTAGCACAAGATTAATCTTTGTAATCTGCCTATCCCCTTGGATAACTGACAGTACTGAGGTGTGTTTTCCTCACAGTTTACAGACAGTCGTCCCAGATAACTGATAAACGGGGAATCACAGCAGTGTTTAACATTGGTGAAGAATCAACAATGTTTGAATAACCATCGTGGTAAACTTGAAAAAATCCCCAAAGGCCCTAACCGAGCCATGACCTCTATTGGTGATTAGTAGATCCAAAAGTAATCTCATAGATATAGTGTACATAGAGTGCAAAATGCTTCATAAGAAACAACCTGAGGAATATGCATGCCGTTCCAAAGCAGCCTTTTCTAAACACTAGGGCCCATAACACCTAGTGTGCATGCATTTAGCAAAAACTAACCCGAACCTGTATATCCATAATGAGCCTTGCCAATACTTATGGCAAAATGTGATGCGCGTAGCGCACATTAAAGAAAGAATGTAAATAGTTCTAAAAAGAAACTAAATACTTCCAGTCGCAATCTTTTGCAAACCTTGCTGAAACGTCTGAATGGCAATAGAAGGTAAAACATTGATCACTTCTAGGTACAGACAATGAAACTTTTTCATTAACAACTTATAGCCTTGCTAGATGTATAAACAACCATCTGTAATGTTGTTTAGCAGTACTTGTACCTTAACAAGTCATTCTAAGTATTCGACAATTTCTGGCCACGAAATTGCTCCTGATACATCGTGCTAAAAATGGTCTAGAAAACAGATGTGATCAGCACCTAGGGACTTTGTCGTGACACATAATTGAAATAATGGCGCCAGTGTCAGTCCAGAGACTCATATTCTCCACACGTGGAATATATCTCATGTAAAGATGTGTAAAAAAAAACATCCTTCAAGTACAAGATGTACTTGTGTGTGGAGGTAATTACAAACACTCTACGACGGGAGTGAGAGGGACCCTCATTAGCCTTGTTCCACACTCGCTAAACTGAACTCCTTGAGTTCCTAGACCATGTTGTATCCCATGTGACAACATGTGCCAAATTGAACCCGACAAGTAGGTTTGTAACAGCATAAGACAAAAAGATAGATTGGACACTTGGCCCAAAATACTTTGTGCCGACATGCCCTTGGCATGGCTCTGTAACATTCAAGCGTACTTAGACGTCTTGAAAAACCAAGAAAAGCATACTAAAAATGGAATAACACCAAATCAATATATGCGTACCTGGAGATTTGAACGTAATGTACACTTACATGTATTCCAATGGGGAGGAGCACGTCCCCTACCTAAAAAAACAAACAACATTGCACTAGAAACCCTAGGTGTTTCCTGTGCAATCAAAGCCCTTGGATTAGAGTCTACGTAGTCAAAACCCTTGGTAAGACTCTTTGTAGAAACTGCTCAACTAGCAGATCACGGTGACTAACATAGTCAACCGTGTCTAGAATGATTGGAATCAACTTGAAAAGTGTGTCCATCCGCATTTGGTAGATTGCAGAATTATTTCCTTGAAAGTATAACTGGGAGAGATCAACTGTGATCCTCGATGCAGATCAAACTGTGATCCTTAATGCCTATGGGGTGATTTAGTAAGCACGTGCTTGGTCATACCCCGAAACTGTGATGCCGTAGACACTCGTAGTGTTGTAGAGCAAGAAATCCTCCGAAATGACGAGACTCTTGCCCGTCAATTAACGTCAGATGTTCGATGTGTACTCCACTGGGCAAATATGTTTGATCCTAAGAACAATAACCCAAGGAATGGCAATAGTTGGATCTTACCCAAGATCTGCCAATGGCTCTTAGACAACCTGTGTGTGGCTCCTAGCTCTTATGATATTTAGTGTTCAATCGATAAACCGATGAAAACTAATGTGAATGGCATCTTGGCCCATTTCTAGCTGAGAGTTAGAGCTCCTTGGCTCATGCTGACCTCCAAACAAAACATGTATGAAAAGCTTCTTAGGAAGTTTTCATTATTCTTGAGAAAAATAAGAAAAAGAGAGAGAAGAGTAGCATGCTTGGGCTGAGAGAGGGGACAGAAATCAGAAGCCACAGCTTGACCGTCTTACCATGTATGGGGTCGTGACTGTAGAAAAATGACTTAAAATGGCACTTTGCCTGTGAAATATGTCGTAGATTTGAGTTCCATTTAGTGGTAGTGTGCGTTGACAGCAACCATAAATTTAAACTATCCAAAACTTAGTATGTCTGTGACAGAGTGCCTGGTGTGATGGCTGAAGCATAATCTTTGTAGCGGTGGAATTTATGCCACCTAGTTAGCATGCCGTGCATACAGATTGTAAAGCCCTTGGCGAGAGTGACGGCCTCAAACGGGAGAGCCAAAACCATTAGTGCCTTGCACAATTTAAACTGGTTGGGATTTTGTGAGGTAGTATTCCCTATTTTTCCAGTTTGTCAATCTTGTGTGTCATTGGTCGTGATTCCGAGTCATTGGGCAGTACCTTGGCACAAGGGAGAAGCCTTGCTTCATGAAAAATTGTCAAAGGACTTTGCTTGTACACAAGAATTAGTTTCCAATGTAAATGTATAAACATGGAAAAAAAAATAAACAATACTAAACATGGTCTAACCTGATCATCCTGCTGTAACCAGTTGTCTTGAGATGTGGGAAAAAAACTCGCTCAAATGTAGATCTTCACCTCCTTTGCGCGAGAAAAAGTTGGCTTGATATATACAGTAGTCATAGGGAGAACTTTCCCAAGGGTGTGTGCTCATAGCATACCCCAGACAGGAAACAGCTTAATGTAGGAGTCGTAAATTGAAGCCTTGGTTCCTTCCAAAACAGGTGCAGTAAAAGGCCATGCATGTCCTTTTAAAGATTTGAATTTTGCCATGCATCATTCCAATCTTTAAACAAATCCACGTTTTGGTACTTACACTAATTTGCACAGGCCATGCTTGTGAGCCTAAAGTGTATGCATATTATATGCACATCTATTGCATATCGTAGTGAGGCAGTCCGGGGCGGGCAACAAGAAGAGTGGCCTCTAAGAACCCTTGTAGGCTCCCGTGCTGCTCAATTGGGTTGGGGTTGGAAAAAACAACAAACACACACACAAACCCACAACCTAACCCTACACAAATTTGGGGCACCACCTAGTTTTGGATGCGAACTAGGACGCGTAAAGAGAGAGAGAGAGAGAGAGAGAGAGAGAGAGAGAGAGAGAGAGAGAGAGAGAGAGAGAGAGAGAGATAGTGCTCGGGCTGCTTTGAAATGTATCGGCAATGATCAAGCAAACACACTTATATATGTAAGAAAGAGAGAGAAGAGGGAGGGGGTGCTTGTTGCATTAATACCTTCTTACAAATCTGTCATGACCGATCAAAGTGAGATTAGTATTTTTTCAACATAGCTTGAGTAAATTTCACCACGACAAATCACAAGAAAAGCCACCCTAATCACTGTCTTAAGGCCAGGGGAGTCCTCTCCACCCTGTCGCCCTCTTACAATATGTGGGATTTATGGCTATTTTGATGAAAACACCCAAACACAAGCTATCAAGAACTAAAAATATCACCAAGACACTTACACATCATTGTTGTCCATTACTTCACGTTGGAAGAGAGACAAAGTATCCAAGCTTAGTCCAAATCCACCCTCCTTGATTCAGTAAATGTTGGGCTTACACTAGTAGTTCTCGTGCTAATCACCCCTATTACAACCCCTATTACGACAATGAGCTTCCACTCAAGAGCTCCTTCTAGAGAGGTTGAGCTTGGCTTCTCAAGCTATAGCATAGTGCTCTTGCTTATTGCTCTCCCTTTGTGCTAGCTACACCCTCCTTTTATAGCAATTTTGAAGGCTAGGGTTACTCCTCTAACCATGGTTTGGTTAGATTTTCAGCACTTATCTAATTTCTTTTGCTTGGAATTATCAAGAAGTTGGTGTGGATAGATGAAGAAGAGAGAGAGGAGAGAAGTGGAGGTGATAGGACTTTTCATAGTAGGTTAGTGTTAGTAAATTAGTAGAGTTAGTTATTTTATTGATTTACAAATGGAATTGGATATTTACAATGGGAGTATCCAAGTAGGATAAAAATAACGAAGAAAAAACTCTTAATAGGTAAGAAAACACGGATTTTTTACAATGTTGATTCTCCAAGTGTCTTGAGTAGGGTCAATTTTGACGCTTGTTGACGGTCCACTAGCTTTGACGGTACGTTTTTTTCACTCTTGAACTTCCTTTGGGAGCCAAGGTAATTGAATATGAGTAATCAATCACCATGATGCTGTATTTCAAAAGAAGAGGCTGAATTTTATGGTTTTTTGATAGATATGGGTAATATGGATGAGGAAAAATGAGACTAGGTGGTCAATTTTGGAATGGAAGTGTGTGTAGGAAACATGAGTTCACCATGGTTTCTCTTATTCTTCAAGGTTTAGAAGAAGGTGAGTAGGGTGCAGAGAGGAGTGGTGAGAGAGGTGGGGATGATGAGTGGAGAGATGTGTGTGAAAGAGAAAAATGATAAAGTGGAAGAGGGAGTGTGGCTGCATAGCATGGGCAAACTGGTGTCCACAAATAAAATCCTAGCTCACAGCTCGTAGCTCAAAAAAATATGAAACAATTTGAGGTGAAAGTGCAGCTCACGAGCTACAACTTTTGTTTGTATCACCTTTTCAAATTCGGGGAGCATGTGATCTTTAAAAAATCAGCAAAACCGATTGTTTTTTCCACTGCACATGGTCCTTGTGAGGTCCTTCTTTGGATGATTCTTTTGAATACCTCCAAGAGTGAGCTCCCCATGGTGCATGCATGCATTCCACATACCCTTGACCTTATTTGGTAGGTCTATAATTGAAGATATTGTTGAGATCATGATATAAGTGAATAGTACAACTAAGAAAATCAAATATTGAGGGGTCTAAAAAAATATGTACATGTCAAATATAAATAATATAGGTGGAAAAAATATAAAGGGGTCAAAATAAATCTCTCTCATCATAAGTCTACCATAAAAAGATGAATATTTTTGGTGTTCTAATTTATGAGAGTAAAAGAGAATAGATGTAGGAAGGAAAAATCACAATAGTGAAAAAATATACACATAAATAAAACTAGTTTTTTTGGATTTTTGTTGGGATGGAGTTACACCAAAAATAAGAGAAGCTTGCATGAATTTTTTTTTATATGGAATAAAGAGTATGCAAAATGGTAAGAAAAAATATGGTAATGGTGAGTCAATGTACATAGCATAAATAACACACCATAGGTAGAAATATTTAAATAAATACCAAAATAATTATGAAAAATCCTTTTATTTAGGTCCTATATACAATGAAATATTTACACACAAATGGGTCATAATATACTTATATTTTTTATTTTTTTGGCTCAACTAGCCCAGTGACTAGCTAGGTGAGGGTTTTTAAGAAGATATAAGAAAAGTCCCCTAACTCACACACACCTATATACAATGAAATGGTAAGGATAGCCACAGTGTTTGGATGATTTTGGTAGGGTGGGTTAACTCACTATGGCAATTACGGAGAGCCAAAAAACGGCTATCAGTAGCTATCAAACAAATGCTGCATAACCAAAAAAATCAATTGCGTACCTTATCTAGTACACTTATTGACAAGGCTTGCTTCCAGAAGAATCAAATGAGTCACCAGCAAGAAGAAAACCAAGAAGTGATTTGTCGGAGCATCGAGTGAATGTGGCTCATAGCCATATAGATTGTTAATTGTAGAAGTATTGGATGTCTCCTTGCATGCCCTCTTGGCTGGGTTTAGTCCGATCTAGTGAAAAAAAAACAGGTAGACCTATTGCCTAGTTTTCCCCCAAAGTCCGTATGCTACTAGCATATTCCAAACTGACTTGCTTAAATTGCCAAAGCGTAGATGTTTTTGAAACTCCAGAGAGTACCCAATACTAGAAAAGATAGCTGAAGAAGGGTAGCTATCTTATTGCACCAAAGAAATCGCTACTTGGCAAGTTGGCGTGATAAAAAATTCGGCAATATTAGTTCAAAATTGTAAACTGTAACATGCTTACCGATGGACTGGAACAACCTGTGAGAGAGCCATGCTTTTTGCAGACTGTGGCAAAAATGCCCAACTGGAATCCATCTGACTCATAGCCGTGGATTCCAACAGTCAATGAAACCCCTTGGTTGATGCTCATAACTCAATGCAAGCCTTGCTTCCCGTAAATGTTGTGCAAATGAAAAAATAACAATGCATCTGTGCATGTAGAACCCTAAATTTTCCAATCTATGCAAAGTCAAGACTTGCTTCACTAGTCGTTGCAAACACTTAAATTGCACAATCAGATAAGAAACTGGTATGGCAGTACTCACGCCTTTTTGCATGCTATAAAGAACAAGCACATGCTTAACACGAAGGAAACTTCATACCTCATTAAGTACTTCTGTCGAATGCCCTGCTTTTCGCTTGCATGCCTTGCATAGTGTGATATATATTCGACTGTTTGTATGGCTGACATGATAGGTGCATGTTGCCTTGCTGGTCATCACGCATACTTGAACTTGAATGGTGGGTCCCCACCATGACGGTTGATGACCATCGAGCTGTAACCATACCATCCCAAAAACCTTAAGTGTAGTTTTCTGCAATCCAAAACCGCCACTTGAATGCCCCACGTGCCCATGTGCCTTTGGAAGAGTAATCTTGTGATTTGTCCAATCAAGAAGAGGGAAGGGGCCGATTGTAGGCACCTCCCTTAAGCGTGAGGTAGTCTAGTTGTGTGATGGGCGGCCGAAGTGGGAAAACAAGGAAACTTTAAAAAAAAAAAAACCTTGAGTTATAGCGATGGCGGCGAGCAACAATTAGCGCAAGAGAAGAGGCTTCCTTGAGGTGCTCCCTAGCAGAAACGGGAATCATCCCCCATGCTTGCACGCCTCGATGGAGCCAAGCCATGCTGAGTTATGTGCAGGTCGACGTCCTTGTTGTTTTTATGCGGGAGAACGCTCCCACAGGCATACCCAAAGGACTCGATTATGCAAGAGGTCGTGTTCCCGGTTTAGGGTTGCTGCACACGAGCAAAGCTCGGCCTTGATCTCCCCGCCTAGCAAGAGATCTTCTCCACGTCTCTCCATGAAAGAGAGAGAGAGAGAGAGAGAGAGAGAGAGAGAGAGAGAGAGAGAGAGAGAGAGAGAGATGCACAAGACATGCAAGGCCCCCTTCCTCCATAGCTCTCCCCCTGAGGTATGATACCAATATAAGACCTAGGGTAACTAAACCTGGGATCCTCCTCCTTACCGCTGATAGCCATTTTTCGGCTCTTTGTAATTGCCACAGTGAGTTACCTCACCCTACCAAAATCACCCAAACACTGTGGCTATCCCTACCATTTCACTGTATATAGGCGTGCGTGAGTCACGGGACTTTTCCCATATCTTCTTAAAACCCCTCAGCTAGCTAGTCACTGGGCTAGGTGAGCCAAAATAAAAAATAAAAAAAAATAAAAAATAAAAGTATATTATGGCCTCTTTGTGTGTAAATATTTCATTGTAAATATGGCCTAAATATAGGGATTTTTATAATTATTTTGGTATTTTATTTAAATATTTCTACTTAGGTGTGTGTTTTATTAAACATATGTACACCTTCTTTCATCCTCTTACACCATAAGTATATTTTTTGCCAATATGTACATACTCTAACCTTATATTTTTCCTTTATACAAATCACTCCCACATTTTCACCCTCACCCTTGTGAAAACAAAAAATTGATTTCTACTCATTGGTCAAGTTTATTATATTATTTACTTGCATACCTTTTCCTCTTTCACCCAAAATAATTCAAAGAGAGACCATATCATATGATTCCAATATCTTTCCATATCCATAACTCCTCCATATTTTTATTATTATTTTTACTCATTATTCTAACACCATGTGCTCATTGAGCAAAAGTCCATGAATAGTCCATACACTAGTCCCACCATGTATATATTTCTTTATTCACCAATAATCCTCCTCCATGCATGTGTCAAGGGCAACTTGGATGCTTTGTATTATGATATGACAAAGGAGGGGCTCACTCTTGGATGCATTGTACAAATTCAACAAAGGAGGGGTCCACTAAAAGACTTTTGCAAGCATAAAAACAGGCCTTTTGGTGAGAATTTTGGCACCTATCTCACCAAAAGAGAAAATGTAGTGGTCAAAAGAGAAAATTTGGAGCAGTGGTCAAAAGAGAAAATGTAGCCCACGCTTTGAATAATCACATCAAATGTTTTCATGATTTTTGGAGCTACCAGCGGTGAGCTATGATTTTTTGAGTGGACCCCAGTCTGCCCACTTTTTTCACAAGTAGCCCATAGTCTTCTCTCACCTCTTTCCACACTTCTACACACACACACACATTTCTCTCAATCCCTCACTCAAACCTGCACCTTCAATGGTTTCTCTCACCTTCTTCACCATTAACCTCCCCACTTACTCCCATAGCTCTCATATGAGCTCTCCATTTACATACACCATCTCTATGCCTCTCTCTATTACTTCCAAAGTACAATTCCATCTTACCCCTTATATATATACATAAATTCAGCATGTGTACCATGATTAACCTCTGCAAATCAAGAGATATCATCAACGGAATTACCATTTTCATCGCGATAATCAACCTTGGCGGCGGTGGCGTAAAGAAGGGAAGACGAAGAAGAAGGTCGATAGTCATTTTGAGAACCTACACAAGTAAGTCCAAAACTTCTTCAAGCTTCACCATCACAAGGATTTTCTCACTTCGTTCAACCATCTTACTTCAACCATCCACCTCATTCTACCCATTGTAAATGTAACATTAACTTTCTAGTGATTACTAACACTAACCACTAACATACTAACACAAAATAGCCATTGACCTAACCATAAAAGACACCTCACCTCCAGACATGTGTATAGTAACTCTCTCTCTCTCTCTCTCTCTCTCTCTCTCTCTCTCTCTCTCTCTCTCCTTACTTACTTTCACCTTATCTACCATCAATAATGCTCTCTTTTGAGCCCACACCCATGACTCAAGCAGACAAAGAAGGCCCGCAATGTTTTGATATTCAAAAAAATCATAATCCTGATTTGTTAGCTTGTAAATTAGGATTTCCAATAATCTTAATGAGGGGTCTCCAACCTATAAATAGGCCCATCTCCTTCTTGTAAAACAACCTCCAACATCTCACATAGCACCCCAACACTCTATTTTGGATTGTAGCATTTGTGAGGGTTGTGGGGTTATTTAAATCTTTTTTATCAATAGATGTATGACATGAAAAGAGTGGAAGAGGTACTGCAGTGATCTCCCATCATGTTGCAGCGATCCCCCATCATCAAACTGAATCCACCTATGGACTTCTGATAGTCAATGATTGAATTCCACACTATTTTTGACTTATTAATGCACATGCATTGTGCTGAGTAGTTTCTCAGTGGTTCTTGGTTAGTAGGGTAAAACTTTTGGTGTGTTTTATTGATTTACAATAATTCATTGTCATGTTGTGGCATGTACATAGTGTGAATTAAAAACATTCTCCTCACTTTTGACACCTCTCAATGCGTGGGAAGAAAAGCAATAATGTACATGCATATTGTGATATATGCTAAAGCGGCTCCTACAGTCACTATCATGTACATACTATACGGGGAGTTGTGGCCCTAGATGTGATGTCTTTGCGTGTTTTCCCACTTGACAAGATGCTCAACCTGGTTTGATAATGTACATAATTTGTGTGTTTCATTGGGCCACACTCTTCTCGCCTATAAAGATTGATGCGGGCAAACACTACCAAAAAAAGAAGCTAACAGGCATCGAACCGTAGAATTGCATGGAAAGTGACCCAAAAATGGAATAGTGACAAAAACTTAAGAAAATCTTTCCTTTTTATTATTATGCAAGTGATCCCACAAATTAAGGATTTTTCCAACTCTGTTGGGGAATTTTCACATCAGCAAAGAATTGGCGTGGGAAGAGAGAGAAGGCTGCTTTTAAGTGGAAAAACCTTGCAGATTCTACTAGTGTGCAATTGCTTCCGTGGTTGTTCAATCTATGTGTAGTGCAGTCCCACCTCTTCGCAATCTTGTATCTTGAGTTAGGGTTTCTCCTTATCAAAACGGTGTGTGGGCTTCAATTTAGAATCTCTTAAATCTCTACAAAATCATAAAATTGACATCGTGAAGGTGGAAGATTGTGTGTTCCTTTCAATTGCTTGATGTTACGACTATGTAATTGGGGGAGAGGCTACATGATACCATGAAAGAGGTTTGGGTTTTGATTTGTTTTGGTGCTTCAGTGTATGAGCATTGAGGTTTCATTGCTAAAATTTTAGAGTTTTCAATTGATCTTTTCAAGTAAAATTGAAAGTGATGATTTGGTGATCCTCTCATCATAATCTCGACTACAAAAACAAGTAGACTCCAAGCATGATAGGAAAGAGGGTTTGTGACCTTTCTGTCAAGAACGCTCTTAGACTTTCAACCAAATTTAGAAAGAGAGTTGGTGATTCTCCATAAATACACTTTTTCACAAAGTGTTTGTTATTTTCATCACGAAGTCACACATCTATAGGTTTCTCACTTTCCCAACTAGACTACAGACATCCCAACATTTCAGGTGAACGCGACACGAAGCAGCTGGGGTGGGGGATCAAAAACTTGTTTCCAAAGATTTAAATACAAATAATTAAAGCTATGGATCAGCAAGAGCAACAAGGCATGTGTTTTGATCAAGGCACAATGCAAAATTTTCAAGCATTCACTATGATAAATGCGGCAACAATAGGCTGCAGAAAGAAGGGAGGTTTCAACAACCAAACCTTCAAGATATAGTGAAAAAAATTGACCCATTTGAAGGGAAAGACGTCACAAAGTTTCTTCATGGTTATGTAAAGGAGTAGAGCTCCAACGAGTTCCAAAGGTGGACATGAAGTTTTGATCTTGTTGTGTTTTCGAAGATTGGAGACCATGTAAGGAGAATCAGGCAGGAGCATGGAGAAGGTTGAGAGCATTTCAAATCATCCCTAAATGAGGAATACTTCATGGAGGACTCTGAAACGGTTACAAAAAGGACCTTCTTGGAATGGGTTGCAAAGCTAAAAGAAGGACTTTCCATCAGCGAACTATTGAGAGAGTTTGAGTGCTGCTATGCTCAGCTGTTAGGAATAGAGCGAGCCACTTTGGATAGAAAAAATTCTAAATTGTTCCTTCAAACTACAGGTTATGGGCTCCAAGAAAATCTAGAACTACTTCTTGAAGACAAGAGTATCGAACAGGGTCTAAAGGCTGAGTGGAAAGAGGTTGAGGATGCCGTCTCAAGTGAATGGTTCTACTTCTACCTCCAACACGTCTGAGATTCCTCCAAAGCCTATTACCATGAGTTCAAATGTTATAGAAATGATATTTTATGATTTATTACAGTTGACAGGTGGAAAAGACTAGACCCAGCTTGGCCTATGCAAATGTATTTGTATATCATGTACATTTTATTATTCAAGTGCTCTTTTATGAGCTTTGGCCAATTATGACCGGCAGGCCAGTTTGTAACCAATTTGACCATTCAAGAAATCTATATAACAAATACGTGCAAGAGGGAAATGGTCACTCTTGCACGGGGGGAGATTGCACCCACTGTTCGCGTTGTTCTTCTCTCCTCTTCCCTCTTCTCTCTCGCCGTGTCGGCATAGCACTCCGCTCTAGGAGGTGCACCTGCACGCGCTCTCATGTTCTCTCCTGCTCTTGGTCTCTCTCTATTTGTGTTGTGCTCGATTATGGATTTGTGCAAGTCGGTAGGTACGTAGATATAGTTGTTTATGTCTTGCTATGTGCTATTTTCGAGTATTTTGCAGGGCAGCCACGCTCCGGCTGTAGCAGTGGTATCAGAGCCATGGATGTGCTCCTCGACACACAACAATCATAGCTGTGGAGATGACTGATATCAAACATGAGTCACGCTTATCATAAACTTAATTATCTTTCTCCTGTTTGAACTTATACGTAGGTGATTATTTTTTTTAATTTCAAAGTTCACAAACATGCTTGGATTGTTTAATAATTCTTTCATTATCATAGTTTCATTACCACCTAGCAAGTACAATGGATTTTATGACTAGTATGATTAGGAGCCTAATTATGAGCCTAATTATGGTGACTTTTAGTATAATAATCAAGCAAAGAGATTCATGCAATTAATCTCATGCCAGAAAAGAAATATTTAGACTATTGTATTTGCCTGTGTCAATGGGATTTAGAATATAGATAGAAGAATAAGGAGAAGCAAGGAGAATGGTCCTATATGGTGAAGGTAGATTGGTACTTTGCAAGAATCCGTGGCATGTCTTTCTGCCTCACAGGAAAGGAAATTTTATCCTTATAAACCCACATTGTGGGTACACAGAGTGGAGCCTCGCTCAGACACACAAGAGAGTCTTGGCCAGCCACGTTGGTAGGCTACCACTCAATTTGCCTCATCGACACATGAGCTGGAACGCCTTAATCAACTGCATCCGCCCCAGCAAACCAATTAGAGAAAGCGCAAGGGGTGGAGACCCGCTTTTCCCCGTAGCCTGAAGAGCGATAGGCAGATATGGAGCTAGCTATACGCAAAGCACGTAGAGCATACTATTCTCGCAAAGGAAAGCGAGGCAAAGGGTTAGGGCCGGACCACAACTTCAATGATAAAACCAGTCAATATTGTCGAGTACAAACCAGCAAACACCTTCTTACAAGGCTATGAATAGCTTCATATCATCCCTAGGTAATTGATGCACGAGCAAGGAACTCCAGCCAAGTTCCTACGGCGAGAAGTACTTGTTTGAGTTCCAATTACTCTCTCTCTTTCACTTTCTCTCTCAGCCATCCACCACCACCTTTGCGTCTGCACGAAGTGGTTGACGATGACATGCAAACAATCCCTACCCATAACCTCTCATGCGACACTGTGGGTAAGTCAAGGTCCGTCAACTGTGTTGATACACAAAGTTATCCACCACAGGACGTCGAATCACCAGCCAGGGGGCACATATCGTTGTCTAACACACACCGTCAACCCACCAACCAGGGGATGCGGAGAGCCAGTTCTCCCACCATCTGTGCATGGCTTTTACCTCATATCTCTTTTACCCTCTCTCTCTCTCTCTCTCTCTCTCTCTCTCTCTCTCTCTCTCTCTCTCTCTCTCTCTCTCTCTCTCTCTCTCTCTCTCTCTCTCTCTCTCTCTCTCTCTCTCTCTCTCTCTCTCTCTCTCTCTCTCTCTTTTCGTCTTCAGCTACCCTATCCGGCAACCATCCACTCCCTCACTAAAACTAGTGACTGCAAATCATAGGCACTCGCAGCCTCCCAAGGCTCAGCGGGGGCTGAGAAGTTACACGATATTTTCTCTCGCTCTCATTCATGCAGCCACTCGATCCTCAATCCCTCTCCCTCATTTGCTTCTGGAAAAACGCAGAGTCTCTCTTGACTCCGTCTGCCAACTGCCATCAAATAAGAAAACAAAATAATCTCTCTTGCTTTCCTTGGCCGAGGCTGGTCGTCCATCAATGAAGGGTTTCTTTCTCTCTCTTCCACTGGTGTTGCCCACGATAACCACCCATGCTACCATCTATAGCCGCCACTGCATGCAGGCAGCTTGATCCACACACACACACCCACACACAACCTAGTTCTCTCTCTCTCTTTCTTACCAGGACTCCACCACACTCTGCGGCTTCAACTGCTACCTCCACACCCACAGGTTCAGTTGCATGCACACTCTCCAATGAGCAGCGCTCTCTCTCTCTCTCTCTCTCTCTCTCTCTCTCTCTCTCTCTCTCTCTCTCTCTCTCTCTCTCTCTCGCTCTCGCTCTCTCTCTCTCTCTCTCTCTCTCTCTCTCTCTCTCTCTCTCTCTCTCTCTCTCTCTCTCTCTCTCTCTCTCTCTCTCTCTCTCTCTCTCTCTCTCTCGTGGGAGTTCTCTGGTCAGTGCAGGTGGCCAGCTCTCTAGCAAGGATGGTCCCTATAGCATACTGTGACGCCACAGTGATTAGGTTCTCAGCAGATTATAGAAATGATAGTTTATGATTTATTACAGCTGACACGTGGAAAAGACTAGACCCAGCTTGGCCTATGCAAATTTATTTGTATATCATGTACATTTTATTATTCAAGTGGATGCTTAAAAAGTGTTTTTGTGGCACAAAACTGAGGATGTGCACGTTCACAGAGGGTGGATGTCATCCCATGGCACGTACACACGCCCCCCCACGAGAAACAGCAGCTAGCGTGCATCGTCGCAAAATTGCATGGAAAGTGGCCCAATATGGAATATTCATGAAAATTGATGCACATCTATGCTTTCTATGCTTATGCAAGTGATCCCACAAATTTAGGGATTTTTTTTACTCTGTTTGGGATTTTTAACATCAAAAATGGGCCAAAAATGACCTAGTTTTTGTCAAATTCGTAAAAATTTCCAAAAATGACATGAGAGAATTCCGTGAGAGAGAAGGATTCTTTTAAGTAGAAAAAACCTGAAGTTTTTTACTAGTGTGCAGTTGCTTCCATGGTTGCTCAATCTATATGTAGTGTAGTCTAGCCTCTTTGCAATCTTGTATCTGAGCTTGTGAGAGAGTGAATTAGAGTTTCCCCTTATAAAAATGGTGTGTGGATTCAATTTAAAATCTCTTAAATCTTTGCAAAATCAAAAAAATTTCACCGTGAAGATGGAAGCTCGTGTATTCCTTTCAACTGCTTGATGTTACGACTATGTAATTGGGGGCGAGGCTACATGATACCATGAAAGAGGTTTGGGTTTTGATTGGTTTTGGTGCTTTTAAGAGCATTGAGGTTTCATAAATAAAAGTTTAGATTTTTCAATAGGTCGTTTTAAGTAAAACTGATAGTGATTTGGTGATCCTCTCATCATAATCTCGACTACGTAAACAAGCAGCCTCCAAGCACGATAGTAAAGAGGGTTTGTGACCTTTGTGCACGAAAGCTCTTAGACTTTAGACCATCTCTAGAAAGAGGGTTGGTGATTCTCCATAAACACTTTTTCACAAAGTGTTTGTGATTTTCATCGCGAATTCTTGCAGCCATAGGTTCCGCACCTTCCTAGCTAGACCGCACACATCACGACACCATGTACTACATATTCTCTAGCAAGATTTATTTAAGAGTCTTTTAGTAGAATTACCTAATGGGTTATCTACACTACCACGAGGAGTCCCAATCTCCAAGCGATCATATCCGAGCAAGCCCTAAACCAAGAAAACTAATTAAATAAAATGGGAACAATAAAACCCATTATTGTTGGCCTTCAATAGTTTACTAAAAGATATAGTCAACCTTATACAAAATAGTTTGCAAGTTAATGTGTTGCCTACGAGGGTAAGCCAGAATAATCAAAAGTGCATCCTATATAGTCATAGGATGGAAATTTTTAATAAATTTAAATCTAGGCAAATACTCTCAACCATATATTGAATACTTTTTGCAATTACTTAAATACAAATCCATTTGGCTGCAAGTGTTCTACCTCACTTGGAAATAATCATGTTCTTGCACTATAGCCCAAACCCTTAGAGCGGGACCAAGTGGACCCATCGACATCTATGCATGTCATGTATCCACCACCATCTATGCATGCTACTCAAGCTTCACAATCATACAAAACCTTCAACAAAATGACCTAGATTTTTAGTGAATGTAAGATACTTTATACGTCCCAAAATCATGGACCTGCAACTCCAAGTTCTAGATCAACATTCCCCTCATTGATGAATCTAGCACTCTAGTCAACACCCAATTATCTTAGCATAGTTATGAAGATGGTAGAGAATATGAGCATGCCATTGAAGCTCGGCTCTTGCTTGGGTTTGCATTCCATAGCCAAGAGGTGTTGGTGTAGGCTCTCTACTTCTCAAGCTTGGAGAAGGAGATGGAGCTCTTGCTCAACACATGAGTTGTGTGAGTATGTGTGGTTGAGTATGCAAAAAATGAAATCCTTGGTCGACCCCCCTTTTGCAAATACTCATGCTTGCATCCTATTGGTCCATGTCAAGGCTTAGCCGATGAGAGATAACAAGAAAGGTGTGTAGCCTTGTGACAAGTGTCCTTCTTTCCCCTTTAGAGAGAGGCTAGATAGTTATTTACATGAAGCTTAATTCTTATTGGACCTCTAAATCAATTGGCCAATAGGAATTAAGCTAGCTTATGGGCTGCTTATGGATCCCTTGGTAGACTGTCCAATAGTAATTAAGGGGATCTCATTCTCATTGGTTCTTTTAACAAGCTTTTGTAAAATGTTAAAGCTCAATTTACTCAAGCTTAGTTCGCATTGGTCCTTGCCATAGGCCATCCAATAGATTCAGGCTTCATTGGGGGCAACCTATCTAGGAGCCTAACGTGTGTCCTATATGCCTTATGTGAAAAAGAGGAGCTCTTGTAGTTAGTGTGTGTGTGTGTGTGTGTGTGTTCTCTCTCATCCCCAACAATGAGGGCTCTCCCCATGCAAGTGGAAGTGTCCACTTGGCCACTTGCATCCGCTTGGTGACCATAGTCCAAATTTACCAAGGTTTAAAACACCTACCATAGGCAATAGTCACCCCTTTGGTTCTAGGCCTAAACGCTTTTAACACTAACCTTTGGAGTCTGTAATGAAGCTTAACCCAAGGTATTTTAGAGCTCCATTAAGTGCACATTGATCTTTGGTAGACCTCTCTCCATTTGGACCCTTTTTGAGGTAAGCTTTATCTCTCATCTTGGTCGCTTGCTGAGAGTAGATCTAACTTCACATATTAATATTCTTACTCTTTTAATCTTCCCATATTAAATGATCATCTTAGCATGAGAAAATCATTTGGGATAGTTAGATATTAGATTTTATGGCATACTCTACCACTCCACCTATGCACATGCACTTGCCTGCAAATTTAGAGCAGCTTCTCATAATAGAGAACGAGGTGCTTGCCCCTCAAAAACAACCGTGATTGGTTGTACCCTTCACCTAAACCTACACGTGGGCAAGCACCCCAATACTTAACCATTTCCCTTTAAGGAAGGCCTTCACCTCTTTGCGTAGTAGATCCATGCTCCACAACCTTCATATCCCCTCCCTAGATCTCTCCTTATCTCATACATATCTAGCAAAGCTGATGTGCATCACTCAGAACCTAGGGTTCAACACGGTATGCATGATAATATTTTCTTACCAATAGAATAGTCAAGGTGATTTAAAGCTGTCCACAAAAATGTAGAAATTTTTTTTTTTTGCAGTACTCACAGCATGTGAGTGTATGATATATTGAACACACAAAATTTACACAGCAAGCCATGCCTAAACTGGGCCTATCCTTCATCAGTCCATAGCCGACCTTTTTACAGGGAAGCTCAAAACCCATACAGGAATTGACGACCTCTAAAGGCCGACCACAATTCAACAAGTACAATCAATCATATGACTTCCATTACTACAAATAAAACTGATTGTCTTTATAGGGAGCCACCCTCAAAAATATAAAGCTAATACAATTCTTCGGCTTGGCTGCCAGAGGAGGCAAGCCCCTTGCCACAGGACAAGCAACCTCTCTAGTAGAAGAACCAAGATTGGACACACCATAACAGAATATGTGAGCATGAACCAGCACATCTATTCGAGTAGACCATGCCAAGGGTAGTGCCACCGAGGGGTCACCCCTACCACCACAGGAGACCCACACACTACCCAAGCATCACCAAGAGCCTATAGTCGGAAGGAAGCACCGGAAGTAGCACGAGCAGGAGGAGACCCGCTAGTCCCAACACCTCCGGAACCACCATAACATGGACCAAAATAGCACCGATCTCTGTTTCCTCCCCTTGGAGAGGTGGCAAGGGAGGTCTTCCCCGTAGCAAAATAGAGGGGGTTGTAAATGCACACAAAGAGTAGGGGGAGGGTAGGGTAGCCAGGGACCCCTTCACGAGGACCGTCCTCTACCCTCCAAGCACACACATCCAAGTAGATCCCTTAGTTGGGGTAGAACACGAACACCTCCTGTCCTCGTCGGCTATTCCATTGAGTGTCCCCATCCGCAACCCCTGATTTTAGATTTTTTTCAAAATGCAATATATAAACCCCTTATTTAAGTGTATCTCTGTTAAATTGCCTTTTTTTGCATTTTAAAACCGCTCCTGCTGAATGCACATGGTATACGAGCACGATAACACAGTGCACCCCTCGAGCTATTTTGTCCCTTGGTTACAACACATCAATGCAATGTAGGAGGACCAAACCCCCATCATTCATCTTTTTTTTTTTTGCAAAACGTACAATTGTGAGTGAATTATATTGAACAGCCCAAAGAATTACAAGGTCTTGTCATGCTCTTGTTGAGCCATGACATCATCCAAGGACTATAATTACATCGGCTATCAGCTATCAGGGCAGCCACCCCTACCAACCCACCCCCTCCTCCTTGACACACGAGGTCCATAATCTTGTCCTTCTGAGATATTTTATTTACCGATGGCCAAGATTTTCCCCCGGCCTAGGCATTCCATTTGCTGAAAACAAGGCACAAGTAGTCCTAGACCAATCCTCCGAGTGTTGCTTGCGTCCGAGCGTCCATATTAGCACTTTTCTTTCTTGAATAATTTTTGTGAAGCTTGCCACCTCAAAACCTCCTTCAAACACACGGTGGTTCCTTGTTTGCCATACATTGTTTAAGAAGAAGTATCTGACGATTTGAGTGGTGATGAGGAGGGAAGGACTACCTGAATTCTTACCTCCAAGGAATAGGGAAGTCTTGAAAAAACTAATTTTGCATGTTCTTTGGACCCACTTGCATATTTTCCCTGCGAGGCCTTTGATAGTTGGGCAGTCCATGAATAGGTGGGCCAGATCTTCACTAGCCATCCTGCACCCCAAGCATCGATCTGACCCAATCATTCATCTTGTTAACCTTCCTCATTCAAAGGGAAGTGAGGATTGTTTTCGAGCCAAGTCCCACTTTGAAGTGATCACAAGGTGCTTTGTGTGAAGAAAAACAAAAGAAAAAATAACTGCTTCAAATCATGTTTCCAACAAAGATAAATCCGTGTGAAGTATACCTCACAATGGCCTACAACAAAAAATGCTTGGTGAATGCCCCTCTTACAAGAAACATAAAGTTTGCCATCTTTAGCTTTCCATGTGGCACAAATGGACACGCTGTATATCCAATGGTCCACAATTGCTCTCAAGACTCAAGAGTTCCACTGTTCCATTGGCCTTGTACAGGCCAAAAAGTACGTTGCAAATTAGGAGAGCGGGAGAGAGGGAGAGAAGGGAATGTAGAGGAATGGACAAGGAGCTGAAAAGAGAGTATGAAGGACAATCAACACATTCGGTTGTGAGCGTGCGTGCATTCTACAGATTTTGTGCGCGCCTTATCAAAGGCAGGAAAGTGTCACTTCAAGTAGAAGTAGGCCTAGCCTACACATTTTTAGATAGCCTATCAGGAGGCTACCAAATTACCAGACTCCAGTGACCGGTCCCTTTTTTTGAATGGTCGGTCTCCAATTTCAGTGGCACTTTGCACATGAACCTTTGAAAAAAGCCACTTCAATAATGCCACACCCCCTTCACATCACACGTGTGCATCTTCCCTTTTGTAGTTTTACTCTCCCTTTCACACCAACAAGCATCTTAGGGTACTGTCCCACCCCCCCCCCCCCCCCCCCCCCCCCCCCCCTTGCTCCCATTACACACACACACACAACCTACCCTCAAGAGTATGCTCCCATGCTTCTCAAATGCAGTCCTCTAGGTTCCACTTGTCTCTTGGCATAAAAGGTCTTATTGAAAGCTACCCTAACCAATCCATTTTTGGGTTCCAAATTTGTCTACCAATCTCACATGAAAACTATTCTGTAGAGGTGACGAGCCAAGATTCCAACAATTTGTCACCACAAACTTGTACACGAAGAGGGAGATGTTAACGCCTTGTGGGGACTGTTTCACCATGATTTGGAACACTTGGATGGCCTACTTGCGACCACCAAAAGTCCTTTGAGGTTTCATAATGCTTTACTCCATGCTTTAAAGAAGAGAAGTGTGCTTGTGATGACCTTGAATTAAGAGATGAAGACCTTGCAGTTCAATGTATATGCAAGCACTTTACCGATAAGCTACAACCATGTTGACATAAATCCAACCTTGAAATGGACAGATGATGGTCAATTGTAAGGTAGACATTTCCATTTCGTGGAACCCACACCCACAAGAACTGAACCGAACCAGCTGAAGATCATGGTTTGGCTTTTGTAAAATCTTGCTCCATCTTTAAACACCTATCCTTCTCATAATATTGATGAAGTCACAACTCTCAAACACCTTGGCTTGCAAGATCACCTCCCGATAGAGCTTTGTTTTCATCTCCAAAATTAGCATCAACCAAGCTTGCAAATTGCTAATTCCACCAAGCATACAACTCAAATTCACAACCTCACACACATAGTTTATGTGTCCAATCAACCTGACCTGGAATCTTTGCCCTAAATTCACTATCCCCATTGGACAAACCTCTTGCTTCTGCCCCTCAATCCGTGTTTGATGCATGCACGTGAAATCTTTGCCATCAATTCGCTATCCCATTGGACAAACCTCCTCCTCCTACACCTAGATGTTCTTTATTAGTCATGTCTAGCCTAATTGTCCAAATACAACATGTTCCTCAATGACTCTTAGCCTCTGGTCAATCACTAGTGAAGTCAAATAGAATCTATAGTGACTGTTCATTTCCAACTTGCACACCACAAAGTGCCTTCACAAGTAAAGGACAAAGAAAACCAAATACCCCAAAAGGTGATAAGAGCTCTCAGAATCTTGTGAGAAAGCCACTTTTACAACACATTGCATGCATGCTCTCTCTCATTTCGCATTAAAAAGAGCTTTTGTGCTTGCCACCTATGACTATTATTTTCTTGAATGCCCAATAATGACATAATTGTTAATGGTTTTATGTAATTTTTATCACAATGATGTATATAAAGTTAATTAATTTTAAACAAGAATTTGTGTTTGATTTTAATTTTAACTAAAGTTAAACAAGAACTTTTATTTGATCTATTTTGTGGTTGTGTATTTATAATCGATGGCTGTAATTTCTATTTTAAGAAAAAAGGAAAATTTGTATTAGGACATAGAAAATAAATAAATAAGTGGATATACAATGGTTGAAGAACATTAAGCATGAATCTATGCTCTCGCCCTTTTTTGGAGGGATGAGTCTATGCTCATATGAATTTTTTTAAAAATAATTAATTTATGAAGAATATTATGTCAAGCTTGTGTATCTCTCTACAACATTCTGCTGATATAAATTATCTAAGATCACTATAAATGCTCTGCTACTTCATACAAGTGGTCTTCTCCATCGTATAGCTCCATCCACAAGTGCTCAATTGGTACATTTTATTTGAGAAATTTTGAAATTTTCTAGGACTACATTAAAAAAAGGGTTCCATGCACAAGTGCTTAATTGGTACCTTTTGTTTGAGAAATTTTGAAACTTTCTAGGAATAAATTTTTAAAAAAGGTGGTTTCTATGGCAATTTGAAATTTAAAAAACGTAATTTTTTAACAAGAAGGGGTTATTTTATCATCTCATAGCACGTATATGTAGAGGGGGGTTTACAAATAATTTGCTAGAGGTGAACCCCCCCATACTGAATACCAATCCAAAGAAACTGTATTGACTAATCGAAACACACTCTTAGATTTAACAAGGGTTTTACTAGCTATGATCAACATATCGACTAAACCACAACAGATTCAAAGAGATATTATTGCTACCATCAAAGTCAAACCATTGGTCTTATGATACATCCTCCATCATCCCCATATTTCATTAAAGACTATAAAGACAGAAATACTTTAGCACTAGCTCAGATGGTAATATGAGTATGCATCAAGCGTAGTTAATTAGCACAATGTCAACATGGGGAGCATAGGAGACATGATTGCCTTCATTTTTGGAAGAGTTGTGAGACCATTGGCAGTCCATAGTCGTAGCCTTTAAGTAGGTCCTTTGAGACCTTCTTTCTAGAAAAATGGTGGAGTTTGGAAAATTGACATCCAACCATCCTTTATAGAGGCTTATTTGATACATATACCATAAACTTCCAAGTCCCCTTAAGGTAGAACCCTTGTCCTAAAATTATTCCCTCTTAAAGAAGGGTTTTCATCCTCCATAACTAGAACAAAAAACCTTACCTAGTGAACACATATTTACACCTGTTTTGAGGTTTGCATTGTGTGTTAGGGTAAGTCCAACTTGTGGCACCATATGGGAAAGCCCTTTAGCCACCCAAGAAGAGATTATTGATGACATGGTCCAATAGCAAGAGGATGCAACCTCTCTAGCCAACGATTGTGTAAAGCACTAGGCCGAGGCTACTTAATTCTAATGAAACAGAAGCATTCGAGCATTATCATTGTGTATATACTCTCTCTCTTTATGCTCTTACACTTGGCAAGGCCTAATGCTAATCCTAACACCATGGTTAAGCTAAGGCTTCACCCTGCATAGCCTAATGCTAAACCATTGGTGATTAGGGATCACACTTTCATATCCAAAAAGTGGTATTAGAGCCAAGCTTCCATTTCTAATAATTTCTATTTCCATTAGCCTTGTTAATAATCCCTTTCCCTAATCACTAGATATTTCTCATTAAGCTTGGCCACGCTGATGGAAATACCAATGAGCCACTACCAATCTTAATTTGTGGCATTTTGATTCATAATGCTTAATAATATTCTGTGTGTGTGTGTGTGTGTGTGTGTGTGTGTGTGTGTCTCATAACTGCAAACTATGGTTGATAAGCCCATAGGTCCGATCAAATGCTTAATTGATCGAAAGGCAACGTTTTACTAAGAGTCTTAGTTCCGATCGACTATCTTATTCCATCAGATGAGACACAGAGTAGAGCGCCAAGCTACATTTTATACCCTTTTGGGTCCGCAAGAGCCTAGTCCCACGACTTGCAAAACTCACACAAGTAGCAGCTCCTAAGAGAGGGCATTCCCGCCTGTAGAGGTGATAAAAAGGCTTGAGATTCAAAAGGAGTGTTCAAAGATTTTCAAGATTCAAAGATACCCTCAACCAAGGGCTTCAAGGAGGGTCTAAGAGGCGACAATCAAGCTTTAAGCTTCAAAGAATTCAAAAGGGATACTCAAAGAAGGACCAAGAAAATTTCAAAAGCAAGAAAATTTCAAAAGCTGTGAAGAGTTACTTCACTTTTTAAGGTGAAGAGGTGCTTCACTTTGAAAACTCTCTCTCCCCAAAGCTCGAAACCTTGTTTTCAATGGATCAAAGCTCCTTGCACATGAACTCATCCACGCATAGCACTAGAATTGATATGTATGCTATCACTCTCTTCTGAGATGATCTTGTACTTTTTGACATATCACAAGGACTAGACACTGCCACTAAATTTGGTAAGACCTTCTCTACAAGATGCACATGCATGGGCACAAGCACACACACAAGCGCATAAAATGAAGTGTATGTGTGTTTTGCACTATTGGAGATAGAGGCTACATCCTCAACAAATTGGACCAATGAACAAAATCAACAAACCAACATAGCAAATGATAACATGAAGAAAAAGACACATGAAGCCAATAAAATGAAGATCAAGCAAAATTTGACAGGACGACTTCAACAAACAAAATTGTTGATTTGAAGATGGCATCAATAACACATATGCCCTTTTGACATTGGGGCCACATACATAAAATCTTTTGAAAGCACCACATTTGTATCTGGCCTACCACCTAGTTGCTTACCACTCTCTAGGGACGATGTACTTTTGGCCTATACCCTTCAGTCAGATTCTCAAGGGACATGCATATATTGATCCTACACCCAATTGATGATTCTCTGGGGAGGATGTTGTGACTGTGGTCCTACACCCACTTGACAATTCTCAAGCGAGGACACCTTTGTATTTTGGGTGCTATGTTTGCAAAATAATGCCCATATATGAACACATGAACCACAAAACACATGAAATCTTTGTAAAAACCCAAGTTTGGCTTAAGGGATCAACATTTCTTAGTGTAATCCCAACTTGTGGCACCATAGGGGAAATCTCTCTAGCAACCTAGGAAGAGGTTAATGATGACATGGTCCAATAGTACGAGGATGATTGTAAAGCACTAAGCCTATTTAAGAGGATTTTTCTAATGAAGCATAGGCACTTTGAGTATTATCATTGTGTCTTCTCTCTCTCTCTCTCTCTCTCTCTCTCTCTCTCTCTCTCTCTCTCTCTTTATGTGCTTGCACTTGGCATAGCCTAACCCAAACTTCCATATCTCTAACCCTAACATAACACCATGGTTAAGCTAAAGCTTCACCCTCCATCGCCTAATGCTAAACCATTGGTGATTAGGGAGCACACTTTTGTATCTAACCCAACATTGTGTTGCCGAAAAAATCTTCTGTGTAGTCATCATAACCAATCCTAACGCTAGAACTCACCATGTTCACCACAAAATTGCAAAGATGCTTCATAACTCCTTTCACACAAAGACTTTCTTAGATCTCCAATCAAGCATACAAAGCAATTCTTATATCTCTATATAAGAATTACTACAATATATATTTCTTGTACAATATCGCATTATCATGACTTATACATGAAAATAATTACCACTCTTATAGCTTCTTATTTTTTCATCTCACCTAGGTATTGTCAAAGTATTACTAAGTCATGCCTATGATCAATACTCTTGATCTTAATACTAGACTTGGGTTACTTTATCTTACTACTTTCATCGAGGCCAAGTATTTTCAAGCCTAGCATATGTGCAATACGTTTTAGCTTGATACCCAACCCGATCGGTGTGGATACACATTGCATCTATGGTAAAAAGAAGCACTCTCCTTTAGCAAAATTTCTCCATGAACATCATTTTCTTCCTCAAATGTAGAGCTTCTCTACAAATTAATTTTTCATTGCAAAATATAATCTTTAATTGGAACAAGAGAGTGAGTTCTTTCTCTGAGCTTAAATGATAAGGGTTTGAGAGGGTTCTATTGTTCCTTCCAATCCCCCTCTCCTCTCATTCACAAAACATGAACCTCGCATGGGTCTTGTAAACATCCTTGATTTAAGGATTTTAGTCTCAAAAATATGTGTTTAAGGGGGCAAAGTTAATTATAGGGTCTTTTGTTTTTTCCTTTTTTTCCTAGGCCTTCTTAGCCTTTTTGATAGGGTTATATAGATATTAGTGCAACAATAGCTACCTCATATTACGTCCTTTTAGGAAGTAAAGACAAAGGGTGGGAAGCTATCCTTAAGTCATGATGATTACATTTCCCCTTTCTATTTCCACATGCCACATCAAGAAACATATGACCAATTAAGGTGAAAAAGTTATTGTTTACAAAAATTCTTTGGGACCATTTTCAATGTCAAGCTTTTCGCTAAATCATATATGTGTGTGTGCGCTTTTGAGAAGGCATTTTTTGGATACTTTTCCTAGCTACTCACTCTGAATTAGTCTATATTCTTTTTCTTCCCTCTAAAATTTATTTTTTAAATTTTGTACCATCTTGCCCACCAACTAACTCTCTCTCACTCTCTCACTCTCTCCCCGCCCCTCCCCCCCACCCCCAACATAATAATTTGTGAAGAAAGATGGAAGGACTCGTACCAAGTGAGTTTATGCTTCATTTCTTGCATCTATGAGGACTTGATATGTCAATTGCACATGGGAAGAGGAATTTGGGAATTTTTGCAATCACTACTGGGGTTAAGCAAGGATTTCCATTTCCACCAACTTTGTTTTAGCTATGCATTGATCAATTGGATCAAATCATACATGAGTTTATGCAACAAGAAGGCGTTCAAGAGAGTTTGAGAATGCCTAAAAGCACTTTCTTGCAGACTTTCTCCAAGTTAAGATACAAACACCATATATGCTCCTATTTCTCGAGTTGGGATCTCTTCCAATTGAGGTAATGGGCATGGAGAGGGTTTCAAAGTTCATGAAAAGTATGTATCGATACCCCTCAAATGAGCTTCCTACAATTGCATGGGAAGAAGTAGAAAAGTGTAAAAGATACATAAAAGAAAGATCTTGAGCACAAGATGAATCCAAGACATAAAGAAGCGGTTTGGGAGATGTAATGCATTACACTTGCCACATGATGCCGCAATAGACTCCCCAATAAATGGACCTTTTTTACAGTGCGAACGTATTATGGATTCAGAGGAATCTAGTGATTATTCTTCATACATAACACCACCCATATTGTCCCCAAATACAAAACCATATTATTCATTGAAAGAGGAAATTATACTCACCCTTATATGCTTTATGAAAATCGTGTTGAAGAGGCTTGTACATCCACGTTTGTGTAGATGCTATGAGTGTTTGAGAGTCTCATGTACAATCTACTAGTGTCGAGGGCCATCCTAGCAGTTGCAGTGGAAGTATTTGCAGTCGGTTTTGCTAGTCATACACGATTCATGAGACTCTGATGATGCACTATGGAGCTATGAAAACCATACAGAGATGTTTATGGGATTTCCATGGAGGCTCTAGCTTGGATTCATATGCTTGCTTATTACTCGAGGCAATACGATTGTATGCAAATCGAGTGAGTGAGCCAGTGGACATAGGATGAGAGAGTCTTTAGACTATATTACTTATATATTCTAGTAGTTATCTAGTTGGACCCACTTATCGATGCGTCTCTAAGTGGGAGTATGTTAGGGTAAAAAAGTATCATGTGCTCGGATTTCCAGCCACCCATTGATTTCACTAACCTTATTATTTCCACATCAAAGAATAAGGGATCTCACTCATTTAGTAGTGAGTACTCCATCCACACACATTCTATCACTATACACTCACCACACATGCACCCGCACCACACAACGTCCGCATCGGTATGATTTTCAAGTATGAGGTGAATCCTTTGAATTTGTGGCATGACAAAGGATCAAGTTGATTCTCCCACAAGGTGGAAATGTACTTTTTTAATGAAGCCCATGGTAAAACAGATTGTGATGACTCTCCCAGATTATGCAAATAGCTTTTAATGAAGCTCATTGTAAAACAGATTATGATGACTCTCACCATAGCAAGCATCATCATGGTAACATGGGTGAATCCCTCATACCACTATGTAAAAAGAAACCAATTTCTAACATGGGTGCACACCCACAAGATTCTTACGTAAGGGGATGCTCTTGAAGAATATGTAATAAGCTTCCATAAAACATGTTTTTTCATGGAATATATGATATAGCTTGATAGAAAATCTCATTGATTGTGAATTTTACATCACATAATCTATATTGAGATGTCTCCAACATGTACATGACTCAAATTGGCTAGACCAAACTTCAAAGGTATCCATCACCTTAAGATTTTGGGTTGTGTATAGCTACACTAGTGTGGGAAATCTTTTAGTTAATAAGCGTACATATGTGGTGAAATTGTTGGGATTCTTGACCTCCAATTAGATTTCTCCCCAATCTCCAAAGATTGATATTAGAGCCAAATTGACGTGCCTTGCACTTGAAGGTGAAGTTTCTAGCATTTAGCAGTTGTAATCTAGCAAAGTGGCCTTGTGCTTGTGTCCTTTTGAATTATTTTGAAGCCATTGTTCTCATTGTATTGGCTCTGTTAAACACTTATTTGAGAGGAGGTTGAAAAGGCAACGGGCCTTTGGCTCTGAGAGTGGTGAGATAGTAAAACTCAAACAAATAAGAGATGCAAAAGTAGACAAGAATCCAGCTAGATTTGTCTGATATAAAACAGGCACACAAAAGATGTGAGAGGGAGAGACTTCTTAAAGCCTTGTACGAGTATACTACCAAACCCTCCTGAATGTGTGCTCAAGCATAGTATACTCATACAAGGCACGTATGAGGATACTTCTTAAAGCCTTTTGTTATGTTTCTTGGATGGGAAGGAACTTTGGCACAACTTTATCTTCTCCTCTAGAACTCTCTTCAAGCCTAGAACCTCAATGGGAAGCCATCTTGACTTAAGGAGAATGCATGTGTAAGCTATTTTTGACAAGTCACTGTACATAAGAAAACGTTTTTGTGCATGTCAAAACCATTACAGAATGTACATATAACAAAATCATGATCACAACATTGCCAATAAGTATTGATTCAATTAACTCTTCATGCAAGCATTCAAGAATCATGTGCTCCAATTTATAAATGAATAGCTCAAAGGGAGTCAGGGAAAGTGGACACCCTTGCTTGACAACAATGTTGCCTAAGTATTTTTGAATTTCCCTTACCAAGTATACTCAACAGATTACTTCTCTCAAGTTTCTCATATCCATTGAATTTGCATGCATCTATTCACTTGGTACTTGGAGTTCTTCCATGTATCACCCAAGATTCTCATGAGTAACCATATCAAAAGCCTTCGTAAAGTTCACAAAGCAGTAGTACAAACCTCGATCTCCCCTTCTACAGATTGGAAGGATTACAAATGAGCAATGGTGATTTGGATTTGATAGAAACGTATTTGCACATGAGCATGTTTACCATTTTCTTCAGCCCATGCACTCAGCTTTGCAACACTACAACTTGACATATCTTTGAGATCCAACAATTATAGTTAGATAGTTGCTTAGATTGTTTACATATCCTCCTTTATGTGAGGCTTGATCCAATTTGTAGTTGAACCATGAGGCATGCCATAACGTACTCTAAAGTTGAATTATGATAAACTCAACCATATGTTTTTGTTACATCTCCATTTGAGCATTTATGGATTCATACCTTGCAAATTGCCTACCTTGTGAGTAGCTAATTCTAGGATTCCCCTTTAAATAAGAAGGTGTACATGGAAGAGAACCATAGCATGGAATGTCACCTAAATTTTCTTGAGCATCCAATGCATATACATGATTGGGAGTGTCAAACTATCAAAATCTCTTCATGTGTTCCATTATGCATAGAGATTTTGTGCGGGTGGTTCAATTAAAAGCATAGATGCCATCGTGAAATAGACACCCATATCCTACGCGATGGAGTGGGACCAATGACTATCAGGAGTCTAATAATCAATGCTACAAATAATCTGGAACCACCATAGGCTAGTTAGAGGTGGCTCTCTAGAATGAGGCCATAGCCCATAGGCTAGTTAGAGGTGGCTCTCTAGAATGAATCCATAGCCCTTGTGGACAACTATTTGAAAAATGAGGACTGCCTTATGTTGAGTGACCCCCACAACCTATCTTGCCTCCTAAACTAGTTGCATCTTGTTGAGAAGCCCCAAACTTGTCTTCCGTTTATTTGTGTGAAGGGAAGTTATATTGCTGGTTGTAGTGAGCTACCTCCACGTGCATTGCCAATGGTTTCAACTTTCCTCACCTAGCAAAGGGGCTATGGAGGAGCGCTTTAATTGTTGGGTTTGGGGAGCAATGGCATGTTAAACCGTCAACAAACATCACCGCGTGAACTGAGCCTACCATAGTGTATAAGCCCTTTTGACATTTTGTTCACAATGGGCGCCGGCTTAAGACCGATTGACTGGAAATGTCGGAGGTGGGCGAGCTAAAGGAGGCAAGGGAGCTTTCTTTAATGGTGAGATGCACCCTGGCCTTGCAACGAGCCCCCATTTGTGCGCTGCGTGTAGATATATATAGGCGGCTTCACTTGAGCAAGCTCTCAGGTAGTCGAAAGAGAGGTAGAAGAAGCGCTCTCTCTCTCTCTCTCTCTCTCTCTCTCTCTCTCTCTGTGTGTGTGTGTGTGCGTCTGCTCGCTCGCCATGTTTGCGAGAAAGAGCTCGCGCATTGCTGCCCACAGCTATGCATCAGACAGCGCCTCCGACAGTCCCTCCCGCTCGCCGGCCCCCTTCTGTAAGGCCCCCGGCGCCGCCTCCGGCCTCCATGTCCGCCGCAAATTCCACCTTCATTTTCTCCGCTCCCGGATCTCCGCCTTGCTTCGCCTTCTATCCACCATGAGCGCCTCCTGCCGCCAAGCCCTCCTTGCCTTCAATAAGCGCTGGAAGAAGAGAAGCTCCCCCCCGCCTCCCTGCAAGCCCCGCCTAGGCCTCCCCTTCTCTGCCCACTCGTGCACGCGCAGCGCCTGCGCCCCCGACGCGATCGCCGACTGCATCGACTTCATCAAGCGCTCCGCCTCCTCCTCCTCTCTCGCCTCTCCGCCCACCTCCCTTTCTCTGTCCTCCTCTCCGTCCGATTCCCTCTCTCTTCTCTCCTCCCGAGGTCATCCTGCCTCTCACCTGCGTCATGACCTCCATTCTCCAAGACCCCTCAGCGTAGGCTCTCACCAAGGTACCATGGGTCTGTGATCTACCGCTGTTTCCCTTGGAGCAGGTTCCGAAATAGCGATATTCCCAAACATTATTTGATAGCCACATGCACGCGGGTCTCCAATTTCATGCCCATTTCATCTTATCAGGCATGGGTTGTGACTGCAAGTTGAAGAATGGAACGACACAGAAGATCTTTCAACCGCACGACCTCGCAGGTGATCTTTGATGAAGCATGCATCCAAACAAGGAAAATTAATCTTAGTGGCAACGCTGTTTACATCAAGAAGGACCTTGTAATTTTTCAACTGAAGAATTCGACGTTTAAGGAGGACATAGCTCAACCTAGGAAGCTCCAGGTAGGAAATAGCCACTTGTAAACATTCCATTAACATAGATAAGCCCCAATGCTCTTGCTTTTTGGTTGCCATACTCACAATTGTGAGTGGAGAGGAGATGATAGAAAGCCCAACCTTGTTATGATTGTGGTTGTTTGTGAGACATGTTAGAAACTCACATTTGTAGCATACCATAGTTCCTTGATTTTATTACATATTATAGCACCTAGATGACACATTGACAATGCGACAAGAAATATGTTTACCTTGATTTTATTTTATATTCAGATTTTTGTGTAGTTTTTTGAATAGCTTGTCATTTCAAGGGTATTTGATGTCATAAGCTTTCTAGCAGTAGTAATTGAAACGGCAATGACTCTAATATATCTTGTATCTTGGTTATGTTTGTTGTTTGATTATAGTTCTCCCTGTTAGGCATGAGTTTTTGAACAATGCCTAGGCTTTTCCCCTAGAGAAATTCATGAGACTTTGAAACCTTTGTATGCAAAGTTGGGGTGAGAGAGGTGGCTTGATAAAAAGTTATGTATATGGTGCTCAATATATTTTGAATTTTCCCTTGCTATAGCTATCTTCTATGACCAAGAGATAGTTGGATATTTCTCTTCAGGCTTGTGTTCTTGTGTTTGCCAGCACAACCACTAACTTATGCCTTTCAGTGCTTTGTACCCACCTTGCCTAAGTTCTCTCTCTCTCTCTCTCTCTCTCTCTCTCTCTCTCTCTCTCTCTATTCCTCCCCCCGCCCCCTTCTTTTCAACACCTCCCTCCAAGTGAATTTTAGGCATTGTAGCCTTTCATTGTGAGATCTCCACCATCTACGAGCACTGCAAAAGTAAAAGAAGAGCCCCAACAAAAATTGGAGGAGTAGAGAAGAGCAACAGTGGCAACACATGCACTTTTAGAAGAAAAAAGAAGCCCAAAGGAGGGAAGAGAAAGAGACAATAGTGGAATAAGAAGAAAGAAAAAAGTCTTAAGAGGATCAAAGAACTGACCTACCACCATCACCTAATCAACCTTACCCAGAAGACCAAGGTGAGGATGAACACATAGAAAGGATGGAAGATCATCAGACCCCACCACTTGTGTCTCCACCCAAAGTTATCCAAGAGAAGTAGACTAGAGACGGAAGAGACAAAACCGACAAAAAAAGGATAAGAAGATCAAGGAACAATTTCTTTGCACCATACACAATTAGTCTCTCCTGCAACAACAACACAAGAAACAAGTGCACATCTAGAGGGTGATATTTGGAGTCAATTCTTCTAATTCCATGACCTTCATTGATAAATGAGCATGGAAAGCACAACATAGTCAAAGAAGACAATCTGCCATTCATGCTTAGATAAATTCTATAGAGCAAGAACTATTAAATGAACATGTACAAAGTTACAAGCTAGTGAACATGGTTTAAACAAAGACTATGGAGATAGAGCAGCTACAAAATGAAGTAGACAAGCTCTGTAAGGAGATTCAAAGTTTACAAGAGTGTATACACCATCAAGACTAGGAGATCATAGTTAGGAAAAGAATTATTGGTATGCTCATGGTCATCCTAGAAGAGCAAGGTCTCCAATTACAAAAGTTATAGAAATCTCTACAACAAATAACACCACAAAGAAGAAATTGTAGATGCAACTAGTTGTTTCCCACCACTCAAATGCCCCAAAAAGAAGAAAGGTTGTAGCACCTAGTCGATGTCCTAAATTGTTTTAGAGAGGATTCAAATTTTGGAGTAGTCTCTTAATCTAAGGTGCATACCAAGGGTTGGAAACTAAATATAAACAAGTAAAATTTTAGGTAAGAGCCGAACAACTGCATTGGAAAGAGCTCATGACCGCCTTCTTAAAGTAAATGAATGAGATATAAGCAGAGATGGAATCTCTCATAGCCAAAGTTCAGAAGGTAAAGGTAGAACTTGTAGAGAAACAAATTTCAGAAGCTAAAGATAGAGCTTATAGAGAAATAAAATGTCCTAGCTAGGAGTCTCAACATTGCATGCACCTGAGACATCTCTTCTTGAAAGTGCTGATTTCTTTGGAAAAGGTGGAAGTGATCTTCTAGAATTCAATCTATTTGAGAAATTTGTAGTGGGGCATCAAATCACCCAAAAAACCAGTACATGAGGGTCATCAAAAAAGAAACTTATACTCAAAAGGTCATATAGAATTTAGAGAAAGCCATTGCTGTTGATGAGGATGATGAGGATGAAGTATTTAGAGAGGCAATGGAGTGGGAGACTAGCAATTTCTCATGGACCTTTGCACCTTTTCTCATTAAAATGTATTTCTCAATTTACATTTTGTAAAACTTATTACCATTTTGAGTAGTAAAGAGGAAGAAGTAGCTTTCAACCTCCATCTCCATTGTGTGCTCTCTTGGTTTGGTGTGTGTGTGCTTGCAATAGCTCAATCTCTCTCCTTCTCTATCTCTTTACAAAGCCCAATTTATGGGCCATATGTCCATCTCAAATACTAGGATTCTATGCATAAGGTGTGTAGTTCGGCACACCACAAGCTTGGTAAAGCATGATCAATATCAGAGCAGCACGCTGTCTCTCATCGGGGTTAGGATGGGTGCCCACATCACCATTTGTAGTGATATATGTGTTAATAGTTCATTCCCACATTCAAAGAGCAAAAATCCACTTCATCCAGGGCTATCCCACTAAAAGAATAGTGTGTAGAAAAGGATCTCGGGGAGTGCGGGTGCACTATGTAATCGTGTTAATGTATAACGTGAGTTCGAAAGGAGGGGTTTTAAAACACAAAAAATTTAGGCAATTTGACAGAGATACATTAGAATTAGGGGTTTTTATATTCAATTTTGGAAAAAATCCTAAAATAAGGGGTCATTTTATTCATTCAGATATGTTAGAAGAGGGATTTTTTTAATACCCCTCGAACGCACGTTGTATAGGGGGATACTGAACGATGAGCCCCTCGAGAAAAGGATCATTCTTTTCCGAGGAAAATTCATACCAAGGTTCCTCAAAATTTTCTCAAAGGTTATGGATTAAAAAAAGGGACATTCATATTTGAGGGCACATAGTGCCATACATATAAAGTAAAGCTTTGACTCTCACTTATTGAGACTCCGTCTTGGGTGCTTGGGTGCCGTCCTAATGGGGCATTTTGTGAATAATTGGTTGGGTTGTCTCATGTTATTGATCCAATAGCCATATGCTTAGATGCAATTTAAGGGGAAACAGAGAGGGGGGGGGGGGGGGGGGGGGGGGGGGGTGTTGGAATAAATGCTACCAATCCTACGGGCCTATAAGAAACCCCTCTTAGACATGACATTATCTATGTGTGCATGCCTCCCTCTGCATATTTTTCAACCAATGAAGCTTAATCTAATGGCTAGTAACAAAACTTGCAGCTAATATGTGTACATACTTTCTTGCTTAGGCTAGTGATCCCCAAAAATGATGCCAAAAATGTTTATGAGGTAATTGATGCACATCTCCTTAAAATCATAAAACTTGTTACCCGGACTATTGATTAGTGGGGACCATATTTATGTATGGTGTTAGTTGCTTGGCTGAAAAACTCCATAGAGTGCCAAACCTAGTGTGGCAAAGCAATAATTTTTATCTCTCATATGAATAATGTTAGGAAAGTTGCTGCTCAAGAGGACATCGAGCAGGGATTAGGTCTCTACTAACCATGAGAGGAAGTATGTAGGTTAAACAATAGTGTTAAGATGAGGACTTAGAGTAATTAAAATACTAATTGAATATATTCCAAGATAGATGGAGATGATTAATGATAGAAAGAGAAGATTAGAGTAAAATACTATGGACCATCAAAAGTTACTCTTGTATATTTCACAGCATATCCTAGAGTAAGACCTACTATGCTTAAAATACAACCCAAGAAAAGAACCAAAAGATGTTATAGCTGTGGAGATCCAATCATTGAAAAAACGAGTGTCATTTTTTAGAAAAAACCTTAGTTCCACCTATGGTGTATTGTTCTAAGTGTGGTAGAAAAGGAGGGCATTTTCAAATATAATTTTCCTAAAAATCTTAACAAGGGGGAAATTCAAATCAAAATTGTGGGCATAATTCCATCTTTTTTATTTAATAGTACGCTAGTAGTACTCGTCAAGGTTGTGCCAAGAGCTCTAGCAAAACTTCAACAAAAAATTGATGTTGAGGATTTTGATGGAAATAAAATGTCTTTAGAAACCAAAAAAATGGCTTCAAGGTACAGAATCCGACTAAGGAAGTAGAAACAACATGCACATATTATTGAGAAAGCAAAAGATCCATCTAAACATAGAGCCAAATCCATTCAGTTGAGACAACGAAATCGACATTGAAATAGGGAGGATCTACCTTGGTAGACAAAGTTGCTGAGCTGATCAATGTTTCCTCAGAGTTAGATCAAGTAGGGTTTTTCTCAGGGGGTTCACCATTCAATACCCTCCTATATAACGTGCGTTCATGGGGGTATTAGAAAATCCCCTCTTTTAACGTGTCTGAATAAATAAAATGACCCCTTATTTTAGGGATATTTTTCAAAATTGAATATAAAACCCCCTTATTTCAATGTATCTCCGTTAGATTTCTTAAAATTTTTGCATTTTAAAACCCCTCCTTTTGAACTCACGTTATACATTAACATGATTACATAGTGCACACCCCGAGGTAGGGTTATAATCTAGGGAGAATTTTTAAAAATAAACAAAAATATACCTAGATCTTGGGCTAGGAACTACAAAGCTTGAAGAGTTCCAAAATTTGGTAATAATTACTCAAGAAATTGAAGATGCAAAAAAGGGCCAACATTGTTATGTAAAAGAAGAACAGGAAAACGATGAAAAATTCAACAATGAGGAAACAAAAAATGACCGAAAATTGATAAAAGAACCAAATTTCATAGTGCTAGATAGAAGAGAAGGTTTGAATAGAATTCGATCGATGGTGGAAGACTAGGCCCCTTTGAATGCTACTAGAAATGCAAAGGATGGAAATTAAACCTTAGGATCTGCTCCATTTGAAAAATTGTGCTTAGATCATCGGTCATGGAGGTGGACTTGAAATCATTCTATGGAAATTGGGGATCAAAGAAATCTACGGATCCTAAATCAAAAATCTTGAAAGCCCTACCTTCATAAATGGGTGAGCACGAGGAACAATTTCTAGTATGCAAGATGACTAAGATGCATAAAGCCAACATATATCCGGTTGTCGTCAGTAACTTGCATTTGATAATCTCCACACCTATTCAATGCATGCTAACACTTGGTGAATTGCTAAAGCTTAGACCCCATCTACTATGGAGTGACCTGCATAAAATCTTAAACAAAAGGAGGAATAAGGGTTTTAATGCAAGAGCCTGCTAGATCATTCATGATCAGCAACACAAAAGAGATCCTGTAAACCACATGAGAAAGTATTCACTTCATCTTCATCATTAGCCACATGATCAGAAAATTCTTCAAAAGAAGGCTCATCTTCAGTCACAGTCATCAACCTTGCAATATACTTCTTCAACCTGTAGCCATTCACACGTGCTTTATGTGGGGTACCATCCAAGTCAGCAAGCTGATATGTGCCATTTGGAAACCGGTTTAAGACCAAGAAAGGACCTTGACACTTGATTTGAAATTTCTTTTGAAAAGTGCTATCAAGCTTACTATTGTAACGAAGCACCATGTCACCCTTCTTGATGTCCTTGTCCTTTACCTTCTCATTTGCCTTTGCTTGATTTTTCTTCAAGACCTGCTCATAATGTTCAAAAGCCAACACCCTATCCAACTGTACACATTGAAAATATAAAAGTCTATCTCTGAATGCATCATTGGGTTCTTCTTAAAGCTTTAGAATCATCTTCAAGGCTGGTATCTCCACCTCAATAGGAAGTAAAGCCTCTTTGCCAAAAACTAGATGGAAGGGAGAAAACCAGTACCTGATTTGATGGCAGTCCTATACGCCCATAGAGCACAAGGTAGCTCTAAATCCCAAGTCTTCACATTGTTTTTTGTCATCTTTGTAAGCATCCTTATAAGCTCTCCATTAAATCTTTCATTCATGCCATTGCATTGGGGATAATATGGAGTAGTAAACCTGCGATGCACTTGAATCTTCTCACATAGATAATCCACCAACTCTCCCCTGAAACCTGGACCCTTGTCAGAAAATAACTCCAATGGCATGCCAAATTTGCAGCAAATATCTTCATATATAAATAAGGAAACATCTTTACTCGTGATGTGCTTAACAGCTTTGGCTTCGGCCCACCTGGGTAGATAGTCAACAGCAGTAAGTATGTAACATTTGCCTCTAGCTGTCATAGGTAGAGGACCTATTGCATCAATACCCCACTTCTCAAACACATCATAAGCCACAATGGTGCCTCTAATTTCTGATTTTAGAACCCTATTTTCCATGCTTTGAAACTCTTTACAAGACTTGCACCAATGATGAACATCACGTTGAACACTTGGCCACACATAACCCTCCTACAAGACCTATGCAAAGTGATCTTTGAAGCAAAGTGACCACCACAAGAACCCTCATGATTCTCCTCTAAATTTTTTTTTCCTCTTTCCAAGCCACTTTTCTCATCACAAGATTAGCCGCTACCCTTCATATACAAGGAATCACCATGTAGCACATACCTTTTGGCACGATTGAGGAAGGCATATTTTTTTTACTTCTCCAACTCTAATGGAAGCATACCTATTTGTAGAAACTCTTCCTCCCTCTCTAAATCTTCCCTTCCCAAATAAAGAGGAGCATCAACCCTTATCACATACAATTGCCCAATTGAAGCTTGCGCTGCAGAATGTGCTTCTTCATTTTGAGCCCTGTCCACATGCCTTAAACTCCAAGCTTCAAAATGCTTAAGCAGATTCTTCACTTGAAAACACATATTTTTCAGCCTTGGATTCTTACTTTGCCACACCCCAAGTACTTGCTTAACCACCAAAAGAGCATCACCTCTTACCCTCACACGACGGATGCCAAGCTCAAGGTAAAGGTTGAGACCTTTCTCCAAAGTAGCATACTCAGCTTCATTGTTGCTTTGTGCTGTAAGATTTAAGCTCCTTTTAGTTATCAAAGCACCTTGAGGATCATAAACTACCACACCTATAAAGCTTCACCATGCGCCTTCTTGTAAGAGCCATCAAAAAACAATAGATAGGCATTGTCTATGTCAGGAGCTTCCATGTGTTGCTTCTTCACTGCATCCTCCTTAAGAAGAAGAGGGCTTTCCTTATAGGTAAGCAAATCAGCCAATGTAGCCCTTGTACCCTCCTCAACAAGAAAAGAGAATTGGAATTCCTGTAGCTCCACAATCCACTTCATGAGCCTCTTTGACAAAGTAGGGCTATTCACCAATTGAGGTAGAAGAGTGTAGCTAGTGAGGAATGTGAATGGTTTAGGGAGAAGGTAGTGCCTAAACCTTCTACATGCATAAATCACACTTACCATAATGAGCTCTACCTCAGTACAGCCTCTTTCCACCTCTAGCTTCACCCTGCTAGCACAATAGATAGGCTTCATGTAGTGGGAATTGTTACCTCGTTGAAGAAGCATAGCTCCAATAGCATCCTCACCTACTGATGGATTCACATAAAACTCCTTATCCCAATTAGGAGCTTGCATAGCAGGAAGAGAACCAAGAACCTCTTTGATACCTTGAAAAACCTCTTCACATTCACTTGTCCATTGTAGAGGATCCAACCTTGCTACTTGTTGTAGAGGATAAAGAAGTTGAGAGGACAAAGGAATGAACCTTGCCATATACTTCACCCTTTGAATAAAAGTAGAAAGTTGATTTGTATCTTTAGGTGATGGGAGGAGCACCAAAGCCTTCACTTTGTCAGGATCCGCTTCAATCCCATTCTCTAAGATCATACGCCCCAAAAACTTCACTCTTGGTTGAGCAAGATGACACTTCTTTGGGTTGATTTGACCTCACTTTCATCATATTGCTTCAATGCCATCCCAAGCTTTGCACAATGATCCTTTCTAGAGCTATAAACACAAAAGTCATCAATAAGATCCTTCACAAACTTGCCAAGAAAGGGAGAGAACACCTTGTTGACGCGTTTTTGATACCACGCACAGCCATTCATAAGACCAAAAGGAAGCACACAATAACAAAAGCATCCCCATGGTGTGATAAATGTGTTCTTCTTTTGATCTTCTAAAGCCAAGGTGAGCTGAAAATATCCAGAGAATCCGTCACATACACTATACCTCTCATGCCCTGCAATAGAATCAAGTATGTCATCTATGAAAGGAAGAGGGTATGGATCCCTCTTCATGGCTGCGTTTAGAGGCTTAAAATCAACACATATCCTCCACTTTCCATCCTTCTTGGGTGTGACAACAACATGACTCACCCATTCTGCAGTGCTCACAGGACATATGAAACCTGCTTCAAGAAGCTTGTCTACCTCTTCCTTTAAAGCATTAAGTTGTACCTATCCCATTCTTCTTAGCTTTTGGCGTACGGCTGAGCTCCTTCCTTGATTGGAATGTGGATTTCCTCTCCCTTGAAGCCTCGAATTTCCTCATAAGAAGTGATGAATAAATGGGGAAATTGTTGTATCATATGTAGGTACTCACCCTTCTCATGACTAGTCAAGTCGGGAGACAACATACCTTGTATCAGCTCCTGTTTGACATTAGGTTGAACTTTGGGTTGCATTAGCTCTTCAACTTGCTCATAAGAACCAAAGATATCCTCATTCTCCATAAAGCCAAGAAATCTTTGTTTCTCATCATGCTCTTCTTCAAGAAACAAGGAGGAAACATCTAGATCACTATCGCTGCTATCTTCCACTTCACTGCCATCATCCCCATTGTCTTCTTCTTCACTTGAGTACTCTTCTTCATCACTTTTCTCATCAAAATCAGCATCCAAAGATTGCTTGCTAGCCATGTCAAACCTCTTCTTATCACCCCTTCTATTGTAGAGAGTGATGGTACCATGTCCCCAATCCTGTATAGCTTTGGTTGCCTGTAACCATGGTCTTCCAAGGATGAGAGGGAAAGCACCAATACCTGTGGGCATAACATGGAAATTGACCAGCACTTTAACATCAAATACATCCACCTCCAAGTCCTTTACAACTCCCAAGCACCTCACCCTTGATTGGTTGGCAAGCTTTATGCGAAAACCTGAATTCTTCACCATGTTGAGTCCCAACTTTGATACACAAGCTTGAGTAATAACACATACCTGTGCACCTCCATCAATATAAGCCTCTCCAATGCACTTCCTCTTATGCCATGCATCCATAGTAGGGAATATATGAGGTAGCTCATTCAAAGATAGGCCTCTCACTGACCCCCTTGTATGCTCCTTCTTCATGGGGTTGACAACGTGTTTCCATTGCCTCTTTAACTTGGGACACATCTCCATGCGTTGCCCAAAGATAACATCAGACTTTCTAACCACCAAATCAGCCCTTAAACTATAATTTGGTTTCCCTTCTCCCAAAGGAAATTCAGATGCATTGTAATGTTTCTTGGGCTTTCTCTTCTTCTTCTCTTTACCTGTACCTATTTCAACCTCTTTCCCTCTTTTATGGCTGGGACTTGCATCACTCATGTCATGATCTCTTGTAACCCTTTTACCTACAGGCATGACCATAGCTCCCAAATCATCCTCTTTCTTCTCCAAACGGATTATGCTTACCACTTTTGTTTTGCCCTTTTCTTCTACTGTCAAACCACTTGGTCCTGCTTCCCCTTTAATCTCAATACCATAATCTTGAGCTCGAGAAGGGATTTTTGGAGGAAGAGGAAACATGTCACCACCCATTCTCTTTGGCTTGTCACGTTGAGGGCTTTTATGACCCCATTCACCACAATTATAACATTGAAACATATCCCCTCTTCCAACCATGCCTCTTCCTCTACCACCTGTAAAACCCTCATTGCTTCCATAACCACGTCCATATCCATAGCTTTGACCTCTTCCACCTCCCATCATATGCACACTAAGATTCTTCATAAGACCTACAACCTCTTGCATCTCCTTGCAAAAAGCATTCACATCATGAGAAGCTTGTTGATCATAACCTGGCTCCCTAATGAGGACCCTTGGTTGGTCTACTGCTTTCACTTCAACCTTTGGCTTGACAATTGATTCCAAGTTGATGAAGACACTCTGCTTTCCACTCTTTATTCTTTGCAATTTCAACTGCCTTCTCAAAGGTCCTTGGCGGCTTAAGCTCTACCTTCAAGCGTAGGTTATTCCTCAAGCTTGGAAGAAACCTGTCCTTCTTCAACATGGTTGGAGGAATTTCAGCCCCCAAAGATGTACACCACTTTGCCCATAACGCATTGAATGCCTTCACAAAGTCTTCTATGTCTGGCCTTCACCCTGTACCAAGCCTTGAATAGACTGCCATACTTTTTGTGGGTCTTCCACCTGTTGAAAGTGTGTAAGAAAACATGCCTTACCATTTCATAAGTCATAACTTGAGGAGGTTGGGCTGATTGTATCTCCTTTTCATAGCCTTCCAACCATTCCCTAGCATCTACCTTCAAACAGAAATAGAAGATTCGCAGCACCAACGCTGGGTCTTGCTTGTCAGCAAGAAGGCAAGCAAACTCCATTCTCTCAATGAAACCTTTAAAACTTTCATTTGATTTCCCACTAAACTCTGGAAAATTAAACGCCATGTCTTCTAAAACCTGTAAACTGAAGGTAACTTGAAGCGATTCCTCCGTGGGGGCACCAAAACACAATTCGGCAAAAGGAAAACTGAAACACCTCTATAGCAATGTCACCCAACAGTGTCAAAAGAGCACTACAAGAGCACAAAAATCTTTGAAAATCCCTTTGAAACACCACAAGTCAAACAAGAGTAGTCCCCTTGGGAATTTACTAGCCGTCGCCCACCCAAGAGACTATGTCACATAGGAGCAAAACCCTGTCAAAGCACGGATTTATAGCACACACCGACCAATGCATATGAAGACAAGAGCCTCTCCTTTCACAATCAAACATCACAAAACCACAACTTCAACATCAATTCCACAATTCATAGATACATGCCCTCCGAATCTGTCTACGTACAATTTGCCACTAGGCTGCCATAGTCGTAACCCTCCGGAGAACTAGTCATAGTGGTAACCCTGCGGAGAACTAGTCATAACCTGAAGAGCACAACTCCAATTGGGGCACTTTAAATCTTGGAAAAAATATTTAAAAATGATTGGTGAGAAATCGGAAGATGACCAAAATTGATTCCATACGCTGCCATGAGAAAAATTGACACGAACAGAAAGCTGTCCCAGCACGACTACACGTAGAGAAGGCTAGTCGGGGCAAAAAATTGCATCAGAAAGCACCAAGGACGAACAACGAGCTAAAACCTGAAAATTTCTGATGTTTGGCTGAATTTTTTTGAGTTTGTACATGATTTTTAGCTATATACAAGTCTCACTTCAAAAAACTCACTCACGGGCACTTACAGTAGCTCGACAGCTATCACTAGACTAGCAACTTGCAGTGCATGTACATGTGCTTGCTAAAGCAAGCTAAAAACCCCACAAGAAGAAATCCCACACACGATTTTGAAATCAGGAGTCATGTCCATATGTACAAATTTACAAAAAATGGGGTGTCAGAAATGCACCCAACAACGCCCATCTGTCATGTAATGAAATAACCTGCAACCATATTGCCAAATCCTTCCCAAGTTTGTATGCTCATGGCATATGCCGAACGTGGGGAGTCTCAATGCAAGATGCGTAAATTGAAGCCTTAAACAACTAAGGTGGTTGTTAACATACCAATATTAGGACAAAAATAATCGACCTTGTCAAGGAATTTCAACTGAAATGAGCTAATATTGTGTAGCAAGCATCCTCTGGCAGCTGCTAGAAACAGTGATGAGGAGTCGGCCATGCCGAGCAACTTGCCCCTTGCATCAAGTCAAGAAACATGATGTGCATATGTCGTTGAGAGACCAAAACACTGCAAATTTGCTATGCATTTGCATCAAATTGAACCGCTGTCGAACTGTGCTTCAATTCAAGGCGGTATAGACTCAAGCCATGCGTGAGGCTAATTGACATTGTTCCTATGCCAACAATGTATGCTAGTAACACCATAGTAGATGCATACATTCACCAAATACGTATCATTTTCAAAGTCAATACAAGCCATGCTTGTCTGCAATCTTCAAAAGTTTAATGTGGCATGTCATGCATTAAACATTGTGCAAATGATAAGAATATCGCTGACACATAAACCGTATGCATGTGCAAAGCTGTAAAAGAATGATCAATCATAATTGACAAACCATGTTGAGAACCAGAATTGGCTAGCTCCAATAACAGCCTTGCTGCAAAAACCTTCAAGCCATGCTTGAAAATCCAATACACCCCTTGGGTGGCAATCACGGCACAAATTGGCATTTGCAAACCCAACAAAGTGTAGATGATTTTATAACCAAATCAACAGTAAAGTGTAAACCGACAAACGAGTACCTGAAAGTTTGTCAGCTTTCCAGTATTCTTCGCAGTATGCCGAAAGACCTTCAGCAAGTATCAATTCCGCCTGAATTTCCAGTTGTTGAGTGCATGCCATGCATGCTGCCTTCTCGCGGTTGAGGCTGGCCACTATAGCCGTGCTATTGTGCCAAGTACATCGATCTATGGTAATTTCCAAGTCTTGCCTGACATGCCCATGCATGAAGCCTTGTATAGCTTTACTATGTCGTGCAAAGCTTGGTCATACCATATCTTGCTGAATTTTGTATTTGTATGGCTTGCACGATCCATGCATGCAACCCGGACTGCCAGCTGCTAGCTTTTGTAGTCTAAGCTGTGGGAGCGATCCCCAAGGTGATCTTAGGCCACCCAATGTTAAAATAGCAAGAGCCATGGACGATGGTGTGCAAGAAACCAAAACCACCGAGAGCAAGCTGCGGAGGCCAACCCAGGCACCGTCCACGTGACGAAAACCTTGCAGTGGGCCAAGGCAAAACCAAAGAGGGTAATGATTTCCTGTTTTGTACATGTCAAAAGCGTAGCCTCCATGCGTGATAGGGTTCGTTCCCGTGCGGCCTTGTTGGCCTCCTTCCTGCGTGACCTCCTCCTCGGTTCTGCAGGGGCAGTTTCCTGTGGCCGAGAAAGAACATGCGAGCTAGAGAGTCACTACTTCCACGCCCTGTTTCCCTTTGAGATGACCATGCACACCTTGCTGCCATGGGACCTTGATGAGCGAGAGAAGGAGAAAGAGACCACCTTGAGAGGCCATGCATCTTGGAGGAAAAGAAAGAGAGACAACCTTCCCCTCTTCCATGGATCCTCCTTCCCTAAGCTCTAATACCAATGTGAGACCGTGGGGGACTGGACCATGCTCATCACCACCCAGCCATGCCTTATATAGACCCTTGGCTTGCTGAATATAGGGACCCCCTTGACTGCATGTCCGTCCTGGCCCTTGGCAGTGCCTGGTCATACCCTTGGCATGACACATCAACTTATCAATGTAAATTTGAGGTTTGTAACCTTGTTCTTGCATCCCATGACTATGCAGTAACCTTGTCATACCCTTGGCATGACACATCAACTTATCAATGTAAATTTGAGGTTTGTAACCTTGTTCTTGCATCCCATGACTATGCAATAGGAATTGGACCACGGTTCACGGCACGACTTCCATTTCTTTTAAATTTTGGTGAGACACTATGCCAACTCTTTACCATACTTCTATTGGCACTGACTTATTTTTTGCATTAGATACTTTTGTTACAACTTTGAAAAATTCACATAGTGTGAAAAGTGTCTTGAATTTTTCTAAAAATCAAAGCCCATTGATTTGCTGATAAGACCAAGGAGTGAGTTTCCTTTTCAAATTGTAGTCTATGGGATCTAAGAGTTCGAGCACCTCTGCTCCCCAAATCCTTGATATGTTTTTTCATCCCTAAATAGAAATGTAACCATGCTAAGAGAAGTTTACATTGGTGAATACACACAACCATATTCACTTGTTAGAGCATAACAAGTGTTCATATGAGCTTCTGGTCTCATGTACCCCTACCTCTCTTTAATCACAAACCAACATTGTGAGAGTGGATTTCTTTTCAAGTTGAGCTCCGAATCTAGCCAAAATTTTGAAATTTCAGCTAGTTAAAAGTCCATTAAGCCCAGGTTTTTTGGTAAACACAGTGAGGTCCATGACCCTCTTAGGCTAGGTTCAAGCATATTTGACATGTTTCAGGAGAAAATCCCTATAAATACCTTAGATTTGGGCATAGATCTTGGTTATTTCATTGATTTTACCTAGATGATAGAGGCATGAAATTAGCTCCTTTTAAGGAACACACTCAAATAATTAATCATAAGACTTTGGAAGCTTGGATACTTGGCCTTAGGACCATATTTTTTCTATTGGAACAAGAATGGTCCCAAGAGGATGGTTGAGTCAAAAAATTGTGTTCACCTCCTATTTCATGCTAACATGCTTGTTCCTAAGGCCATGCCTAAATGCAAAGAGTGGGCATGGTTGGTCCGAAGATATTTGTCGCAAGGACATGGTTGCATGTTTGATATAAAGACCAATTTTGGATGATTCATCCTATAATGGAAATGGACAATGAACTTTGCAAAGAGTAGAATTAAGAAGATTAGAGTGATCATTTCTGTGAGATTACTTTGAGAACATAGAGGGTGAACTTAATTAATGGTAGCAACATAAACATAGTACTTAATCAACTTGGAATAAACAATACTTTTGCAAGAGAGAGAGTATTAGAGAACATGACAATAGTTGAGGACCGGATCTATTTGGAGCCGGTCCCCCCTCCAAGAGGTGTTTGTATTATAGATTCTCCCATCAAGAGAGACTTGATGCAATACAATCTTTGTGTTCCTTGTGACCTAGCTGATGCAATGAAGATGGAAATCTTCATGCATCACAACCATAACATAAACTTTGCAAAAAGCATTAACTATCCCAAGCCTCAGTCCCAAGGCCTCAAACACATTCGAAGGTGGAGAGAGCTAGCGGGGAATGAGGGTAGGGAAGAGGAAGAAGAATCATCCATAGGAGGAAGAAATAGTTCCTCACTTACCATCACTCTTCTTGCTTACCATAGCATGATAGCATAGTAATAAAGATGAAGAAGATAGAAAGCTTAAGCATTGAAGAGTGGCTCTTGGTTAGTTTTGCATTCCATAGCCAAGAGTAGTGGTGTAGGCTCTCAACTTCTCAACAAGCTTGGAGAAGGAGATGGAGCACTTGCACTTTGTACTCCACACAATGAGAGTGTGTGTGTGTGTCTCGTGTGTGTGTGGGAGAGTATACCCCCTCTCATGCGTGTTCCACCTATCTCTCTCTCTCTCTCTCGCTCTCTCTCTCTTGTGTATTATCTAACTATATCATTTGGACATGTGTCCTCATTTTCCTCTTTGAGAAAAAGAACTTAATTATTTATTTTTATGCATCTAGATTCTCATTGGACCCCTTTAAATCCTATCCAATAGGATTCAAGCACATCACGAGGGCCACATGGGGAGGATCTTGACATGTTTCTTAAAATATCATGTTTTATGAACACTTCAAGCACCTAGTCATTTAACACGAAAATTGTTTATGCCTCTTGAGAGATCATGTTTGAATTGAACACTTCAAGAACCTTAGTCATTTAAGCATGAGAAGCACCTCAAGCTTGGGCAAGGTTCCCACAAAAACTTTAAGCACTTTAGTTAGCGAGCACGACAAGAACCTCATGCTTGGGTAGGATTTCCACCTCATGCTTGCCTAAGGTCAAAGAACTTTTTAACACTAACCTTTGGAGGTCTTTAATGAAGCTAACCTTAAGTTATTTTAAGCTCCATTAGATGCACATTGCTCTTTGATAGACTACCTCCTTTTGAACCCTTATTGAGATGTAACCATCTCTCCTCTATGTCCCTTGCTGAGGTAAATCTAGAAGCGCTTATTGCACATTTCTCTTTGGTAGACCGTCTCCTTTTGGACCCCTATTGAGATGAAACCATATCTTCTTTTAGTCCCCTACTGCGATAGGTCTAGAAGCACATATCTATATCCTAACTCTTGTTTCTGTTTATCTTCCCATATTAAATGATCAATTTAATATGAGAAAATCATTTTGTAAAGTTAGATATTATATTTTATGACATTATCTCTCTCTTGAAATCATAGTCATCCTCAATTATGAGGTAGAGAAGATAAAGCCTAGTCATTAGTCCATGTTTTTTAGCACGTAGAGGATCCCTTTTTACCCTACAACATCATTCCAGAATGGATGACTAATCCATTTGGTGCTCAGGAGACTTAGCTGCCACAAGCATGTCTTCTCTTTAGTCCATATCATACTTCCAAAGTAGAGTGACAAGGTCTACTTGATGTTTGTGAGACATCGCCATCACAAACATGATCCTAATCATGCGTACTTCTCAAATTTTGTGCACACTAAATAAAGAGAATGAGTCTTATAAGACAAAATCATTGTTCATTAAAAATGCATTTCATTTTCTTACTCTAGTGTAGCATTGTAAGCATTGATAATGTTCATATTATCCTTAAGCCCGGTTCCTTGCATCCATCTGGCATCTTTAAAAGGATAATTCTTAAACTTAACAAGATATCATTGGATAAAGTTATCGTTTCTTAGTACCTTCTCTTCGGTCAAAGAATCAATTCGGGCTGCAACACTTCTACTTGATCTTCGAGCTCTGTCGAGTCCTACGTTATTGGTTCTTTTGGTGGCTCTCTTGTGTAAGGCTTGAGTAGGCTCACATGGTTAGCATTGTGAATGAGCCAATGGTTGGGAAACTTTTACTAATAAGCCATCTCATTGATTGGCTTAAGAATTTTAAAAGAAAGAACCATAGTATCTTTTTGCTAGTTTAGCATAATACACTTGGTGGCTCGTAGGATTCTTGCCCATAGTATGCCTTAGATGAGCCTTGAGAAACTTTAGCAATACCCAATCATTTTTTTAAAGGCTAAGGCTCTTATGTTCTTATTAGCAACATCCCTTTTTGTCTTTGCTTTGAGATGGATATAACCTCTTTAATCTCTGGAAAAGATTCTTGTGAGTCTCGGCTATATTCATCAACAACAAAGATCTTCCCATTTACTTTAAGTAGTAAGGGACTTTTCGATCTTCCCTCTCTTTAACCCCGAAAGGGAATTTCCCCATAGAAGTATATACAATGTCATTGTACGCATACTCTATAAGAGGTAGGTACTTCTCTCATTGAGAACATTGATCTACTTCCATGACATAGGCTTTTAGTAGATTCAAGAATCATTAGATTAGTTATTTCACTTTGATCACCTGTTGGTCAAAAAAAAAAATTAATCTACTTCCTAGATTCTCAAAGAGTCCCTTCTAGAAATTACTGATCATTCTAGGATCTTTGTGCGACACTATGGATGTTGGAAAGCCATGATACTTGGAAATTTGAGATCTAAAGAGGGTTGCCATTTGATGTGCCTTAATAGTCTTTTTGACAGGTATAGAGTGTGTTTTCTTGCTAAGCCTATTGACTGAAACAATCCAAGTTGCTTCCTCAATCAAATTTCAATTTTTGGTATACCACACATTTTGAAACATATTCTTGTATGTTAACTTTTCATGGTAGACAAGAAAAAATACATTTCTACTCCTCGAAGGATAGATTATGAAGTCCCTCTTTGTCCCGCATAAGGAGAAGCATGGGGTTCATACATGACTTTCTTATTGTATGGGTGAGTAACACATAGCTTGTTGCCGTTTGGAAGATAACCATCCTTCAAGGTGAATGGTTATTTTTTCTTCCCTAATGCAAAGGTTCTAATTACCTACTTAAAGTCTTGGTCGGTAGCATACTCATCTATCAAGAAAGATAGATCATTGTGAGTTGCTATAGATACGACATTTACCCTTGGCCATTGTGAAAGCGCATCAACCACTTGATTGTGCTTGCCAGCAATGTGAGCAATATGAAATTTAAATTGCAAAAGAAAATTTTCCTACGTCATTTGTTTGTCCGAAAGTTTGGTTTGTGTCATGAAGTTCTTGAGGATTTGTGATTCATTTGTAGGATGAATGGAGTCCCCAAGAGATAGTGCTTCCATGTGTCTAGGGCATGTAAAACAACTAAAAGATCCTTTTGTATATGCCCAAGACCCGTTCATCGGCATTGAGCCTTCCGATATCATATGCTATTGCATGCCCTTCTTGAAGCAAACTGCTCCAAGGCAATCACCACAAGCATCACATTGGACCTCAATGGCTTTGAGAGGTCAGGGAGCATGAGGACTGGTTGAGAGGTAAGCTTCTCTTTGAGCTTGTCAAAAGAATTTTGCTCCTTAGCAGTCCATGAATACTTAATGTTCTTCTTTGTTGTTAAGTCATGTAATGGTCCTGCTATTTGATAAAATGTTTCTTTGAAGCGTCTATAGTATGTACACATACTAATAAAGCTTCTAAGTTCATGTCCCGGGGAGGTCACCTAATAAAAATGTAACCTATCACGTGAGTTCAACAGAAGGGTATTTAAAGTTCTTGAAACTTACAGCAGGGCATTATTTTTTCACATTTGAAAAAAACATATATATAGATTTTAAAAGGAAAGGGTACATTGTATTCTTAAAAAAATTCACAGATAAGGGGTTTTACAAATATGTCTTGAACGCACGTGATATGGTAGTTTTACACATAGTGAACTCCCCGAGGTTCATGTACATTCCTTGGATTAGGTCATGCTTTTATTACCTCTATTTGCACCATTTGGTAAGTACTTAGTCCTTTCCATTGCTTGCGACGAATTGCTTCATGATGGAAACTCGTAGATTTTTCCACGTCTTTGGGGCCGTGTGGTTTCCACGAAGGCTAGCCACCTATATGCGGACATATCGAACGGGCACCCAACTAGCCAAATACATAGCCGAACACCACATTTGTAGTTTATTATTTTGCTGAGCTGGTGTAGTGATACTGTGTGTAAATCCTAATTTCAAAGTAGCAATCAATTACCTGAGTTGTAATTCTATCATGACAATTGTAAAGATACATGTGAACCGATGGTGCAACCAAAGTTATTCCGAGCTAGGAGATGGTCAATGCCAGGCAAAGGCAGCAACCGAGTGCAGTGCAGAAGGATAGGGCAGGTACCAAGGCCCTAGGCAGCCCAAGGATAGCGGAGGTGTATGCTTGAAGCGATTTTTTAGGCCAAAGGTGTGTTGCAAAAAGCCAAGAAGGTTGGTGGCGTTCTGTGCCCGAGATGTGGGTTTTATGTGCTAGAATGTGGTCTTCAGTGTGCTTTCCAAGCCGGTCTAGACGGCTCGTCAAACGGAGCCCCGTTGCTCTAAATATTGCAGTTTAAAGAAAGAAGCGTGTAGCAGATCCCCGACGGGCAGGGCAGCTGGGGAAGGTGGCCCGGGTTGATGTTAGTGCATACATATGTAGTGCTCAAGTTGTGGAGAGTGCTTGTCTTCTGGAATGCGAATCGGAGCTCTAGATCGCAAGATATGGTCAGTTGAAGATTTTCAGGGGGCTGGGTCTGAGCCACTTTCCCGCATTGGGGAATGTGCAATTTTGCGTTTCCTAGGCCTCAACAAAGTCCAAGAAGATAGGGCATGCTATGTGGAGTCAACATGAAGTCGCGGCTCGCGATTTTGAGGCCTGAGCATCAAGTTACTGTGTGGACAAAAAATGGAGCATTTGGCGGTCGAGTACTTACAGATGCATTTCCCGGTTTTTGGCGGCCTCGGACGGCGAACTCAGAGAAGTCAAAGGGCGGGCAGGTTTACATGGTACTGACCCGATACAATGAAGATTTGGCCGGGCTTTGCGGCTTGGCAGTATGAGGTTGGAGCAATGGAAGGGAGCCGAGAGAAGAAGGCAAAAAAAAAGAGATTTTTTTTAATTGAAATGGGGAAATGGAAGTTTTTTCGGAGTAGTTTGGAGAGCCCCAAGGGCTACCACCTCGCGGGCCACCACGTGGCAGGTTGAATTGCCCCGTATGCACAGTCAAAGGCCTGGAAAGCGTGCTATGTAGGGTAGACCGTGAGGCCTCAAAGGAGCATGATTGGAGAGCCCTTGAGCTCATGGAGTTAGCTATGGAGTCTAGTGTCGTGGGCGCTGCTGTGGTGGCAATGGCCCGAGGTGCCTGCTGGGCGGATCGGCGGCGATTTTGGCGGGGCAGGGCGGCGCAGTGGCGCCTGTGCGGAAGTTCGGTGGCATAGTGATGACGTTCCAAGCTCGGTAGGGGGCAATTCCCACGGCCCTTGGGGCCCCGAAATTTTGAAGGAGAGAGAGGGGGCAATAGCAACCTCGCTATTGCCTCCCCCCCTCAGGTAAGAGGAATGTCCCATAGCGAGCAGAGGTGGAGGCTGCCAAGTGGGCAAAGGTAAAGAGCAAGGCCCAGCAAGGACAAATTAAGACCGGGCAAAGGCATGGACCAAAAAGGGGACCAAAGTGGTGAAAGAAGAGGAGAGGATTGGAGGGTGTCGGGTCCAAAATCAAACCAAAAGGGCAGTGCAAGGTTAAGCTCCAAAAGGGGTAAAAATGGAGGGATAGAAAAAATTTAAAAAACAGAATTCCAGGGGCAATAGCGACATCGCTAATGCCCCCCCCAAGTGCAAAAGATAAAAGAAGAGAGAAGATGGAAAAAGGAGGTGCCCCCCTTCCCAAGAGATACCAAAAATGGGTGCCCCATGGACCAATTAGATAGCAATTTCCCAAATTGAACCCCCCACCCTATAAAAGTCCAAAATTGATCTAATCAGGGGATTTTTTGGCCTAATTTTTGTGCCGTTTTGAAGCCTGCAAAGTGGAGCTTTTGGACAGAGGAATGTGCCTGTCCAGCCCTTTTCATTTTTCTTGTGTAAATGGCCATGGTGATGGCAGTGTGAGTTTGTATAGGTGCTTTGTGGAGTGCAATCGAGTCGTTGTTGCCTCATCTTGGTGCTGTTTCCCCTTCCCCCCTTCTCTTTCTCCCGCTTTCATGGTTCTGCTTGGTGCTGGCTGTGTGGAAGCGTGTGCCCCCCCCGGACCGACAGTGTGGTGTGAGAGAGTGAGATTGAGTTGTTGTGAGTGTATGTAAGGATGGAGACAGGAAGTGGCAATAGGTGTGCGTCATGTGGTTGATTGGTAATCGAGAAGGTGGTGATCTGCTATCGTGAGTTGTGTGTTTGAAGGTGTTTTCCGAGAGGATAGGGCTATTGTGAATACCCTGAGCTATAGAGAGGCCTTTTTGTTTGTGCTGGGTGTGTTCCCCCATTCCCCCTCTCCATCTTCTGGTGCCCCCACGGAGGAGTATGCTTATGCTCCTAGTGGAAGTCGAAGTGGTGATTTTTGTGATACCAAAGGTGCGGCCTTTGAAGAGCAGGTGCTGCTAGTGATGGCTTGGACGGGATTTCCGATTTTCACAGGGGTTGAAGATGCAGAAACTTGGCTTCAAGACTACGGATTGTTCGTGTTGGAAAGTGGTTTATCGAGAGAAGATGGTGCGGTACAGGTGTTCCCGCTCCTGGTTCGTGGTAAAGCAAAGCTATGGTTCGATAGCCTTGGTGAAGAAGAAAAAGAATATTGTGAAGCCCTGGAGGTGGCTTTTCGAAGGAGATTTGTAGCGGATGCGTAGCTAGATGAAGTAAAGTGGAAACTAGACAATTTGAAGCAAAGCTTGGAGGGAGATTTTCAAGCGTTTGAGTGGGAGTTCGAAGCCCTTTGGAGGAAGTTAATCAAGGTAACTATTGTAGAAAATGCCAATTTTTTGAAATTGTGTAAGTTCATGGATTGACTGCATGAGGAAGTGCGAGATAAGGTGGAGGTAGATGGTCCAATGTCGTATGAGGAGGCGGTAGCTCTAGCGAGAGGGCGAACCAAAAAGATTTTAAAGAAGCACGAGGCTAGGTGTTGTTTGCAAGGTGCTGTGATGCCAAAGAAGTGTGAGACGGTGGTAGCTAGGCCAAAGGTGGTGCAAGGAGGAGTGCAGGTGCGAGAAGAACCAAGGGTTCCTTGGATGCAAAGAGACAATTGCAATTTGAGTTTTCCACAATAGGTAGTCAATGTTGAAGCATTGTGTGAGCTATGTATGGTTGTTGTGGATAGCTCGCTTGCTGAATTTTTCATTGCTTGTCATTGTAGGCCATTCTTTGACTTACCATTGTTTGATGGAGCATGGCGATCGACCTTGGAGGAGATAAAAGATTCTCTTGATAAGCATATGGAGACCTGCAGGTTTTGCTCCAATTCATTTTTGATTGATTTGGGTAGACATTTCCTTATTGTTGATGTAGAAGAAATATATACAAGAAGTCGATGATGAGGGTTTCTAGATTAGGGTCTTAAAACCTGGATGACCAAAGGAAAAAACCCGGTGGGAAAAAAGTGCCTTTGGTATATTCTCTTATTGGAGTTGAGCATTTGGACTTGAAGTACCTGTCATGCAAGGTGAGTGCTTGGGAGAAACAAAGGAAGAGTGTCTAATGAAAGTGCCAATTATGGGACACTCAATATACTTATGAGAAATTTGGCAAACAAAAGCATGTAGTGTAAGAGATGGAGTTGATGGGTGCTTTAAAGAACAAATGTAGTACATGTGACATCAAAGGACATCTCAATAGCTTCCACGTTTCCAAGAAGGGTTTTTGATGTAGAAGCTTCTCCACTCATACCTCATTGTGTTGAGTGCGTGAGTGTATTTTGGACTTCCTCTTTCACTTACCACTATACTACAATGACTTTGGTTCTTATTGTCACCTATACCAACATGAGCGACACAACGTAATTATGCTCAACTCTTCCAGCTTGGCCAGTACCTAGAATAGCTAAGACGCTTAGACCACAGAGAATATTACATGAAGGTTTGGGACTAATGCTTAGCTCAATTAAGTGCTTAGCTGCCCGACTCTAACTTTTATGCAGTATTTTTAATGGCGACTTGGACTTACCTGTTCAAGGCCAGAAACCCAATTCCATAAGTTCTAGAAATTTAGGCCTCTTCCATTGTGTTGGTCTTTGGATGCCATCATTTTATCGAGTAGGTTGGCATAGTTTGGCTCCTCTTGACTTGCTTGTTGTATGTTGTCACTACTTTGTGAAACAAGTTCTTCACCTGTTGTAGAAACCGATGGAGCCTTTGCTTTATCTCCCATGAGAAGCGGTTGTCGAGATGTGTGGGTTCTCTCTGATTGCATTTCCACGAGCAATTTTGGAACCCATCTTGTTTTTGGCCCATGTGTGACCATCTTTTGAATTTTCTTCTTTTGCTTGATGACTTGATGGACACTAGGCTTTGGTATCCAAACCTGATGATTTCTATTGTAAAAGCCCTGATTTTGTAGTTGATGACAAGGTATCCATCTGTAGATTGTAGCAGCCTTGGTTGCAATTGGCTTTTGTTTGTCATTGCTAGCCTTTGGATAGAAGCTTATGCTGCATGAATTCTCTTGGGTGTTCGAGATTGATCTACACCTTTTGGTAACCATATTTGAGTGTTACCTTCATAGAATCCTTGTGCTTCAAGTAGCTTGATTGGAATTAGCCCATGCTTCACCTGTGTTTGTTGAGTAGCTTCTGACTTTGACACCCATACTTTCATTAGAAAGAGGATGGGCTCTAGGAAGGCCTCTTTATTTTCCATGAGATTATGGAGGTGATTAACATTTTGATGAATAGATGTATGCCATGTGTGCAAGAATGGTGGGTGTGTAAGAGAGGTCTAAGGATGGTCAAAGGATGCACTTTCCCCCCTAAAAACGGGGTGGACAACTTTATGATTTTTGGCCTTCCATAACTCCTACAAATGATCTCCAATCTGAGCAGAGATTACAGATCTGCAATCTACACACCTAGGTCTTTCCATAGGTATGCTACATGATATACTTTTTCCCGCTAGATTTCAAATTTCATTATGGGGGGGAAAATTTGGATTCAAATAAACTAGCCGTTTTGCATGTTTGAATTCAAAAGCCATCCTTTGATTGCTTCTTAGTACTAAAGGTTTGACTCCCTTAAACTGCCAAATAAAGAGGCCCTCCTAGACTCCATTCTATTTCTAATGTTTGTGTTGCCCACGTGGAAGGTTTTTTCGTCTGCCTTCTGTTGTTGTTTTTTCACTTGCTTGAGTTGTTTGTATTCCATTGATAGCTTGACTTGCTCATTGTAGAGCTTCTTTCTTGAGGTGAGTACATCCAGACTGTTACTTTAGGATTTTTTCCCCAAACATTAATGTTTCCTTCGAAGTAGCCCTTAGCAGTGATTGACTGGTTTGATGCTACCCACCCAATGACCTTTGGTTGTTGAAGTCAAACTTGTGTTTCATGTATCCAAATTGGGTCTTTGAATTTGATGTGGTCTTTGGATACTAACACTTGGTTGATTCCCTTCAGCTTCTTCTTGATTCTTTTCTGTGATGGAAACTTTGGTTGATAAGATTTTTTGTTTTGATTTCCATTGCATTGTCAAAGGTTTGGCTCTTTATGTAGAGGCTTCACAGGAAGTTTGATGGAGGCTCATTGAAGGTAAAGTCTTCTTGCAAGGTTGATTTACTTAAAATTTTACCTTAGCTTTACTTTTTCTGCTATGCTTGGTCACTCCTTTTTTGCATTGACTTGAGGTGCTTTTGGGGCCTTTGCTGGTGTTGTTGTTGAAAGAAGATATTTCTCCAGCTTTCTATCAAGATCAGACTCTCTTTGATATGATGGGAGTCAATTATGTGGAAAGTATCCTTATACACCCCGGTATTGAACCTGATTGTAGCTTCTGCCACTCCGAAGCTAGGAATTGGAATTTTTTAACTTCTGTACACGATGTCCTCTAGCTCTGTGATTGGCGGCTTTCCCATCATGATCCATGTTCCATAAGTCATTAGATTCTTTGTTTCTTTTGGATCCATCACAGCTGAACATGTGATTTTGAGTCTTGTTTCTTCTCATATATCCTCGTGGGAGACAATTGATCTTTGTCATTATCCCTATTTTTCTTTTGATTTTTTGTTTGTTGAAGATTTGCCGTTGAACATGGAAACTTTTCTCCTTCATCTACTTTCATTTGCACTTTTTTTGGAGTCGGCTTCTTTGAAACAAATTTTGTCAATTCTTCAGTTATGTCAATGATGACATAGTCTTGTGGTTGCTTTGCTTCTTTTGTTTGCACTTTGGCATCATGCTCCATGATGTAGCTATCTGTCTCACCTTTTCTTCTTTCACACTCACAAACCTCATTAGCTTCCTTCAACACCTTTATCGTAAATAAGGGAGTTATACCATACCCATCTTCATCGCAAAATTTAGTCAGGGTCACCTCATTTACGCAAACATCAAGAATCACCAGTATTTGATCCCATCCAAAGGGTTCAAATAACTCCTCTGGAAATGGTTCTAGAATATAGTGTGTGTCCTCCACAAGTCGATTCAAAATACAATCCTCCTTCCGCAGACTTACACTCTCAGGAGCTTCATACATCCAAATATGCGCTTTGCTTTTGAAATTGGTTGTGGAGTTTAATTCTTCCCCCGGGGCTCGTTCTACATCTCTATAACTATGATCTTTGACACTTATTTTTGTAGTGATCTCTTTGTGTCTCAGGTAGATATAGTCATAGCCCTAATCATGTACCATTTTGAGCTGACGTATGAATGGTCTGCGCAATATGGTATCAAAGTTGCTACTCTTGTCAAAATTCGTTATGGCAAAGGTGCGCTCATACTCTATTCCACACGAGGATACAATGATTTGTTCTAATATTCGTATCAGTCTCTCAATGTATCCATCTACTAATTGTGATTTCATTTAAGTTTTTGTAAGAGTAGCCTTTTCCCATTTTTTTCATATTTCTTTGGTTGCAATGGCAATTCCTACCCCACTATCTAATATAGCAACCTTCTTTACTCCTTTCATTAGAAAAAATTTGAACTCATTTTTGGGCCTTTTAAGAGTGCCACATCATCAAAGTTGTACAGAAGAAAGCAACCCGGTAGACCCCTCTAAATATTGCTTAGAACCCCATTATATGACCTATCATTGCAAAGTTCTTGAAAAATGGATTCTAAAGATCCAAGGTCCGAAAATTTTGGATGACTTCTATGAAAGTTATGCCATTTTTTTTCAATCAACCAGGTTTTGTTACCGTTACGGTAATCTAAAATCACCTTTTTCTAGATCTACATGAAGGCAATGTCCGATACATGCATGCTATATATCAATAGATAGCATTTGAAGAGTAGATTCTAAATATCCAACCTCCGACAAGTTTGGATCTTATTTGCAAAAAAATTACCGATCCCCACTTTTTGAAAGCTATGCCACATCAACAATTCTTACAAGGCCCATTTTTGAGTCCAAACTTTTCCTAATGGTACTCAAGCGGTAAGGTGGTGTTTTCTTCTTCTCCTTCACATTAGTCACCCACCTTATTTACTGGTACTGGCTTTGTTAGTGGATTCTTAGGAAAGGTTTCATCTATGTTTCTGTCCGCAAGTTGGTCATGTGAGGGGATTTTCAAGCCCATCTTTTCCAGGTTTTTGCCCATTTGGCCCCATAGATACGGTCTAATTTTTAGTAGCTCCGAGAGATTAAGTGTGCATTGTATAGGAGAAGACATCAATTTGTGCAAGCTCTTGGTATCCATCATTTTTAGTGTGGCTTTCCATTGAGAAGGTACCATTTTAACCTCTAATTTTGTTTCGAGTAAGGTAGCACTACCATCTTTTTGCTTTTTGATTGATTCCTATAAGGATTGTGACCACGGTTCTTCTACCTCCAAAATTGGCATTACTGCTTGTGAACCCACCCCATATGTGGTATTGGCTACTTCCCTTGTATCTAAAGGTGTCTCAACTCCTAGCTCTTCCTCTTTGTTTACAACACCACGACTTTTTAAGTCCTGGATTTTTTCGCAGATTAGCAACTGTGTTTTTGGAGCATCTAGAACTGGTTCGTAAGATCTTGGGCCTTCTAGATGAGCTTCTTGCACATTTTCAACCTCTCTTTTTCATACCCCGGGTGAGGGTACGTTAGCCATCTCTCCGCCTGGGTTTGGTTGGTCTTTAACCTAGCATCATAAGCTTTCAAGTTCGCATCCAAAGGTTCAAAGGCTTTGTCGATCAAGGCTAAACCTCTCGAGTAAGACTTTGACTCTTGAGGTCCCTTTGCATTTCATTGCTTTGTCACTCTTGTCTAAGCAATTCTTTTGTTTGATCAAGTTTAGTTTCTAAAGCTATTTTCTCCTTCAGCCTCTTTGCTTTCATTTTGTCTCGTTTGGCTTTCCATGATCTTCTTCCTGTTCTCACCGATATGTTCTCAATTTTTGTTTGAACAAGAAATGTGGCTTCTTCATCTGGTTTGTTTTTGGCAGCTTCTTAAGCTTGATCTCGAGTCATCATGTTTAAAGGAATGGAGGGTTCTACCTTGGATCCGCTTGAAGAAGGAATCATGCCTACAACATTCATTGTTGCTTTCCCTTTGTGGTCTAGATTTTTATCACAGTGTTGGCGTAGATGGTCTATCCCACAATGCTCACAGAATACAAATAATTCTATTTGTGGACTCTTGTTTGGACAACTTCATGCCCAATGACCACCTCCACAGTCATAGCATGGACCTTCTTGTTTCATAGCTGGTGATTTAGCTGATGGTTGTTCTTGCCTTGTGAGGATGTTCTTTGAACCATACACATGATTGGCTATGAACATGAGCGTACTCGCATCCATGGAGTACTGGTTTTTTTTAGGTTGTAGCATGTGCATGGGCTGAGTGTAGTTGAATACCACTCTACCATTATTCAAAAGAGGTGGTTGTTGCCCTAGCATTTTTTGCAACTTTGGCTGAGTGCTACACCATGGAGTGGGATGATCCCCTCCACAAGTATTGCAAATCCTCAATTGAGGTTGTGGTACATTTAGGTTTTGTTTGTAGCCTTCGTTTATTCTTCTAATCATCCCCTCGATCACTTGATCAATGATTGGTTCCCAAGGAGTTTGAACATCTTGCTTTGTGGTGGGTTCACTCTTTGAAGAAGAGGCACTACTAGTCGTGTTGTCTGTATCTTTAGTCACCTCTCCGTAGGCCTTGCAATTGTCAACTAGATATAAAGCTTCTCTAGTGACTTTCTCAAACGTCATGCATCCTTTTAAATGAAGGTCCTTTATGAGAGTCTCATTCCTCAATCCCTCTATAAGGAGTACGAATAATCTCTTATCTTATGGTAGCTCTTGTGTAGGGCATCTCTCTATGTATTGTTTGAAGCGAAGCAAAGCTTCATTCACACTCTCGTTCGCTTTTTGCTTGAAAGCGTAGATTTGGGACACTGTGTTGTGTTTGATACCCCTTTTTGAGAACTCCTCTAAAAGCTCTTGTAAGAGTTGTGCTATGTTGGGAAAATCATCTCTATGTAGTGGTTGGAACCATGTCAAAGATGTTCCTTCTGAAGTTAGGCCAAATCCCTCATACTAAGTATGGAAATCCGCAATCTGTTCAGGTCTCAAAACTTGTTTGAAGAGTGAGACATGAGCATATGGATCCTTTGACCCATCGTATTTTGTTTTGACACATTGAGCCACTTGATATGGTCTTAATCGTTGTGGTTCAATCACCAATCTAACCAATTTGTGGTCTCTTGAGAAGAAGTCTCTCGTGTTCTCCTCTCGTCTTGGAGAGTGGAATCCTCTTTGATATGTGCTCTTGCATCGTTATTGGCTGAAAGGAAGTAGAGATCGGAGTACCCTTGTATGTGTATTGTTCTAAGTCAATTGGATTGCAAAGTTTGTACTCTCTTCCATACTTATCTACCATCAAAACTTGCACTCCGTGGGCATCTATAGATGTGAATGCATAGAGATTCTTATGGGTGGTCAACTCTCTAGAATTGGGCTCTACACACCTATAGAAGATGTATGGATCCCCGTTTGTGAATCTATATAAGCCCTCATGAGTGTAATTTGTAAGCACTCTCATGGATTCATTGGCTTTGATGAATCTCACATTCGGTTTGTTGATCAGAGGATGCCTATCCTCTATGTATTCTTTGAATCCCCATGTTGTTGGTATTGCAGTTTTTTTCATGTCTCTGAGTGGAGTAGAGAACCCTGATGGTGGATGATTTGTCATGGTTAAGACTCTGTCAAATCTCTCAAGATAGTCCTTGACAAGACCACTTTGGCTTATTGCAACTTATCCCTTTTTGCCCCTGGTAAGGTCTGTCAAAAGTCAGGAATTTGTGACTTTTTTGGTTTTTGAAAACTGGTCTTGGGATACCCTAAAAGTTTGGATCTAGGAAACCTTGTAAAATTCACCTCTAAAGTTTGGATTTAGGAAACCTAGTAAAATTACCCGCAAGCTATCTTTCTAGCTATACATGACTCAATTTGGAGTTGTCTAACAAACATTAGAGAAATTTTAGTGAAGTGCACTTGAAATAGCACTCAAAAAAATTCTACGACCAAAACACTTGGTCTCTAGAAGGTATTTTTAGCTCAAACTTGAGATTTGGAATGTTCTCAAGTATGTCTACAAGATCATCAACTCAGAAACCCCCACTATGTTGAGGTACATGGATCGCAATCCATGTTCCTCTGTCAAATTCTTTTCTCCAAATTTTCCCAAATTTTGACTGTGTGTAGACAAGGTCATATGCAAGCTATGTACCAATTTTCATCAAATTCTGAAGTTGAGGTACATGGATCGTGATCCAAGTTCAACCACATTTGGACTTGATCTCTTAGGAGTTTGTTCCTGACTATGTCCACAATGTAAATCTCAAATCTTTTTGGATTTGGACTTGGTTTGATAGGTCAAATACCCAATACTAGGTCCGCACTGCCGGTTTCCAATCCATCTCCTGTTTTGCTTCCTTTTTTGACCCAAATTTTCTCAATTTTTTTCAAAACTAGGCTTGGGGATATGTTTTCTTGTGTATGCACCATTGATCTGGAAAGTTTTAGGTCAAGCTGTCACTATGGGTACATGGATCGCGATCCATGTTTGGAGCCCAAAATGACTTCTCTTGGTACCATCCAATTTAGCATGACTAGTAGATCCTATGGTATCAATTTTTAAAAAAAATGGACCTCTAGATTGAAAGCTAGGTCAGTTCTAGAACTTTGTCAAATTAGTACTTGGAAATTATGGGCTTTTGGTCTGGTTTTTGATATCCAAATTCACTTTTAAAAAGACCATTGGACTCCCTGTAATGTGCTCTAGCTATGGTGCAAATATGGTACAAGTCTATGAAAAAGGAACATGGATCACGATCCATGTACCTATGTGTCAGATTGTATTGAAACTTGACACACAGCTTGCCCTTGATCTTTTGATCCCTAGTATATGGTTTTTGTGTGACTTGGACTTGTTTAGGCTACGCAAAAGTCAATTCACAGCTCTGTTTTAGGGTTTTCATCTTTGAACAGTTTTTTTCTCTTTTCACCCACTTTTAGAATTCTTTTGACAAAAGTTGCTTGGGGACTTTTGTTCACAATGGTCTATGCTATACAGGCTAGAAAATTGACACTTCTTGGTACCATCAGAATCAGCATGTTTACTGGATGCTATGGTATCAAAAGTTTTGGATTTGGACTAGTTTTTGTCATTCAAAAGAAAGTTTTTTTGTCTGTCCTGCAGTTTTTGACTAGTTTCTATATTTTGCTATTTTGACAAACTTTTTTCAATCTTTTGACATGGTCCCTTTTGACAAAGTTGTTCCACTATTTATCAGGAATGTACTTGTCAAATATTAGCCCCAAATATCAAAAAGTACATGAATCGCGATCCATGTTTAACATCAATTTGTCATGAATTTTTTTTTGCTCCTTCTCTATCCCCTGTAGAAGCCAAATCTCACCCCTTTTCGAATTTGGATCCCAAAAAGTTGAAAAAACTCAACTTTTGTGTCTGCAATGCCTGTTTTGTTGTTTTTGCCTTAACAACCAATTTTGATGTGATTTTTGAATTTTTCTTGCAAGCAAACTTGATCAGAGCAATATCCCATTGATGCTCAATGTTATTGATCACTTTTCACAAAAAATGGTGTCTGGGGTACATGGATCGCGATCCATGTTCCTCCACAGATTCTGGTGAAACTTTCTAGATTGCTTCTAGAGAGTCTACCGATGCCCTTGATCCCCAAATTTTTGAATTTGGATCACTTTTGAAGTCTAGAAATGAAACATGAAACCCTACTCCTAAGTACTGAAATGAAACATGAAACAAAAACAAACAAAAGGGTACAAAATAAAGTCGTAACAAAAAATGGTACGACAATTTGAAAGCATATAGAAAATCGGAGAATGAAATTCTTTTGGCTATCTCACCCTCACAACCCTCTTTACTTCTCAAGATTATATCTAGCAAGTCCTCGACTTCTAGACTCTATCAAGCACTAAACCCCGTGTCTAGTTGCTTCATTGCTAAAGTGTAAATGGAATTGAGAGACAAATATTCAAAAAAGAACACTCTAAATATGCACTAGGTCACTCACCATCTAAGGATCATATCCCCGGCAGCGGTGACAATCTTAGCAGGTCGCCGCGAAGGACGTCTGTAACTTAGTTTTTTGGTACTAGCATAATGTCAATACTCAGGAAAAGTGACTCGGATGGGCATGGAGACTCTTTGAGATCGTCAATCTCAAGAAGTAAACCTTAACAAGAAAACACAGCAACTCTACAAGCAAACCAACACTCAATGATCAGGGAAATTTGCCTATGTCCTTTCTCATAGCTCTAGGTCATCATGCCATTTCCGCACTTGAATGGACTCGAAATGCAACGAGACTTTAGGAGCAGGTCTAGGACACCTAGGGGTTTATCCTACCAAGTTTGGTCAAAATCTGACAAGGTACCAAATTCATGATTCATTATGAAAAGGTCTTAAAAGCTATAACAAAACTATCCAAAAAGGTTGCCCTATGGTCTAGGAACACTCTCCTACTGTCAAAATGACTAAAAACAGTGATTTAAGCACTCAAATCTGCAATTATAGCTCAGTGATGCTCAGTCGCTAACCACATCAAAACTGATAATGCTTACACTTAATTGAAAGAGCAAAGAGAGAGGAACACAATGCAAGTTTTTGAATCAAAAATGGATTACCAAATCATTAGGTGCGATGATTACAAGTTTGGAGCAGCTCATAGCTTGAGCGTACATTTTTAGAGCTCCTTCTCTAGAGATAAGCCTTCTTTTACATTAAGGTTATTGACCTTTATACCTAAGGAATTCTAAATGACCAGTGGCTGATTCACATGTACCTTTACAATTTTCATGACATAATTACAACTCAGGTAATTAACTATTAGTCTGGAATTAGGATTTACACAGAGTATCACTACACTAGCTCATCAAAATAATAAACTACAAATGTGGTGTCTGGCTATGTGTTCGGCCAGTTGGGTGCCCGTTCGATCTGTCCTCAAAGACCATCATTGACGAGCTACATGGCATAGCTTGGAGGACTCTATGAAGCCCTCCTCTCCAAAGACCACATGAAATTGTTGGATGAAGGCCAATACTTTGTTTGTGGCACCAAAGGTGCCACAATAGGTGAGAAAAGTGATACTCTGTCCTCCCTGTTTTGAACTTCTTGAGATTTTGTGATCTTTGCCATGCAGCATATGATTTGTGATGTCCTCCCCTCTTGTATTCTCTAAGAGAATAGCCATAGCTTTTGTCGGAAGAGGAGGAAGGTGAAGAAGAAGGAGAAGAGTGTGATCTATTTCTTAACACTAGGTTGGTAACCTAACAGGACATAAAAGTGTCCTTTCATGGTTTTGAAAAAAACCTCCAAAACCACAGTAGATCCGCTCATTTTTTAAAATCCTTTCATGAGGTTATAGTTCAAGGCCTATTACACATGGAAAAAATAAGAAACTTGTAAAATTTCTCATCTTTTGGTCACACCAAGCCTCCAAAGTTGATGGACCAGTACATTTTCATAAAAACAGTCATTTCTTATGTTTTGTTGCATAAAAATAAGATTAGGGATTTTTGTTGGACTTGAGATAAATTCCCTAATTAACTTCAATGGGTTGGTGATCAGAACATATGATTGCTTCTCACTCACTATTTTTTTTTTTGCCAAAAGAAATAGGTACAAAAAAGGTTGAATTTTTATCATTCTGCAAACCTATCATCAAAGTTTCTATAGCCACGCTCAATACAAATAATATATGCATGTTTTCTTAGTTCCCTATTTTCCTTTAGGTTCATAAGGAGCCATGGAGCATGTCAAAAGAATAATACATCTCTTACCAAGGGGAATCTTGGGGACAAAGATGAAGTGCTAAATACAACAAACATGAAAAAACTGGGTTCAACATTATGAGTTGTAGAACCCCATAGAAACTATTCAATATCTAGACAAATTTGATCCTTATGACTAGATATGGTTACTACCTACAAAATGCATGTAGTTGTCACAAGAAACTAACAATATTGAAAAAACTATACTTGATATACTAGAATGTTTTGTTTTCTTCTATAATTGAAAAAATCAACCATCGTTGTCTACTATGCAAAATAGGGTATTAGGTGACCCAAAACTCAAGGAATATTAGCTTTATGTTACAATATGCAACATAGAAAATCAAAACTGCATTTGGATATCATGAAAGCCACCAAAAAAATCATAGAAGAGCTAAAATTGGCTAAAAAACAGGATTTGACAATTTTTGTAATTTGGTCATAACTTACAACTTTAACATTTATTTCTCCCTAGAAGCATCAAGACATGTTGAGGACTACTAAAGATAGTTCTCTAGCATTATATACCTCACAAACATGAATTCTAGAGTGGTATAGTTGCAAAAAATTGAAAAAAGCCAAAAACAGGACCTGTTTTTTCACACACTTTAGGTTGTGAAATGTTGTGCAAGGACAAGGTTAAAGATGGAATTGATATTCCAAAAAAATATCGAGTTTTTTTCAACTCATGAGACAACTTTCTAGATAGATAGCACCTCAAAATCCATTTTGAAACTCTTGACATATATAATTCAAGGAAAATGGTCACTTAACAGGACATAAAAGTGTCCCATTACCAACCTAGTGTTAACCTTTCTTCCTTTGTGTCCTCTCTTCCCTTTTGGAGCGACGAGGAGAAGGACTATGGGTTGACCGTTTCCTCTTGGGAGGAGTTGGTGACAATCAAGACCATCGTCTTCATGGAGCCACATCTTCAGAGGAACTAAGGGATTTTCTTCTTTCTCGTTCTTTGGATTCCTCCTCTCTTATGGGAGAGAGTCTTCTTTTGGGGGTCTCATCAAGAGGCCTCCTAAGCTCTCTCTCCTCTTGGAGAGGAAGGGAAATCCCATAAGCACGGAATTTTTGAGTAACTTTGGCTTGCAAAGTAGGGTTTCTTATAGCTTTATGAAACCTAGTAAGAAGATAAGTGATAAACATGGAGGCATCATCATTAGCACCTTCATGTGAAAAATCAAAGCTAGCAATGTTCATTCTACTCTCTTGTTCATTTTCAGTCATGCTAGTTATACTTGTTTTTTTTTTAGTGTATTATTTGGAAATTCAAAACCTTAGTTGCTACTCTTCTTAGCCTTTGAAAATAAGCACTTAAGTATATACACCCACCACAGCTCGAATTGGTTAATTATAGAGAGTAGTGGGGTGGGTCTAACATAGCAGAATTTGCAAGGATAACTCCTTTTGGACTTCTCAATAATGGTAAAGCCACATGCAAGTCTAGAAAGACCCCATTATTGAGACCAAAATTCCCAAGGTGTGCACCATATCCCACACAATGGGCTCAACAAAACCGAGAATGGATCCCAGTCCCACTTACCCTACTATAATTAACAAAATCAACCATTAATAGGCTACTTAAGGACCTCTCTTATTAAGCAAGAAAAGAGAAACCAAATGCTATGAAACCAATGTAATGAAACCAATGTAATGAAAATGGCCTATGAACTTTGAAAATAGCGAATCAATAAAATGAGAGTGAGCATTTTTGTGAGAGGGTGAACTTAATTGATGGTAGCAAAATAAACATAGTACTTAATTAACTTGGCATAAACAATACTTTTGCAAGAGAGAGAGTATTAGAGAACATGACAATAGTTGAGGACCAGATCTGGCTGGAGCCGGTGGTCCCCCCTCCAAAATGTGTTTGTAATATAGATTCTCCCATCTTGTCCCCCCTCCAAAATGTGTTTGTAAGATAGATTCTCCCATCAAGAGAGACTTGATACAATACAATCTTTGTGTTCCTTGTTACCTAGGTGATGCAATGAAGATGGAAAGCTTCATGCATCAGAAGCATAACATAAACTTTGCAAAAATCATTAACTATCCCAAGCCCAGTCCCAAGAAGGGATTTCATTGACGTGATCACAAATATGTGATCAGGTTAATAACATTGACTGATCACATTTCAAAACATGTGATCACGTTAAATCCGTGGTTAAATCTTTATGTGACTTTCCTTTAACCTATAGAAATTGTCCAATTCAGTACGCCCGCTGGTGTCTTTTCATTTCTTGGTGGGCTCGATTTATCATTCTTATAGTATCCCAATGGGCCCGTCGAGAAAAACACGTACCCCTACGTGGTTTTGGTGGGTTGCCATGTCACCACTTATCAACTTTTTTGTGATGATGTTAATTGTGATTATGTGAATGTGATAATAAACATTGTGATCACAAAAAATTTCACGTGATCACGTAAATATTAAGTCCCTGGTTCCAAGGCCTCAAACACCTTCAAAGGTGGAGAGAGCTAGCGGGGAATGAGGGTAGGAAAGAGGAAGAAGAAGAATCCATAGGAGAAAGAAATAGTTTCTCCCTTATCATCACTCTTCTTGCTTAGCATAGCATAATATCATAGTAATGAAGATGAAGAAGATGGCAAGCTTAAGCATTGAAGCATGGCTCTTGGTTGGATTTGCATTCCATAGACAAGAGTGTTGGTGTAGGCTCTCAACTTCTCAACAAGCTTGGAGAAGGAGATGGATCTCTTGCACTTTGCACTCCACACAATAAGAGTGTGTGTCTGTGTGTGTGGGAGAGTATACCCCCTCTTATGCTTGGTCCACCTCTCTCTCTCTCTCTCTCTCTCTCTCTCTCTCTCTCTCTCTCTCTCTCTCTCTCTGTGTTTCTCTTGTATTATTTAACTATATCATTTGGACATGTGTCCTCGTTTTCCTCTTTGAGAGAAAGAACTTTATTATTTATTTTTATGCATCTAAATTCTCATTGGACCCCTTTAAAGCCTGTCCAATAGGATTCAAGCACATCATGAGGACCACATGGGGACGATCTTGACATGTTTCTTAAGATATCATGTTTGAAATGTACACTTCAAGAACCTTAGTCATTTAAACATGAAAATTGTTATGCCTCTTGAGAGATCATGTTTGAATTGAACACTTCAAGATGAGCACTTCAAGAAGATTAGTCATTTAAGCATGCAAATTGTTTGTGCCTCTTGAAAGATCATGTTTGAATTGAACACTTTAAGAAACTTAGTCATTTAATCATGAGAAGCACCTCAAGCTTGGGCAAGGTTCCCACAAACACTTTAAGCACTCTAGTTAGCAAACACGACAAGCACCTCATGCTTGGGTAAGATTTCCACTTCAAGGTTAGCCCTAGCTTGCCTAAGGTCAAAGGACTTTTTAACTCTAACCTTTGGAGGTATTTAATGAAGCTAGCCCTAAGGTCTTTTAAGCTCCATTAGATGCAAGTTTCTCTTTGATAGACTACCTCCTTTTGGGCCCCTATTGAGATGTAGCCAGCTCTCCTCTATGTCCCTTGGTGAGGTAAATTTAGAAGCACTTATTCCACATTTCTCTTTGGTAGACCATCTCCTTTTGGACCCCTATTGAGATGCAACCATTTCTCCTTTTGATCCCCTGTTGAGATAGGTCTAGAAGAACATATCTATATCCTAACTCTTGTTCCCCTTCTATCTTCCCATATTAAAAGATCAGTTTAAAATGACAAAATCATTTGGTAAATCTAGATATTATATTTTATGACACATCCTATGATGATACTTGAACTTGAATGTACATATTTTTCATGGTCCCATGACTATGCTTGGGTGCCACCTCCTAATACCATGTCATGATGATCGTTCCCAGGACCACACTCTTATGCTTGGTCTTATGACCAATCTTGTTCTTTTGGAACAAAAATGGTCCCAAAAACATGGTTGAGTGTAAAAAATTTATTCGCGTCCTGCACCATGCTGTTGGCTTCATATTGTCACAATACTTTGAAAACTTGGATGGTTGGTCCTAGGACCATGCTTGTTCTCTTGCAACAAGGATTTTCCCAAGAACATGGTTGAGTGTAAAAATCATGTTGGTTTCTTTTACCGTGCTAACATGCTTGGTCCAAAAGCCATGCATGAATGCCGGGAGTAGGCACAGTCGCTCTCAAGATATTTGTCTCAAGGACATGGTTGGAAGCTTAGTCCAAAGACCCATTTTGGTTGATTTATCCTACAATGATGCTTGGACATAAGTGCACAAATTTTCCATGGTCCCCTGACTATGCTTGGGTGCTAGCTCCCAAGGTCTTGATATGATGCTTGTTATAGCTAGCACCACCATTAGATGCTTTGATGGTTGATCCTAGGACCAAGCTTGTTTTTTTGTAACAAGGATTCTCTTGAGAGAATGATTGAGTGTAGAAATTGTCTTGGCTTCCTATACCATGCTAACATGCTTGGTCCAAAGGTCATGCATGAATGCCAAGTGTGCGCATGGTTGGTCCCAAGGTTGTTGAGCTTATATGTGAAGCTACTCTAAATATAGCCGTAGATCCCTCTACATATATACCATCTTGTGTGTGTATTCTACACACTTTGGGGTTGCACTCCTACGTGTCATATCTTTGTTCTTCTCCTTTTCTATCTTCTCAACATGGTATCAGAGCGTGATTGCTTTTTCCTCACAAAAACAGAGCGTTGTTAGCCTTGCACGACTTCGTGCAGCACGTACGCAGTAAAAATTTGCAATTCAGAAAAACTTAAAATCATTTATACCTTTTTGCTCAAAACTCAAATTTCAGTGTTTGAAGAGTTGTTCTTAAGGTTTTGGGCGTTTCAGAGCTATTGGTTGATAGATTTGTCAAATTATGCACAAAAAGTAACTCGCAAGGAATTGGTAACTATTTTCAATACGTTTTCAATTCAAGCCATCAAAAGTTAAGAGCTTTTATATTTTCAAATCCATTTGTGTTAAGCTTCTTGTTATGAATCTTAGAGAGCCTTTCATACATCATATTCAAATTGATTTGCATAAAAAGTTTTAGATCAAGATCTGTTTATATTGTATTCAATTACATTTCTATATTGATACGCATAGAAATTCTTGCTGCATGATTCTTTGATTTCCTTTTTATAGATCATATGCAATTTGGTTCGTGTAAAAGAAATTAGAGTAAAAGTTAAGCCGTCTTCAATTCTTCTTCTTCTTGCATATTTCTTGGATTTGCATTTTATGGATCATATGTAATTTGGTTTATGTAAAAGAAATTAAATTAAAAGCTAAGTATATTAAATTTATATAATCTTCAATTCAAATTATATATTGAAAGAAGTAGATAAATCGATCAATCACTATATCTACTCTTTACATATATCCCATATATTTTGATGCATGTATATTGAGTTACATCAAAGTCATATCACTTGAAATATTGTTATTTTGCTTTTTTGTTTAGATTGTGTATGATTTATAATAAAGCTAAAATCAATATTTTTTTATTAAAACTACTGAGAGTTATACAATCTTGATAATTTGTGTTGTATTCAAAGATTCATGTTACAGAATTATGTTTGGATAAATTTTTTTATTCTTTCCATGTGAATATTAAAGTGTTATGTTTCAATGATTTATGTAGTTTCAAATATTTACAATTTTGATAATTTATTTTATAATCTTCAGTAAATATTGATACTTATGCTTAGATAATTCAAATTATTTCTCTTCTCTATGAATCTCAATGGCTATGATTTTGATGATTTATCAAAGAGTTATATTTTGATGATTTTTTTTCTCTTTTGATTGAAAATTATCAAAGAGTCACAACTTTAGTGATTTACATCAAACCGTTATGATTTATTAATTCATACCAATTCTTTATATATAGATATGGAAGAGTTACAATTGTGATGATTTATCAAAGAGCTATATTTTAACAACATTTTTTCACCTAAAACATGAAAAACTTATGATTTTTTCTCATCATAGTTTTTATGATCGTTTGTTATTGAGATTTATATTTTCATGTGATGACTAGAAGTCATTTGTATTGATTTCTTGTTACAAAGATGATTATTTATCTATGGAGTTGTGTCATGATTTCATGATATGTTTTTATGATTAGAAGTCATTTATACTAATCGTTTGTCATTGAGATGATTATTATTCCATGGAGTTGTTTCATGACTTCATGATGCATTTCATGTGATAACAGATTGTTCGTACAAAATATTTCTCATTTGATAGTGATTAAAAATCATTTGTATTGATAGTTTTTTATAGAGATGATTATTCTCTTAAGGTGTTGTTTTATGATACGATGATATGTTTTTATGACTAGAAGCTATATGTAGGGAGGATTCATTATTGATATGATTAGTATTATTGTTCCATGTAGTTGTTTCATGAGGTCATAAAATATATTCATGATTAGAAGTCGTTCTTAATAATCGTTCATTAAAGAAATTATTATTACTCTATGGATTTGGTCTATGATGCCTTTTCATGATGATTAAAAGTCATTATACTATTCATCCCTTTTATAGAGATGTTTATTATTCCATTGAGTTATTTCATGATGCCATGATACACTTCCATGATGATTACAAGTCGTTCGTATTGGGATGGATATTGCTCCATGATGCTAGTATGCGTTTTTGTGACAATAACAAGTCATTCGTGGCATCATGAAATTTCGTGATGATTATAAGTTATTTGTAATGATCATTCTATTATTGAAATGGTTATTAACTCATGGATTTTCTCCATGATACCATGATGTGTTACTATGATGATCACATATAGTCGTTTGTAATGATCGTTCTATAATTGATATGGTTTTATTCCATGGATTTATTCAATGATTCCATGATGTATTTCCATAATGATAACGCGTCATTCGTGTTGATCGTTCATATTATTGCGATGGTTATTATTCCATGGTGTTATTCCATGATGCCATGATGCATTTCCATGATGATTACAAGTCGTTTGTATTGAGATGATTATTACTCCATGGAGTTGCTCCATGATTATATGATGTGTTTTCATGATGATCACACGTCGTTCATATTGATCGCTCATTTTCTTGATATGATTATTGATTCATGGAGTTGTTAGTATTGATTATTTGTTATTGAGAGAATTATTCTTCTATGGAGTAGTTCCATGATGCCATGAAGCATTTTCATGTTTATGATACTGTGATCTTGTTTTATGACATTTTGCTATATTTATTATTCTATGGATTTATTTTATGATGTCATGAAGTTCTTTCATAATGATTCCTTATGATCTAGATATTTTATATTCCATATAACTATTTTGTAATGATTTCCTTTAATTTCAATGATTCTTCTATCATCGTGCTATGCCATGATGCCTTGGCGATACTATTTTGCCATGATGCCATGATACTATTTCGCATTGACTCACAATGAGTTAGATGCTTTTACATGATTTCCTGACACTGCTTCATGATGTATATTTGTTAGGATTGAAAGCGTGATTCCATGGTTCTTTTCCATTATAATATTTTATGATTGAAATGATTATTATTCTATGGCTTTGCTTTAGTATGCCATGATATTGTCTCATGTTGATTTGTATGATTCAAATGATCATTTCATGATGTCATGAGATTGTTTCAGTATCTTGTTTGATGATGTCTTTCTATGCTTGAGATTTTTGTTTCTTTATATATTTCTCTATGACAACATTCCATGGTGATTCATTTATGATCAAGAAAACTTACATTGAATAGATTCTTTACAAATAATATATTCCCATGGTAAAATTTGAGTAAATTCTTTGTATATATGTGCACATATTACATGGTATTTTATGTTAAGAAGATTGTATAATATATATATGGGTTTAATGTTGATTGAAGTGTTACAAACCGTCTCATTGTATTTCTCTCTAACATTGATATGATCTCCATCTTGTGCTCTTTGATTTTGTGATATTAACAGATTATTCATAGCTCAAAGTCAAAGTGAAGTATATCAGAGATGGTATATTCTTATCAAAGTTGAAGATGATCCAAATCATTCTTTGAAGTATTGGAAGAGTTAATGAGATCATTTTATTGAGCCTTTGAGGCCATTGTTGTATGTAATAGGACTGATGTAGCTCTTTACAAACTCTTTTTGTAATTTGGACAATATATTAATATAACGATGGGTATATGTAGGGGCGTGGGTTTTTCCCTTGAGTCCTCAAGGGTTTTTCATCCACATTTAGGGACCCTTGTTTGAGCGGGGATGTTAAGCTTATTGAAGCTACTCTAAATATAGCCATGGGTCCCCTCTATATACACGCCATCTTGTGTGCGTATTCTACACACTTTGGGGTTGTACTCTTGCGTGTCGTCTCTCTGTTTTCTCAACAAAGATCTCTATCCCAACAAGGACATGGTCGGAAGCTTGATCCAAAGGCCTATTTTGGATTAGTCATCCCACAGGGATGCCTGAACTTGAGTGCACAATTTTTCCATGGTCCCACAACCATGCTTGGTTTCTAGGTCCTAAGATGATGATATGATGCTCGTTCACATGCTCAAATGACTCATCACAAGACTTTAAAATCTTGGACGGTTGTTCCTAGGACCAATATTGTTCTACTGGAAGAAGGATGCTCCAAAGAGAATGTTTGAGTGGAAAAATTGTGTTGGCGTCGTATACCATGCTAACATGGTTGGTCCTAAGGCCATGCATAAATGCCAAGAGTGGGCATGGCTGGGCCCAAGATTGTTGTCCCAACAATATGGTTGGAAGCTTGACCCAAAGGCCCATTTTGGATGCTTCATCACACAATGATTCTTGAACTTCAATGCACAACTTTTTCTAGTCCCATGACCATGCTTGGGTGCTAACTTATAAGACCTTGATTTGATGCTCATTACTAGGACCACACTCAAACACATGGTCATGAGAGATCCAAATCTTGGGTCCTAGGACCAAGCTTGTTTTTTGGTAACACTCTTGGAACAAGGATGTTCCCAAGAGCATGGTTAAGTGAAAGATTTGTGCTGGCTTCCTATACCATGATAGCATGCTAACATGCCTAGCTGTAAGGCCATGCATGAATATTAGAGCGTGATTTTGGAACACTCTTGGGACAAGGATTTTCCCAAGAGCATGGTTAAATGAAAATTTTGTGTTGGCTTCCTATACCGTGCTAACATGCCTAGCCTTAAGGCCATGCATGAATGCAAGAGTGGGAATGGAATCTCTTTTGTCCCATTAACATGATTGGATGTTTGATGATAGAAAAGGCCACTTTTGGATGCTTCATCCGATGGAAATGCTTGAACTTAAATGTATAAATTATCCATGGTTCCACAACCATGCTTGGATGCTAGCTCCTAAGTTCGGTGATATGATGATATTTCCCAAGACTACAATCAAATGCTTGGTCACAAGAATTTGAAATCTTGGATGTCTAGTACTAGGACCAAGATTTTTCTCATGACAATTCTTCTTAGACCATATTTCCTCTTCGGAGAATGCTGATGAGTGAACGCTTGGTCCAAAAGACATTCATTGATGCTTCATCTTAATCCCATGATGAGAGGCTTTCTATCATGATCATGCTTCAATGCACAAATTCCACATAGTCCCACCATATTTTGATTCTTTCTCACAAGATCATGATAGGATAAAATGTGCTAAGGCCATGCTGGAATGCACAATATGAAGTAAAAATATCATTGGTAGGACTTTTCTGGTATTCATAAGAAGCAGTGGAGTTGTATCCTACATTCTAGGAATGTGCATTGCACCATACTATTCTAAATATTGTTCCACAAACATTTTTCAATTATCAAATTTAATTGAGGATTTGGTTTTGATTTGTTACTCTTTTACCCTATTATCTTTAAAAATAATATTTCATCTTCAATCCAAATTCTGAAAAATGCAGGTTGTTTAAATCCATCTTTCAAAAAATTTGCATACTAAGGCGTCTACTTTGATTTGGATGGACTATAGGTATGGAGGTTTAACCTGGAGACAAGGTGTACATGGTGCTAGGGAGGGAATGCGTGATGTTGGGTGCATTTCTAGAATAGATCTTGAAATTTGTTGCAGTGGGACTAATATTGGTGAGAAACATATATCAAGTTTTGTGTAGAAATGTATGAAAGGAATGGCTTGAGTGATGCTGAGGTCTATGTTGACTGCCAGAAAGGTTTTTGGATGGAGAATAGAGAAGATCCTCATGTTTCAAAAGCTATTGATGCAATTTTTTTTTAATATCTAAAAATCTAGGATTGTATTGTTAAGAAATAAGACGTAGCTAAATAGATATTTGAGTAGATTACTTAATGGAGAGAGATAGATTTCACACACAAGAGATTATAGAGTAGAGAGAGAGAGAGAGAGAGAGAGAGAGAGAGAGAGAGAGAGAGAGAGAGAGAGAGAGTGAGTACACACAATATACGTGGTTCACCCAATGTGGGCTACGTCCATGGGAAAGCAGCCACTCAATGGCTTTAGCACTTCAAAAGAAGAAGTAGTTTACAAAGGGATTAAACCCTTAATAGAGCTCCCGCCTTGCTTCACTCTCACCACCTCACACTCACCTTGTTGCATCAACTTCACACTATGAAATGTGTGTAGAAATGGCCTCCTTTTATAGGCCAAAAGGGCTGCCCTCTCTTATGAGAGGCAGCCATGTGTAGCCGCCCTTGTGCGAATAAGTCCAAATCGGACCCTCCAATCCGCCCATGTGTGGCCGCCCTTGAGAAGACAAGTCCGCTTTTGACTTCGGCCACCGGCCATTGAATTCGGCTACCGGCCATTGACTTCCGACCACCGGCCACCGGCCATTGACTACCGGCCCCACCGACGAACCGACCGGTTGTTTTCCGACCACTTTCCGGCCACCGTCCGGCCATAATATTCCGACAAAAAGGAATATTCCGGCGAGGGGAAAAAAAGTCTTGGTTTCCGGTGAATGATTTTCCTTCATGCACGATGGATTCTCCTCATAATGGGGGCCCTACAAATGTGCGCTTTTACCACAGAAAATTACAAGGGTAAATCAGGCTCCATACTTAACAATCTCCCACTTGGAGACTGATCTCCAAACCAAACCTGTGACTGCTTTCCATTCTGGCTTCTTATCCTTGAATGCCGATTGAAGATGAGAAAAAGCTCAACTTCTCCTTGTTGACCACCTTTGTAAACATGTCTGCAGGATTTTCACTTGTATGCACCTTTCCTAGCTTTAGTTGTCCCTCTTCCAAAAGAGTGCGTATGACGTGATATCTCACCGCAATGTGCTTTGTCCTTGAATGAAAGGCTGAGTTCTTCGCAAGATGGATAGTGCTTTGGCTATCACTGTACAAGACAAAATTGTCTTGTTTGAATCCAAGCTCTGCTAAGAATTTGTGAAGCTACATAATTTCTTTGCTTGCCTCAGTCATTGCTACATACTCTGCTTCCGTGGTAGAAAGTGAAACCACTTTGTGCAGCTTTGAAGCCCAGCTTACTGCTGTGCCTCCAACCATTAACACATATCTAGTAGTGCTCCTTCGAGTATCTTTGTCACCTGCCATATCTGCATCAACATACCCTTCAAGAAAAATATCAGTTCCTCCAAAATACAAATCATTTGTTGTTGTCCCTTTTAGATACCTAAGTATCCACTTCACAGCTTGCCAATGCTCTTTACCTGGGTTGTCCATGAAACTACTCACAACTCCCACTGCATGTGCAATTTCTGGCCTTGTCCAGACCATAGCATACATTAGAGAACCTATCGCTGCAGCATATGGAACTTTAGACATATAGGGTTTGGACACATATCCTTAGTTAGTTTAAAATGACCAGCCAAATGTGTAGAAACTGGTTTTGCATTTTGCATTACAAACCTTTCTAGTACCTTCTTGATGTAATCTTCTTGAGATAGCTTTATTGTCTTGTTCGTCCTGTCCCTTGATATTTTCATACCAAGTATCCTCTTTGCAGCACCTAAATCTTTCATTGAAAAAGATTTAGACAGCTCCTTTTTTAGGTTTTTGATGTCCTGCATGTTAGCACTTACAATTAGCATGTCATCAACATACAACATTAGGATGATGAACTTCCCATCTCCCAAATTCTTCGTGTAGATGCAGTGATCCGAGTTGCATCTTGTGAATCCATGATCCAACATCCATCGATCAAACTTCAAGTACCATTGTCTTGATGCTTGCTTTAAACCATACAAGCTCTTCTTTAATCTTCAAACCATTTTCTCCTTACCTTTTACTTCATACCCCTTTGGTTGAAGCATGTAGATTTCCTCCTCTAAGTCACCGTGAGGGAACGCCGTATTTACATCCATTTACTCGAGATTTAAATCATGATCAGCCACAAGGCTTAAGACAAGCCTAATTGAGTTCATTTTTACAACAGGAGAAAATATTTCATTGAAGTCAATACCTTTCTTTTGAGAAAACCCTTTTACCACAAGCCTAGACTTGTACCTTTTCTTCCTACCTTCTTCTTCCTTCAGCTTGTACACCCATTTGTTTTGAAGTTACCGCTTACCTTTAGGAAACTCAACCAACTTCCATGTTTGGTTGCGATGTAGTGAGTCCAACTCCACTTGCATGCTCTTCGTCCATTCTTATTTGGATTCATGTTGCATAGCTTCTTCGTATGAGTCCGGCTCTCCAGAATCTGAGATCAAGAGATGGTTGAAGGAAGGAACAAACCTTTTTGGAGGTCTACTTGCTCTTGTAGATCTTCGGGGAATAGGTTGAGGCTCCTCATTCGGTTGACGTTGTTGCACATTGTCACCGTTTGCAGTCCTTGAGTCTTCACCGTCCTCAAGCTCCATGTCCTCATCACCTGTTTCTTTTGTTTGTTTTCTTTCCAAGTAATCTTTGTACATATTTTTTTCGTTAAAAATTACATCCCTACTCCTTAAGATTTTACGATCTTCAGGATTCCATAGGCGATACCCAAAGTCACCTTCTCCATAGCCAATGAAGAAACACTTTTTGGACTTTGCATCTAGCTTTGATCTTAGGCTTCTATCTATGTGCATGAAAGCCTCACACCCAAACACTTTGAGAAATGCATAATTCACTTGTTTACCTGTCCATGCCTCTTTTGGAACTCCCCCATCCAATGCCGTTGAGGGTGACCGGTTGATTAAGTACAAAGACGTACTTACACCTTCCACCCAAAGCTCAAGCGGTAGGCCTGCATGTAGCCGCATGCTTCGTGCTCGCTCCATGATTGTCCTGTTCATACTTTCCGAAATACCATTTTATTGAGGTGTCCTTGGGGTTGTCCTTTGCCTCCGAATGCCATTGCTAGCACAAAAGTTTTCAAAAGCTTGGCTGCAATATTCACCTCCATTGTCGGATCTGAGGCATTTAACCTTGATACCTGTTTCATTCTCCACAAAGGCTTTCCACCTTTGAAATATGGAAAATACATCGGATTTATTCTTCATGACATAAACCAATGTTTTTCTAGTCGCATCGTCTATGAATGTTACATAGTACAATGAGCCACCGAGTAATGGTGTACTTGCTGGACCCCAAACATCAGAATGAACCAACTCAAGTTTTTTTAATTTTTTTTCATTTCTTGATTTTTGAAATTTTACCCTCTTTTGTTTACCATAAACACAATCTTCACAGAACTCTAAGTCCACTTCTTTCAAACTTGGTAGAAGCTTCTTTGTTTGAAGGATTTGCATTCCTTTGGCACTCATATGCCCAAGCCGGTAGTGCCACACTGCACTGCCAACTTCTGTAGTTGCTGCACAAGCTGAAGGTTGCATGCTAACCGTACACAGGTAAAGTGTACCGACGTTTTCTCCCTTGGCAACCACCAAAGATCCCTTTGAGATCTTCCACCGTTTGTTTCCGAATGCAATGTTGTGACCTTCATCGTCCAATTGTCCTGTAGAGATTAAAGTTTTGCGAAGAGAAGGAACATGCCTAACATCTTTAAGCTTCCATTCATTTCCGTTAACAGTTTTGACAGAAACTGCACCTTTGCCGACAATCTCACAAGTTTCATCATCTCCCAAGTATACATACCCAAAATTACCTTTGGTGTAGTCTTGGAAATGTTGCTTGTGTGGTGTCGCATGGAATGAAGCCCCGGAATCTACTATCCAGGAATTAGACACGTTGTCTAATGAGAGATTTAGAGCATCTTGCTCTACTTTACCTGCCACATTGGCCTCCGATGTTGGCTTGTTGTCTTGAGACTTTGTCTCCTTCTTCTTCTTGGACCAGCAGTCCTTCTTGACGTGGCCCTTCTTGCCGCAGTTCCAACATTCAAGAACTAACTTTGTGCGTGACTTGCTCTGTCTTGAGTGATCACGACCCTTTTGGTTTTTGAACCTCTCCTTAGGCCTTCCTCTTGTTTCTACTGACAATGCAACACTTGATGATTCTCCTGTGCTTCTCCTTCGCATTTCCTCGCTTAAGAGAACACCCACAACATCGTCAAACTTAAGAGTATTTGTGCCAGAAATAGAATTACTTACAGCCATCATAAGGCTGTCCCAACTATTCGGTAGAGATGATAGTAAAAGGAGAGCTCGTACTTCGTCATCGAAATTGATTTTCACCAATCGAAGTTGACTTATGTTTGTGTTAAAGTCATTTAGGTGTTCTGCAATTGAACCATTCTCTGCCATCTTTAGATTGAACAAACGCTTCATAAAAAATACCTTATTGGATGCCGATGGTTTCTCGTAGAAGTCGTCAAGTGACTTCATCAAGTCCTCCGTGGTCTTCATCTCCGAAACATTGAAGGCCACCGTTGACGCTAAGCTTAACCGGACTGTTCCCAGTGCCTTTCGATCAAGGACAATCCATGCTTCATCTGCCATCGTTGCGGGCTTCTTTGCAAGACCGCCAGGTGGCAAATAGAGGTCCTTCTGGTAGAGATAGTCTTCAATCTGCATCTTCCAATGTTGGTAGTTTTTACCGTTGAACTTCTCAATCTTGAGCTTCCCTTCCTCCGCCATAACTCCCACTCAATTCAAGGAATCCTTTCCTTGAGATAATTTAGATACGATCAAACCTTGCTCTGATACCAGTTGTTAAGAAATAATACGTAGCTAAATAGATATTTGAGTAGATTACTTAATGGAGAGAGATAGATTTCACACACAAGAGATTATAGAGTAGAGAGAGAGAGAGAGAGAGTACACACGATATACGTGGTTCACCCAATGTGGGCTACGTCCACGGGAAAGCAGCCACTCAATGGCTTTAGAACTTCAAAAGAAGAAGTAGTTTACAAAGGGATTAAACCCTTAATAGAGCTCCCGCCTTGCTTCACTCTCACCACCTCACACTCACCTTGTTGCATCAACTTCACACGATGAAATGTGTGTAGAAATGGCCTCCTTTTATAGGCCAAAAGGGCTGCCCTCTCTTATGAGAGGCAGCCATGTGTAGCCGCCCTTGTGCGAATAAGTCTAAATCGGACTCTCCAATCCGCCCATGTGTGGCCGCCCTTGAGAAGACAAGTCCGCTTTTGACTTCGGCCACCGGCCATTGAATTCGGCTACCGGCCATTGACTTCCGACCACCGGCCACCGGCCATTGACTACCGGCCCCACCGGCCAACCGACCGGTTGTTTTCCGACCACTTTTTGGCCGCCGTCCGGCCATAATATTCTGGCGAGGGGAAAAAAAGTCTTGGTTTCCAGTGAGTGATTTTCCTTCACGCAGGATGGCTTCTCCTCATAATGGGGGCCCTATAAATGTGCGCTTTTACCACAAAAAATTACAAGGGTAAATCAGTCTCCATACTTAACATGTATACCAGAATAAAGGTACCAGTAAGGGAAGCCAATAAAGGCAACAAGGGTTGCACATAAGTGGAGAAATATAATCTCTTAAGGACGCATGCAATCCTTTAATAAGAACCCAAATCTTGTTTTTTCTCTCATTATTTATGGTGTTTATTAACATTGCCTTTTTCCAAGATCTATGAATCTCCTTTGCTGCATGTGCATGGTTGGGGGGGGGGGGGGAGATTCCCAAAATATGTGGAAAAATTCCACATTACATGAAATGCACCAATGTTAAAATTCCCATAACGAAAATATTTTCCCATTTTATCTAATATGTTATTCTATGGGTTTGGATATCCCCTTTTTTTGCACAAAATTTTGGGTTTTTTAGCTTTCAGGCTCTGACCATCAAGTTCCCAGTTTTTTAGAGTTATGGTTTCACTTACCAAAATATGATTTTGTGCAGTTTTGGCTTTGAACTTTTCAGCCCTATTTGATGGTAATGGGTGTTACTTAACCTACTCCTAAGTGATGAAATGAATTCAGGAACACAAACAAACAATAAAAAATTGAAAGTGGAATGGATGATGGATCAGTAGTTTCAAAGCATCAAGAAAAAATTAGAATGAAACTATTTTTGTATCTCACTTACAACTCTCTATGCCTATCAAGAGTAGATCTAGCACGTCCTTGAATTCTAGCCTCTACCAAGAATTAAACCACACCTCTAGATGCTTGGCTGATAAGGTGCAAATTAAATGGATATCAAAATAAAGACAAGAAGGCTATGACTAGGACTAGGTCACTCACCACCTAAGGATCGCTTTCTTTGACAACAATGCAAATGTTAGCAGGTCGCCACAATCAAATGTTGCTAGCATAGCTGTCTCACACTAACATACTGTCAATACTTGGGGAAGTGACTCAAATGGGGCACAATACTCTTTGAGGGTGTCAACCTCAAGAAGTGAACCTAGGGAATAGAGCTATACATAGCACTAGTAAATATATCACTCTTTACTCATGAAATTTGTCTATGTATTGTCTCATTGCTCTAGGTTGTCACACAATTTTGGTACTCAAACAAACTCAAAACGCAACAAAACTTTAGGAGGATATCTAAGAGGTGTAGGGGCACTATCCTACCCGGTTTGGTTGCAATTCATCAAGGTACCTAAATCAGGATCCATGATGATCAAGGTCATAAACATTACAATAGAACTAACCAAAAATATCGGCTTATGGTCTAAGAACACTCTCCTATGGTTGAAACAAAAACAATAATTATTTATTCATCCAAAAACACAAGATTTAGATCAAAGATAAGCAATCACAAACCACAACAAGCTTGAGAATGATTACACTTAACTTAAAGATCAAGAGAGAAGGAACACGATGCACTAGTCTAAATTCAAATTTGATTACCAAAGCTTGAAAAAATGGATTACAAAGTGCTTGAGAGTAGTCGTTCTTACTTGTACGCTTCATATCTCTCTAACACTTTAAATAATGATATAAATGGTGTATTCAAACTTTAAAATTTTAACTTTATACATAGGGTTCTCTTGGTCAGTGGCCGACATACAAGGCTAAACTCGAGACAAAGAGACTACAACTCAGATTTTTACAAGACTATGGCTCATTGTTCATCTAGCTCAATAATCATAGTTTCTCTTTTTTACTAGGCTTTCTACGAAAAAATAATAAGATTACAAAAAATACCGATTTTATGAAAGTGTGGTCGACTAGGAGGGTGCCCGTTGGGTCCATCTACTAAGAGGAGCCACGCCATTGAATGCACACTATTTTCAAAAAACACCAATAAATTTCTAAGCTTAGACCTCACAATCAATGGTTAACTATTCAACTTGCTGAAATGGAGAGAAGACTACAATGCATTGAGTGATTTCTCCTTAAAGCAGTGCAAGGAAAAATCATGATGCCATGATTAGGAGGAAACTAATGTAGTCACTATGACTTAGGAGAGACAAGCCAAATTTTCAAGGAATGTATTGAAGAAGTTGGTATTGCATCAAGAAGATTACTTATTGAAGATGGCATACAAGAAGGCCAACTTCAACTTGCTACCATTAATGAAACATGATTTGGATGTAGTGGTTCTTGGGGGGTACACCTTTAATAAACTAGTCATATAACATACATTCAAATGGTATTAGGAAAAACCCTTTACTTGCATGCTTAAGGTAACAAATGACCATTTTTTCTTCAAAAACTTAAGGTTTTTTTTTTCTAGAATCAATTAAAAACCCCCTTCTATGAATCTAATTTTGTTAAAATTTTAAAAATTGGACATTTAAGAAACCCAATCATTTGAACCCACGTGGGAGCTAACATGTCTAAGAGGGAACCCTCCAAGCAGTGGTGTCAATGGAAGGGGGAAATCAAGAAGTGGAAGACCACACTCAAGCCTTTCTTGGGGGTACCAACATTGCCCACACCTGAGGGTCATCTGGGTCGGACATCCAGTGGCTCGTCGGCTCATCGGGGTAAGCAAAAGTTTGATGACCATACCCCAACTTCACAACAATTTTTTTTCCAAACCTTGTGTCTCATATCTAAATAACTGGTTTTAGAATGTGGAGGTGGCCCTACGAGTGACAAAAATAGAGCTGGACAACTTGAGAACTCAACTCTTGTTGAAAAAGGAGGAGAATGAGCAGTTGTGGGAGGAATATATGCTCTATGAACTTAAAGTGTTGGAGTCGCAGCCCTCTTGATGGTAAAACCAAAGGAATTGGTCAAGAAATTTGGCCATCAAATGATTCCCTTTCCATCGTTGATGAATTAAGAGGCCCTCATCTGGAATTAAAAAGAGGATGGGGTCTAGCAGGGCCTCTTTGTTTGCCATGAGATTATGAAGGTGATTAACATTTCAACAAATAAATGCACACCATTTGTGCAATAATGGTGGGTGTAAGAGAGGTTTAAGAGTGGTCAAAGGATACACTTTCCCCCAAAAAAGATGGTAGACAAATTTTTGCTATATGACCTTTTATAACTCCTACATATGATCTCCAATTTGAGCAAAGATTATAGATCTGTAATCTACTCACCAAAATCTTTCCATAGATATGCTACATAATATGGTTTTGCCCACTAAATTTATAATTTCATTTTGGGGGGAAATTTGAATTCAAAAAAACTAGCCGTTTGGCCTGTTTGACTTCAAAAGATTTCCTTTGATTGCTTTCTTAATACTAGAAGTTTGAGTCCCTTAAATTTCCAAATATAGAGGTCCTTCTAGGCCCCATTCTCTTCCTAATAAAACAAAAGCTCTTGCCCTCTCTCAAGACAAATGCTAAAGGGGATTATGAAGATGTACCCATCAGAGTAAATCCAGTGCACTTTATCCTAGAAAGCCAACCCCTCTGGAGGGAAAACTGGTTTGAAAAGAGGCCACAAGATGAAACCACTTACAAGACCACATAAAAACATCTCAGGATCGACACGACTTATTGCTCAATTTCTTGATGGCGATCATGAGATAGCTACTACATATGTAAGATATGTCAGCCATCATTGCTTAACTACCCACTACTTAGTGCTTTCAAATCTCAAGAAGAACTATAAAGAAAGTGAGTCCTACTTGGTGCAAGCAGTGATCACTTAAATGCAAGATGTCCTAGGTATGACTTGTCAACTGCTCACAAAGATTGCAAAGATGATTATCACATGCATTTAGGCATTTGAAGATATTAAAGCTGCAGAGCACCCATGGCAATTATTACTAGAAGGCACAAAGGAATCGCTTAGAATCTAGGAACTGAGTCCCCAACTAAAAACTCGTTATGGGCTTGTATGCACGGATCGTGTTTTTTCCTTCACATTACATACCAACATTTAAGAGGTGTTCATATTAGGCATTAGGAAGAGGATGGGGTCTAGGAGGGCCTCTTTATTTTCCATGAGATTATGGAGGCGATTAACATTTGGACGAATAGATACATGCCATGTGTGCAAGAATGATGGGTGTGTAAGAGAGGTGTAAGAGTGGTCAAAGGATGCACTTTCCCCTCCAAAAAGGGGGAGGAAAAATTTATGACTTTTGGCCTTCCATAACTCCTACATATGATCTCTGATTTGAGTGGAGATTATAGATATAGAATCTACACGCCGAGCTCTTTCCATAGATATGCTACATGATATACCTTTGCCCACTAGATTTAAAATTTCATTTTGGGGGGAAAATTTGAATTCAAATAAACTAGCCATTTTACCTGTTCGAATTCATAAAAGTTATCCTTTGATTGAGTTCTTAATACTAAAGGTTTGACTCCCTTAAAATGCCAAATAAAGAGGCCCTCCTAAACTCCATTCTCTTCGTAATCGGGTTTTTTGAATGCACGCAACCATTTTTAACCCTCTCATAGAAGATCTACAAGCATGCCACATCACCAATCAAAGTTCAATCCTCATATCAATCCATCAACGAACTCTCTATAGAAGATGACTTAGCTACTCGAGCTTCCAAGCTCACACAAATCACAAAAACAGTGGAAAAAGTCAATTCGACTACTGAATCCAAAGAAAAAGCTTGCACGAGAATGTGCAACTATTAGGAAGGGGGAAATGGATGGAATTACTAATGAGCATCCTCCTAGCAGGATATAACACCACAAGTCCCATGATTTTGATGTAATGCAATATTTTTTTCTCAAAAAATCTTTGTATAAGGAACAAGTCATGATTAATGAGTTGCGGTTGTACACTCCGAGTTGTAATCCTTTTGCCAAAAGCCTTGTAAGTTATTCATTGGCCAAATAAGAAGTCCTAGGTATAAGGTTCAAAGTTTCTAGCTTGAACAAACCTTTGTAACATTATCTAAAGTTTTTTATAGATCTATGTACATATGACTAAGAGCGACAACTCAAGAGCACCTTGTAATACATTTTTCTCAATCTCTAGTAACCAAAACTCAATTCCAAAAAGTGCATTGTTCCTTGTATCTTGTTCTTTCATCTAAGTATAATCATTCTCAACTTTTCTATGGTTTGTGACTACCTATTTGTGAACCAGATTTGTAGTTTTGAGTGCAACAATGGTTGTTTTGTTTTCATTTTGACCATAGGACAGTGATCCTAGACCATATGGCCCTCTTTTTGGATAGTTATGTTCTAGTTTGCAAGACCTAGAACCTGATAGATTGTGATTCTGGTACCATGTTGGATGACCTCTACAGTCTGTATAATTGTTCCTCTAAGCCTAATATAGCTCCTTCTAAACTAGTTTTGTTGCACCTCGAGATCATTTGGTCAACAAAATGGTATGATGACCTAGAGCAATGAGACACAACGTTTATGTCGAATCACGAACTCATGCATCATGCTTACGTTGTCCTACATGTGGACACTACTTTTTTTGTGTCTGCTGGACCTCTTTGGTCATACGTGGTGGGCAGACAAACCCTTGGGTTGCCGGCGGGTGAAAAGCTAATTCTGGTAACATATTGTAAATTAATCGTGTGAGATTTTTCACTTGTGTAGCCAATATTTGGATCCGTATGGCTAGCTTGCAAAATCGGGCATCAAAAGTTTTGCAGTCTTCTCAAGTGACAAACTCTCTGGCATCCAGAAAGTTACTATTATCCTCCAAAATATCAAACACGCTATGAGGAGGAGGTGTAGATACTCGCGGAGAGAAAGATAGACTGCATGCGTATGCATCAGTCGTCCTTGTTGCCACGTGGATACCCTCGGTGAGAGTATCCGGCCATGCGGCATCCACAGGTGGAGTAGACTCCAAGTATGCAAAGTCAAACATGTTTGATCATCAACTTACGCACTCATGGCAAACACGTCCTGTGCGAACAAAAGAGAAAAACAATACCTTAGAGTACAAAAAGGCGTGTAGCCGTACCGAAAGTAGAAACTCGTAGCAAAGGCCGGTGATTAGCCATGCTAATTCCACCTGCGGTCGTAAAGAAGGTGAAATTCAAATCGTCAATGAAATTGAAGGTGTCGAGAAATTTGAGCTTCCCAAATAACTTGCTCGCATCGTATGCAGTCCAGCAAGTTGCAAGTCGTCGAATGTAGACTTGATGAATGATCTTGCAAACGTTCGTCGACAAATTTTGATCCGAAATTTCTGGTTTTCAAAACCTGCAGAGCTTCAAAAAATGGTCAAAATCTGTAGGTGCCACTTGTTCTGGTCCTTGGGAGTGGGCAAATGAGCAAAAACTTGAGCGTCGACCAAGGCAAACCACAGGACAGGCTCCTCAGTTGGTCCAAAGGGCTTGGCCAAGTGGGAATGACCAAACCCCTTAGGGTAATTTTTTTTAATAAAAAAATGGCAAACCTTGCTCTGTAATGAAGTCACCTGCACCGGCACCTTGCAAAAGATCCGTACCTTGCTAAACCTTGAATTTGAGGGTGCTACAGTGACGCGATTTGCCAAGCTCCCCACGGTTCTGTAGAGGTGGAACTTTGTTGATCTCCCCAACTTAGGATGGCTACCCATGGTTCTTCTTCACCGGCTTAGAGCGGTAATGTACGAGCCAATAGACTTTGGCTTCTCCTTCCTGCCCAACTTGGGACAACAGAAACTCAAAAGCGGCATGCAAGTTCGCCCTGCTTCTTCCATGCAACATGCAAGTTCGCCCTGCTTCTTCCATGCAACATGCAAATGACCAAAGCAATTCCTACTTTCCCTTTTCTCATACCAAGCTCTGATACCAATGTTGGACCCTGGGAACTCCCGTGAATGATCCTCCGCCCAACCACCCTTTTTATATCGCCTTGATTTGCAGGATCCCTTCTCCACTCGGAAATTCCTTGACCTCCAGGGTGGCCCTTGGCCTGACAGCCTTCTTCTTGCATAAAGTCAAGTACCATTTGTTTCAATTGATCGATGCATAAATCAAGGAGAGTTAGTGAGAACGGACATCCTTGTTTAACCCCAATAGTGCTTACATAAGTTTTTGAAATTCTCTTCCCATGCACAATTGACAAATCACCTTCTCATAGATTCAAGAAACCGCAAGCATAAACTCACTTGGCACTTGGAGTTCTTCCATACTTCTCCACAAATTGCTACCTGGAATCATATCAAAGGCTTTCTTAAAGTCCACAAAATAGCAATACATCACTTGCCTTTCAATCGACTTTCCTCCATGAGAACACAAAGAGTGACAAGATGATCAGGCTATTGCATCGAAAAAAACCTGCTTGTTCTTTTGCACGCTTGTCATTCTCTTCAGCCCAATCACTCAATTTTATCTCCATTATGCACCCAAATGGCTTTTCCATAAGAGACCCAATCATTATAACCCGGTAGTTGTTTACATTTTTTGCATCCCCTCCTTTATGCAAAAGCTTAACCAAATGAGTACTTCAACCATAATGTACACCATGTTGAAGTGCAAGGTTGAACATATCACACATTCACTCATGGATAAAATCTTTTATCCATTTGATCAGCTCCAGCTTAATATCTTGAACATCTCCCGCTTTGCGAGTGGACAACACCACATACATCCTCAATAGTAGAAAAAGAGGGCATACATGGGAGTGAACCATAAAAAATCATTTTTTCAACATTTTCTTTGCTCATATAGTTGCCTACAATGTGTGTACATATCCACAAGACTCAAGTTACCAAAATCTCAACCCGCTTTCACCTCAAGTTTCTCCAAAATCTTCCACATGCATGTGCCTCTTCTTGGACTGGAAAAATTTGTTGCTTTACTTCCCATCTTTTTCTTTTCTTTTGAATCAATGCCTTGTATATAGGCAAATGACTTTGATTCTTGTCTTTGTGCATAGTTGCATCAAGCTTTATCAAGGGCTTTTGAGCATCTTGACATTCTTTATCAAACCACCTTTTGTGTGATCTATCTTTGTTGATACCATGGAGATGCTTTATGGCAAAGCATTCTTTGGCACAAGAACAAATTACTTTCTTCAAAGCTTCCCATTTAGTTTCTGAAGGTACATCATATTGAAACTTTGTCATCCATAATTTTTGTTGAACCATTTCAATGTAATTGGTGCCCGTTTGAAATCCATACATAATAATAATTTCTCTTTCCTTTGGATGAGATTATCATGCTTAGTTGCTTCTCCACATGCAAGGTCAATACATAAGGTTTGACGGTTGGATTCCAAGGTCCATTGGCTAAACATAAAACTCTTTATGCAATTCATGATGGATTCATAGAGTAACATATAGTCAATCACATTGTCCCCGTTATGTCTCCTACATATAAATCCATTGGTTCCACTCCACAAAGATACACCAATGGCAATGAGCATACCCCTGCTATCACATATGTGTAAAAGTAACTTTCCATAGTGATCCGGCTCTTTCTCATCCATTGAAGTACGATCATACAAGTGAACTTCCTCCAACTCCCTTGAAATGAATGGCATATCAAATTGTTGAGTATCATGTTGCAATGTTTTTGTGCGAGCATTCATATCCCCAAATACAATAACATCACATTCACCTTTGAAATAAGCAATGTCCTTTTCTAAATAAAAAAATGGTTGATCTCTATCCATGGAAGCATAAAAGGGGAAATCATGATGAGGAATGTAGTAACTGGCTACAAAAATGGGTGCTCTTTTTGGTGTCATAATTTTCAGCCATACATAACGTTTGTACTGGTCATCTTTCACAATTGATAGAAAATATTCCATTCCTTTCTTAACCATACATGCTACCTCTCCTTGTCCTCTTCATTGGTTAAGATTCTTTGACCACATCAATGAATGTACATTGTAATCCTCCAAGCTGTTAATACTTTTTGTATCATGCTCCCAAGTTTCAACAAAAAGTACAACATTGGCTTTGCTTGTTAGTTCATCAATGCCAACCCCCGCATTCCATGGGTATCCATTACAATTTCAAAATCATATTTTCAATTGTAACTTGGTCTCATAGGTCTTGCATCCTCCTTGGACACATTTTCTTCATGAGAGATCTCTTTGTTTTTCTTATTCTTTTTCTCATATGCCTTGCGATGCATATTTTGTTGCTTAAAATAGTGCGATCTTTACATACAAAACATTTTGTATCCCTCAAATAGATCCAATTTTTTTCAAGGATAATCTCCTGTTTGGTCTCGTCCGGCATGGTGTATACAATTGGCCGTTCTCCCAAGCAAGGAGCTCCTTGCTTACCCACTCTATGTGCTCCATAGACCATAACTCCGGACATGCCAAAGTCGGTTTTGCAGAATTCTTTGATAACAATGGAAAGAGAAGGAGGTGTCTCTAACTTCTCTTCACAAATTCCATGAATAACAATGTTCTTGGAATGTCACTCCCGTTCCTTCCACTCCTCCACATCCACATTCTCAACATTCTTTGTTTGAACCATAGCTTGCATGAGTGAGGAATAAGGCACCACATTGTTACCACATACATTAGCCCAAGACTTGTTTGTGCATACATTGTTCATGTCGCATACATCCCAGCTCCTGGTGTCAAATTTCTCCTCTTTTAATACATGGTCATGCTCTACTTTGTTGTGTGCTCCTTGAAAGCATTCAAGTCCACAAGAGAGCATTTACATTCCCTGAATTCCTCTTCAAGTTGCAGCAAATGTGTTGTCAGCATCTCAAGTGTCCTCTTGATATTCTCATTCTCAATCACAAGTACCCATAGTGTGCCATTCTTCATTGCAAGTGCCCGTAAGTCTTCGCCTTGTTTATTTACGATCTTTTGCAACGATACCAAGCATGCCATGATCATGGTTTTTGATGTCGTTGGTTGGGTGGTTGTGTTTCTATCTCCACACTTAGGAGATTTTGGATTATTTTTCCATAAGGGTTGTGGACCTTGTTAAAGAAGAAAAACCCTTGCAAGTGCCGGAAGACATTGTATGTAGAATAAGAGATGAGAGTCAACTTTCTTGAACCTATTCACTTCAAAAATGATGCTACGAAAAAAACTTTCATGACTCTGAAAATTTCTCTCTTTACACTCATGCATGGAGGGCGTCATGCTCTTCAATTGAGGCTACAGATTACCCAAATCGAAGTTCGGATGAAGAAGTTACGATCAAAAGAGTGAATTGCTGTCTACTAGGTCAAAAAATGGTTGCACAGAGAGAGAGAGAGAGAGAGAGAGAGAGAGAGAGAGAGAGAGAGAGAGAGAGAGAGAGAGAGAGAGAGAGAGAGAGAGAGAGAGAGAGAGAGAGATATAAATGACAAAATAAATTTCCGTTCCTCCATTCCTCTTTGCAGGCTAGTTTTTTCTCCTTCCAACTCTCTCTCTCTCTCTATATATATATATATATATATATCACTCTCTCCGTCCCTCTCTCTCTCTCTCTCTCTCTCTCTCTCCTTCACTCACTCTCCCCCTCTCTCTTGATCTAACAGGGTGCTAAGTGGTACCTAGTTAGATCAAGAGAGAGGGTGGGTAGTGAGTGAAGAGGAGGGAGACAGAAAGAGATAGAGAGTGTGAGAGAAAGAGAGATACATATAGGGAGAGAGGGAGAGGGAGAGAGAGAGAGAGAGAGAGGAGAGGGGGAGATTGGACATATAGGGAGAGAGAGAGAGAGAGAGAGAGAGAGAGGAGAGGGTGATCTAACAGGGTGCTAAGTGGTACCTAGTTAGATCAAGAGAGAGGGTGGGTAGTGAGTGAAGAGGAGAGAGAGGGAGGGAGAGAGAAAGAGATAGAGAGTGCGAGAGAAAGAGAGAGACATATAGGGAGAGAGGGAGAGGGGGAGAGAGAGAGGAGAGGGGGAGATTGGGAAGGGGAGAGAAGGAGGGGATGGGAGATAACTGAGAAAGATAGAGAGGGAGAAATAAAGAGACGAAGTTATATAGATAGAGAGAAAGAGAGAGACAAAGATATAGGGAGTGACATGGATAGAGAGGGAGAGAGAGTATGGAGGAGAAAGACAGTGGGAGAGAGGGAGAGATTGAGAAATAGAGAGGTTGGGCAAGAAAGAGAGAAGTAGATAAGGAGAGAGAGGGAGACTGGGAAGGAGAAAGAGAGGGGATGGATGGGTGATAGCTCGAGAGACATATAAAGTGAAAGATAGAGAGGGAGACTAGAAAGAAGAAATAAAGAGAGGGAGTTATATAGATAGAGAGAAAGAAAGAGACAATGAAATACAGAATGAGATGGATATAAATCTATATATCTATCTATCTATCTATCTATATATATATATATATATATATATATATATATATATATATATATATATATATATATATATATATATATATATATATATATATATATATATATGTATATGTATATATACATATTGTTTGGCGGACGAAGCTGTGGTTTCCAAAGAAGGAGTCACATTTTTGTCGCAAAACCCTTGTAAAATTCTTTTGTAAGAGAGCATCTCTAAGCCAAGAACTTGTAAAAGAATTTATGATTATTTTTCTGGGAGCAATTGTATATTAGAGAGCCAGTTAGAAGCTTAGGAGATTTGGGCCGGACAAGCTATTTGTAAAGACCTAAACTATAAAGGTCAATTTTGTAAGTTTGAACATCTTATTTTTATCAAAAACTAAGAAGATAACGTACGCTTGAGAGCTTCTTCTTGCTCCAACTTGTAATCTTCGCTATTGTGGCTACGGTAATCCAAATTCAGATTTGTTTATTGCATTGTGTTCCTCTTACTTTGCTCTTCCATTCAAGTGTAATCATTCAAGATTCGGTGTAGGTTTTTAACTACGTGTTTGAGACCTTAAATCGTTGTTTTGAGTGCTTATATGCGTAATTTATGTTGTTTTGACCCTAGGAGAGGCTTTAGGGACCCTAAAATGACCCTTTAGGATCACCTATTCGTTGTTTTTTCTGACCTTAGGATGAACGATTGCGATCTTTGTACCTCTCCAGAATGCTGTGACAGTGATAGGATATGCTCCTGATAGTCCCTTGTAGATTCCCTTCAAGTTTCGTGCGAATCCGACATGATTTTCATGGTAAACGGGCGTGATGACTGTAGAGCTGTGTAGAAGGACATTAGTAGATTACTTGGCTTTAGTGCGTATGATTTGCTTGCAAAGTCAGTGATTGCTTCTCATCGAGTTTAATTCATTAGGAATGACACCCTAGTGACTTTCCATGCCTCATCCTAGTCGCTTCCCTTGTATTGATATTTTATGTTGATGCGTGAGAGCTATGCTTTGGATGTTCGTCGCGGCGACCCGCAAACATTGGCGCCACTGCCGAGGAATGCACCTTAGGTGATGAGTGACCGAGTACACAGTTAGCTTCCTTAAAAGAAGATCAATCCACAAATCCATTTTACATCTCACTTAGGTTGCTAGACAGGGGTTTAGAGCTTAGTGGAGTCTAGAGTCAGTGGACCGGCTAGATCCTCTCTTACGAGATTTAGGGAGTTGTGAGTGAGAGTGTTCAAAGCATTTTTGCTCTTCAATTTCTCTAATTCGATTGAGTACTGAAATCTCACCCAAAATCCTTCTTATTTGTTTTGTTTGATTCATTTCTTTATGTTCTTTCATTTCTGTACTTAGGAGTAGGATAAGTAAATCACATTCCAGTTAGATTTGGGACAAAAGTTGGTTTCAAATCACCAAGTGGTAGCACGAAACACTGTAAAACACTTAACAAAGGGAGCATACTAAGTTTCATCAGATTTGGCCCAGGTACTACGATCGCGATTGGTGTACCTCAATGTCAGATTTGTACAAGATTTGACATGTGCCTTCTTGATAAGATTCTAAACAAGTTTGTCTGAAGCAACCACACCCAATAACATCAAAAATCAAGGAAATTAGGCCACTTGGGTAAAACTAGCCTGACAGACCCAGAAATTGACAAATCTTGACTTTTGGTGATCCAAATGCAAAAAGACTTAGGGGATAGTCTTAAAACATTAGTGTCTACAAGCATGCTAAATTTGGTCTAATTTGGGCATTGTACTACGATCGCGATTGGTGTACCTCTGTGCCAGATTTTGACCAGATTTCATATGTGAGATCCTCAGGTGCATATGAACATAAAAGTATACAGGACCAAGAGCGAGAAACCTCAAAATACTTATCAAACCATCTGAATACAAGCCCAAGTCAAAAAGTGCTAAACTGGCATAGAAATTGACTTTCAGTAGACCAAAACACATCAAAACTGGGAAGAAACCATGCAGATGGATAGCTTGTGCATAGGAAAATCCTAGGTATATCTCAAATCCCAATCAAGTCAAAGTGACAGATTCAAGAAAACAAACACTTCCAACCAAGAACTGGTAAAAGCTTGACTTTTTGGAGTCTAAATACCAAAGTATCAGGTGGGTAGCCTTAAAATAGCCTAGTGAACAAGCTGGTGAAGTTTCATCAAATTTGGGCACTGTACTACGATCTCGATCGGTGTACCTTTGGCCCAAATTTGACTCATTTTTGACATGTTCATAGACCTAGACTATTTAAGATATCAGGAGTTGTCAAAACCCAAATTGCACATACTGTCAATAATCTGCAACCAAAATTGTGTTGAAGTTGTTGAATCTACTGACAGTTGGAATGATACAGTGATCTCATAGCCATCAAGTGTATTCATTTGCAGAGACCGATCAAGTAACAATCCATGCAGTCGTGAGAGTTGGAAGATCACTCCATCTCCAGGTAAGAGGTTTGGATTCAATCGATAAATTCCACTTTCTTAATTTTTTTAAGATCGGGAAAACAAATCAACAACCAACACTAAAGTGTAGCGAATCAAGCAAGTGTTTTATCAACGGAGGAGAGTGTAAACCAAGGTGTAGTACGACTGTTAGATCCGATTCTTGAAGAAAGTATTTCCGATACTTCTTCAGGGAGATCTTACGAGTATTTCACTAAACACTTGGGACATTTAAACCTAAACGGAAGAGAAAACATGGCAGCAGGACCATCAAACCCTTCGGCCACAATGAAGCTATTGTTCATCAAGTATCAGTATGACAACAAGCAAGGTGCCAAGATCTACAAAGATGGTATGGACCGCTACTGTGTGAAAATAGAAGATAGACCAAGTGAGTTCAAGGGCATAGTGCCTGTGAGCTATAGCGGAGATAGGTACCTAGATGACGAAGGTATCATGTACTTGGTAGTCCTGAATCCTAACATTGTGGACAAGTGGGGATTGATGGGCACGAAAGCCAAAGTAGATGAGAAACCTGAGGAAAAAGCACCAACAATGAGCTTCCCTAATGCGAGGTTAGGGCGAGAAAATAAAACTTTGAGATTCAACACAGAAAACGTCTACGTGGGGTTATACAAGTATAATAATGGAGAGGAAGATCTCTATTATAGATGCGAGTAACTTTATGTCTTCACCTACACAGAGGGATCGGAAACAAAAATCGTTGCATACCACAAGTATGGAAGACGATATGCAGCAATCGATAAAAAGGAGTTGGAAGGATATACGTACTTTGGGGGACCACTCCACCATTATTATGTCACTCCAAGCCCACTGAGACCAACACCTACAACTGTCATGCCAGACCCGATGGCAATAGGTGGAGAGAGGACTCATATAGTTGATTCTTTCAGTCGACCTCAGTATTCTATGCCAAGCCCCATGGAAACATTACGTTCCAGAGAGTCAATGGCTATGAATCGGGGTAGTGCGGTTCCTATCTCTACACATACCACAGTAGGTCCGACATTTACAAGCGCACCATCACATTTGCCTCCTAGTAGTAGATTCGTGGCAAGGGAGCCAACGAGAGCAACCCACGATATCCCTGATGCACGAGAACAATTAAGTTGAGATGCGGGAGCATTAAGATTGGTCACAGACCATAGAAGGATGAGGCCATCCCAGGTAGCGAAGTGCATGCCAAAGAAATATAGCGGATGAGGGGATCCATATGCCCATGTGTCACTCTTCAAGAAATTCTTAAGAGCATAGTAGATCACTGACTTCCATACTCAATATGAGGGATTCCGGCTGACCTTGGAAGGGATGGCCTTTACATGGTTTCAACCTTTGAACCCTGAAACTTGTCCGAATATTGAACATGTATTACGAGAGTTCGCGGCAGAATTCTCAAAACGGGGTATAAAGCATAATACAGTGTTACAGATATATGCTTTTAAACAAAAGGAGAACGAAAAAGTGAAGGAAGCATCCTTGAGATTCAAGCAATACATCGAGAGGTGCCCACGGAGAGAATTACCGCAGGATGAGAGATTGTCTGTGCTCTTCATTGAAGGACTTAGAAAGGAAACCTTAAAAAAGGACCTTCACTTGAAAGCCTGTAGTACATTTGAACAGGTTACATGGGAAGCGTTATATCTTGTTGATAACTGCAAAGCATATGGGGAAGTGTCAGAGGATATTGATTCAGTAACCAATGGCTCTTCATCTATTAAGAGTGTACCCTCTACCAAGAAAGATGCTCAGGCCTCTTTGATGTCGACAGCTGACCAAATGATAGAGGAAGTAACGAAGAGAATGCAGCAACATATGAGATCAAATCTGGTGATGAGACAGTCTCAGCTAAGGAAATGTGACATATGTGGGAGGCATCACCCGACGCCGTGGTGCACACAACAACCGAAAGCACCAGGTGCGAATGGACGAGTACTGAAATGGTGCGCCATAGAGCAAAAATGGATGAACCATGGCACGGATGAGTGTTTTTACAACAAAAAATATGTGAGGGAAAGGCCGTATGAGCCTCTAGCAGGACCACCCCAGCCACCTCTTCCAAGATATCAAGTTGGGCCAAATGTGAATATGGTAGAAGGAGCAGACAGACCTCAACCTCTGTCGGGTCAACAACCTCCTTTACCACAGGAAAATAGGGCCATGATCAGGTATGCTCAACCTTACGAAGCATCACTAGGAACAAATAATACACCTCAAATTTCGTATTACGAGGAACCGAATGAGCCTTACGTAACTGAACCTGAACCACAGATGTACGCAGACAAAGCCTATCAAACGTGGGGAAATAATGAGGGCATGGCACCTCCAACGTATGTAGCACAACCTTCGAGGGATCAATATTTGGTGGGCGAAAGAAGGATAATGTTCATTGCAAACCAAAACTACAAACCAAGAGGATATCCTAATAGGGCGGGACAATCTATGGGACCACCTCCTCAAAATCAACCACCAATTGGACCGTGCTATAAATGTGGAAGTTCAGATCATTGAGAGCGTAGTTGTCATTTCAAGGGCGAAAGAGTGAAATTTTTTGGGTTTTGTGACGGTTGTGGTGTGAATCACATACTGCCAGATTGCCCAAGGAATCCGGACAACAAGGGAAAAGAAACTATGAATATTGTGGGGGTGTTACCAAGTGCAAGCAGTGGATCAGAAACCGAACCCATGATCTAGATCAATGCGGTAACCAGAGCCCAAGCCAAGGACTTAGAGAAAAACAAGCCATTGGAAGAAAAGGTCGAGTTTCCAATACCCACAGAAAACGAGAGTTCATCTGTGAGAACACAACGGAAATCCTGGAAGGCAAAACGAGACAGAATGAAAACAAGAAGGATGAAAACCCAAATTGCCATGCAAAATGAATTACATGAAACGAAAGAGCAACTCAAATGGGAGAGAGATAGTAAAATTGATGAGGACAACAAAAAGCCGAGGAAAGCATCCTCAGGGCGATCAGTCTTGGTTGAGAAAGTGCTAGAGCCTTTAGATGCTCTATTACAAGCGTATAAAGCAAGGCTAAAACAAACAAAACCTTAGAGCAGAGATGGTTGACTTATCCTCAACCAGAAGTGGAAACAAAGCGTTTGGAAATGTGTAAAAAACTTATTGAAACAACCCAAGCATTGATGAAACCTAATGCGATTAGAACCCCAGAACAAGAAGTGCTGATTCACAAAAAGCCTGAAACGATATTGTCATTGGATCACCAGGTGGTGCCGAACACTACCGATGATGCTAAGTCAATGACTATAATGCCAGTTCCAGAAATGGAAGAACGCTGCAACACTTATGGGAAACCATTAGAAATAGAAAGAATGGAAGCGCCACGTTACAGTCTGCACCAATTCCTGAGGTTAACATGGACAATGAATTTTATCCAAAAGATATACAATCACTGTATGGAGATGCAAGAACGGAGGTTTCGATGGAAAGCAAAGCTCAATCCTTGAAAACCCTGCCTTCATTTATAAGTGAACACAAGGCACAATCAGAGATAAAATTAGTTCCATCCCTGATGAGAGCTATTCCGCAAATGATTGACTCAAAAAGTCTTCAAGAGATGCTGTTGACACCTGTAACATGCACGATCACACTATCAGAACTCTTAAGAGTCAAACCACACTTATGGGAAGACATGGGGAAACATTTGGAGAACAAAGGAATAAAGATTCCTCTTCAGACAAACCCTACGTTAGAAGAAAACAAACGGGAAGGTCAACCCAAAGCCCAACCTGTGTCCATAAACAAGGTTGGAGATTACTGTGAAGGTGAGGAAGGTAATACAACCTTACCTATCGAATATCAGGAAATAAAGACGATAGCTATCCTAGACAGTGGGGCTGGAGTTGCGATTGCTACAAAGCAAATCTGGGAGAAATGGGGCCATCCAGCTCTTAGAAAGACGAGAATGAAATTGAAACTCGCATATGGATATGTAGAGAGACCATTGGGAATCCTGGACCAAATAGTTGTAAATTCGTGTGGAATTAACTATGAGCACACCTTTGCCGTGGTAGATTTTGGAAAAACAACTTTGACATTATTTTGGGGCGACCTTTTATGCGTCAACTCAAAATGATACAAGATTGGGGGTACAACCAAATTTACCTAAGGCATGAGGAGCTAATAACGAAAATCAACATGAAGGATCATAGCTATAGAGACGTTGCAAAAACACCAGTGCAAAAATTTGATTCGACCACAGTGAATGAAAAAGAAATACCTGCATGGTTACAAACGAAAGCACATGTCTGGATGTGTGGAGCATCTAAATGTGGAGACTTAATCAAAGAGGAATGTGTGTTGGAAAGGTCCGTAGAAGACGAGGCTTACCTCCCAGAACCTTTCCCTGAACATTTATTTGAGCCATTTGGGTGGACTCAAATATTGTCAACCTTGGATGTATGCGTTAATGAATGCACACCTACAAAATTTTGTGACGATGAAGGATACGACCTAGTAACGTTGCAAATGGCTAGCGTCATCCTTGAGTCACGATCAGAGAGCGTGGAACAAGAAGAACCACTATGTGAGACTGAGTGTAAAAGAATAGTTGATGAGATATCTGTAGTGGGTGATAGGAATCGAACAGAGGAGGAATTCACGGATTCACTAAGCGATGATCTTCCATCACTGGGTGATGAAATCCAAATGATAGATGCTGATGACAAAAGATGAAGTGGATCAGAGACGAATAGGAAGTATATATCGAGACCGGACAGGTTTTACAAGTTCCCTAACCAAAAACCTAGTCGACAAGAGCGATATAGATCAAAGAGAACAAGGAAATCAAGAGCGAAGAAGCATAAACCCATGCCTCTTGTCAATGACAAAATGGGATATCTAAGGCTTGTAAAAGCTGACGATTGTGTCAAAGACAAGTTCACTGGCCGGTTTATCAAAACTAAACCATGGAAAAACAACAAAAAGAACAAGCACGAAAAGCAAACTACTGAGACACATAAGGAGGGGGAAACAGGGTCTAGAATGACCAAAACAGAGAGGAAAACAACGTACAATAAGCTCAAATAGACCCTCAAAGACATATGGACAACTGAAATGGAAACAGATGAGGACACGAATTCTGACAAGATGGATGTGCCATCCCATTATAAGAAGTATACCATACAAGAAAGAAAAGTCATAGTGCAACAACCGATGAGAGAATTGAGGGAACTTGGTACATCATACGATGGTCCTGAAAAAGCCAAATGAATAGATCTAGCGGAGCTAGGAGAAGATCCAAAACCTGCAAATATTGCCAAGGATCTTACTGAAGAAGAGGAAAAGATTTTGATAGCTACTCTAAAACAGTATAGAGATGTGTTTGCATGGTCATACAAAGATCTTAAGGGGGTAGATCCAAGTATCTGTCAACACACAATACCCCCTAAACCAAGCAAATAACGTCCTTATACTTATAATGAGATGTTTGCAAGGAAGATCATGGAGGAGATAGATAAGCTAAAAGAGGCAGAGTTTATTTACGAAATTGATCACACTCACTGGGTTTCACCAATTGTGGTGGTCTCGAAGAAAAATGGAAAGTTGAGAGTGTATGTCAATCTCAAGAAATTAAACGCAGCTACAATTCGGGACAACTATCCCCTACCCATTACTGATCATGTAATAGAAAGAGTGGCAGGAATAGAAGCTTACATTTTCTTAGATGTCTTCTCAGGCTACAACCAACTTGCAATAAAGCCAGAGGATCAGCACAAGACGGCTTTGCAACTGAATGGGTTTTGCATTTAGGGTAATGGCTTTTGGCTTAACAAATGCACCAGACACATTTTAGAGGCTGATGGGTCACGCTTTTAAAGAATATCTAAGACAGTTCTTAGAAATTTACATGGATGACTTGTGCGTTCACTCTCTTGTAAGATTGGAGCACATAGAGCACTTAACCAAAGTGTTCAACAAATGCAGACTGTATCGGATTTGCCTGAATCCAGAGAAATGTGTCTTCATGGTAAGACAAGGCAAAATATTAGGACATATAGTGTCCAAAAATGGTATTTCGACAGACATGGAGAAGATCAGCGTAATTGTTGATCTACCACAACCAGTAAAGGTAAAGGAGGTACAGGCATTTATGGGCCATTGTGGATATTATCGCAGATTTATCTATTGATATGCTATAATTTCAAAACCTCTTTACACGTTGATAACTAAAATTTGAGTGGACAGATGAGTGCGAGAAATCTTTTCAAACTTTGAAGCAAAGATTGATATCCGCTTCAATTTTGAAGGCTCCGGATTGGGAAAAGATATTCCACGTCCACGTAGATGCATCAACAGTTGCTATAGGATGCATACTTGCACAACTTGGAGAAAGCAACATGGATTTTCTAATCAATTACTCCAGTAGACAACTAAACAGTGCCAAGAAGAATTACACAAAAACTGAAAGGGAGGGTTTGGGTATGATCTATGCTGTGAAAAAGTTTAGACATTATCTACTTTCCAATAAATTCGTATTCTTCGTTGATCACCAAGCACTGTTGTACTTGGTAAACAAACCTTGCAATACGGGGCAGATTGTACGATGGTTCATCATACTACTTGAGTTTGACTTCACGATTGTAGTAAAAAAAGGAACTACACACCAAAGAGAGGATCATTTATCTAGAATGGTGCATGGAGAAAACCATGTGGGAGTTAATGATGATTTGCCAGATTCATATCTCTTCAACATAGAAATGGTTCCAAGATGGAGCGAGGATGTAATTCCTTTGTTGACTATTGGGTCATTGAATTTGACAAGACGACCATCTACCATTGCAGCATCTAGATCATTGGTAATGCTGGCTGGAAGGCTATACAAACAGGGATAGGATCAAATCCTTAGGCTTTGTGTTGAACCAAGTGAACAGGACTTGTATCTAAACCAGGCTCATGTAAAAACAACGGGCATGCACAGACGTATCAAAGATTGATGAGAATGGGTGTATATTGGCCGAAAATGCAACAAGGTGTTCATAAGAATATCAAATCATGTGTTATCTGCACTTATCAGAAGCCGATAGAACACGCGATTCTATTCAAATTGTCTGTAGCACCCAGATGGAGTAACTACATTGTAGAATACCTCAGCATCGGAATACTGCCTGAAGGGATGAGTAGATCACGTATCAAAACGATCACGAAAGAGGCAAAAAACTATGTATTGATTGAGGACAATCTTTACAAGAGGGGAAAAGACAATCAATTGAGAATGTGTGCGACGGAAGAGGAATACATTCCTATCTTAGAGCAAGCACATGGCGGACAGGCTGGATGACATTTCTCAGCTGACAAAACGGCCAAAGCAATTCTTATTGCTAGCATATGGTGAGCTACACTATTCATGGATGCTGAAGAGTTTGTGAAACAATGTGACAATTGCCAGAGAATAAAGATTCCTAGAGCCTGAGATGACATGCCCTTCATACCAATGATGGGGGCAAGAGCATTTGCAGAATGGGGAATAGATTTTGTAGGACCGATTGCGCCTCCTGGATATAAAACGCATGCTCAATACATTATTGTGGCAATAGATTATCTAACAAAGTGGGTTGAAGCGAAAGCAACAACCAAAAATGATGCAAAAACAACAGCATAGTTTTTGTATGAGGACATTTTCACTAGGTATGGCTTACCAATAGAGATAGTGAGTGATAGAGGGACTCATTTCATCAATGAAGTGATCGAATTCCTATTGGATGAATTCATGGTAATTCACAGGAAGTCAGCTCCTTATCATCCACAAGCTAACGGCCAAGCAAAAATTACAAACAAGATTTTGGTGACAATTCTCACGAAAATTGTCAGTGAATCGAGAGCCGATTAGGATCAGAAACTGCATTTAGCTTTATGGGCATATAGAGTAGCATACAAAACCTCAATCGGAACGACTCCGTTCAAAATGGTTTATGGAATTCAAGCAATTTTGCCACTTGAATTTCTTATCCCCACACTTCGGGTAGCTAAAGAATTAGAATGGACGGGCCATGAATTATCCAATCAAATAGATATCCTGGAAAAACTGGATGAAACTAGATTGAGAGTAGTTGCATCAATCTGCGCACAAAAACGAAACATGAAATCATTCTTTGATCAACATGTCATCAACAAGGAATTTGCTACGGGGGATTATGTCTTAATGTATACCCTGAAACAACATTCCCGGAAACTCAAAAAGCGAGACAATGGACCCTATGTGATTCATGACATATCATCTAGCCTGACATTAAGCTTGCAACATTAGAGGGAGAGGAGATGCCTAATTGGATTAGTGGTTGCAGATTAAATAAGTACAACCTACCACTCACCTCAGAGATGCTTGCCCAAATCCACGCTGCGAAGGAGCACAAGAACAAAGCAAATGAGACAAAAGCTCAAGCACAGGAGGAGGCCAGAATCAGGATTTTAAAGCGGAAACAAAAATTACAACAACAAAGACTTCCTCAACCATCAGATACGGCTCAAATTTCTCTTTCTATAATTCACACTAATGAGCAATGGGAAATAGGAATCGATGTTCGCATCAATGTCAGACTTCCGAATGGTAGATATCAATGAGCATTGATCAACATAGGGGCAAGAGTCAATGTGGTCAACTTCTCCACTTACAAAATTCTTACCAATGAACCCCTAGTGCAATCCACACGAGATTTACAAGCCGCAAACTGGGCAACAATACAAACATTGGGCATAGTAAACTTACAAATCAATATTGATGGAAATAGTTGTCCTCATCAGTTTCTCGTAATGAAAGACGGAGGAATCAGAGAATCACTATGTTTGGAAGTTCCATGGATGAGAATGTACAATGCAGTTACCGAATGGTTAGAACATGCGCTGGTGTACACACACAACGCCAACATGTACATGACTCCATTCACCAAAACAGATCACTCGTGGCCGATTATCCCCATCGACAAAAAGCAATCAGCTCATCAGCCAGAAACACCAAAAATGGCTATTCGGAAAGTATGGATAAAGAAAACCTTCGTGCATAACAAACAGAGACATATATGGCTACCCAAGGCACAACTCTTGACGAAAGCAACACCATATCAAAGACCTTCAGGAGCCCATTCAGAGTGGAAATGGAAACCAAAGCTGGAGACAAACAAAAATTCAGCGACAAAGATCGAACGGAGACCAAAGTGTCAACACAGGAATCCTGAACTAACAAAATGGCAATGGAAACCTAAGAAAATTCAGGAACCTACATCAAAATCGGCAAATATGGAAAAAACTAAATACAAATGGGTTCCAAAAATAGTTGCCATAAAAAAACCAACAATCAAGGAGAGAGCAATCAAACTGCAAGCTCTTCTGTTCCATAAACAGCTAGCCTCGCCATCCAAAGCCACTCAATATTCCATTCAGTCCCCGCATCTTGCACAACACTTTGTTACCCAATGCATTATCTCAAACACGAGGATAGGGCCATATTACACGGCCGTGCATAGACACAGATTTCAAAACCCATGCACATGCACACAACCTTCGTCTGGGACGACTCAGTTTAGGAAGGGGGAGTAACTGCTGAATCTAGCAGCAGTTAGGACCATTGAGGGGTACAACGTGTATATATATACATAATGCGTGTGTTTGTTGTTTTTATTTTATTTTTAGAGTTCAATTTTGAACAAATTTGACCAAAATCTGGCAATTTTAGCGTTTTTATCATCCAACCAACATAATAATAAGCTATAATGAAAAAATATGGAGTATTGGGATGCTTCTAGTGAAAATATATGCTTAGGGGTGAGTATAATAATTTTTACCTAATTTTCGCCAGTTAATAAATATTTTCAATTTATTTTGTTTGATTTTTGGTAATAATCTTCCAAAAATTAAAAAAATATCGCCACAGTGTCCAAATCAAGTTATGGAAGCAAACGCCAAAGTATCATGATAGGGTTATCAAGCATGGAATATATGAAGCTAATCTGAAGATGTCGAATTTCAGCCTTAATGATCATGACCACATTTCGCCAGAATCGCATCAAATGGTCATACGACGCCAGAATGATGAACTGTTCGACCCACAGATGGTATGTAGATTATATTGGGATCAAAGGTAAGGAAAATCGTCCCTATGTCACGAAAACCTCGGGAAGATATGGGTCAAGTAGGACAAATTCTAGCTCATTGTTCATTTTCATATTTTGAGAGAGAAGAAGAGAGCTTCTTGACCTAGAGCGAGCTGCCACATTTCTACCCCATACGGATGATCGGAGCCAGCATTACATACCAGATTTCACAGGTATGTTCCTTATTAAGTAAAGATCAAGTCTATTACGCATGCAAGCGCGAATCATTGCACAAACGGGCGAATGGATCGAATCAAAGTCGGATTGTGTCAAATAGGTCAAGGCCCCTTAGAGGCATCATGACAAAACTTTTTCAGGGACAAAACACATCAATGTGTTCCCCACAATGTCAGGAACCACGCCATATGATCAGATCGCAGTTTGGTGGTGGTACAACGATCGCGAATGGTGTACCCCACTGACCAAATCTGACACAAAATTTGCAAAAATCCTCTCCTCAGCTTCGCCAACAATCTGCAGGTGTCAAAAATTAATTTGGGATCTATGGTACGATCGCGATCGGTGTCCCCAGTTGCAGGTTTTAGAAATTCTGGCTTAGCCCAGGCTTAGAACTCAGTGAGGGATACACTCTCTTGAATTTTCATGGAAAATGCACAAATTTTGCTCATGGAATGGGTGAAATTTATCAAACACACCCGAATCGGGAAATTTGACCTACAACTACCAAAATTCGACTGAAAATTATGACGGGTGGTTTGAAAGGCATACATGTCCGACTAGGAGTCAGCACAGTAGTAGAAAACCCTGAATGGAGCTCAGAATCTCCTACAAGGACGGAGATGACCATTTCAGTCTCGAGTGATCACACAAGGGAAGAATTTGGCCGAACTAATGTCAAAGACTAAAAGGCGACTTAGAGATGCCCAATTATCCCATTGGTTTCTAAAGAATGCCTGAAAAATGCACAAGCCTGGAAAATCTCCAAAGAAGGGGTAAAAAGTGTCTGTCAAGTTAGAATCAGACAGCAGAGTAGGCTGATGATAGCAACACATCATGGAAGCAGTAGAAGCTCAAAAACTAACATCAACTAACTCCAAGCTCCAACCAGAATTCATCAAGAAAACCCAATATGGTTAGACTTAGTAAAATAAGGTCAAACAATGAAAAATTGCTCTAATTTGTTCATTTTAAGTCCAAACTTGAAAATAAATCATCAGTGGGCTAGGCAGGCATAGGGGACCAAAGCCATCTAGTTTTCACCCAAAAAAGCCGAGGTACTACGATCGCGATTGGTGTACCTCATCATCAAATTTTGACCAAAACCTAACGGATCTCTTGTACACATCTTGTTCAAGTCACACATCAAGCTTCAAGCCATTTGGACATCAAAAACCCATGAAAAATCAAAGTCTAGTCCAAAACTCCCTTGTAACCCAAAATTGGGACTTATAAACTCAAAAGTGGTTCAAATAAAAGACAGAGTGGACCAAAATGACCCTCTAGCTATCAGCAAACCACTCATGTGATCAAATCTCATTTTGGCCTCTAAACTACGATCACAATCGGTGTACCTCAGGCCCAGATTTGGCTCAGACTTCAATCAGTCATAGCTCTAGTCTTCCTAGTCCCACTAGTGAAATATACAAGAATGGATGAGATTTGTTCAAGTTATGATTAGTTTTAACTTTTGAGCTGTTTTTTACTAAAAGTCTAAATGTTATTGGTTGCAAAAGGAAAATCTTGACAGCTTGTGATTCTAATGACACAGAATGCCTCGCCAAAAGCAAGCAAGGCAATGGACAGCAGCACCATATGAAGTGGATGAGTTCTCTACAAATGGAAAAGCTCACATCTTGGATGAAACAATAGCTCAGATCCCTGCTCACATTTTCATCGCAAAGTTTAGGGATGCTGATGGTGACATGGTAAAGACGACTATCATGCCTGGGGAAATATGGTATCTCCATCGAAGGCCGGAGGTCACAGAAGCCGTGCGGGCTGTGCATTTGGAGCAGTTTTTCAGATTGCAGCCATGGGAAACAGACTTCATGACGGCCCACGAGCTCATGAGCTTGATACGTATGATGGGCAAGCAATGCTCACCGACAAGGATGGCTCAAAGGTAAAAGTAAAGATCACAAAAGAAATCATCAATGAAGCTTTGCACTTCCCCAATTTCTAATGTAGGAAGGGGAAAAATGATGCATCATCTAGTCAAATAGCTCCATTCAAAAGGAGACCACCATTTCAAAGAACTCGGAGGCCTCCAAGACCATCTTGGAGAAATCAAGACAATAATCAAAGAAGAACACCGGGTGTGATGCCATCTCTCTATTGTGGTGCACCAAATCATTGGGTATTTTGAATTGTGCCCTATGGATAAAGCATATAGAGGAAAGAGGAATTCCAATAGTACCATATAATCAAGACAATCATCGGGCTATGCCACAACAGTAGTAACAAAATCAGTCACATGATCAAGAAAATGTTATCATAATTGATGTATTGAGCAACAAAAAGTAATGAAGGTACATGAAGTAAATGAGGAGCAACTTAGCAAGGAACACTGTGATGATTGGGTATGTGATTCCATCCAATGTTTTGAAAATCAGGATGTTGCTCTAATGGTTGTTACCAAGCCTAAAGCTAAAGGATGAATTGATTAGAAAGAGAAAAGAGAAATTAGGGACCAATTTCAAAAACAAGATTAGAAGGAGAAAAGAAATCAGATTTTGGATGACATAACTTCAGATATTCAAGTTGATCATTTAAAGTAGCAATATGAAAGACCTCAAGTAAGAAAGGATGATAAGGACTGGTTTGAGGTATTCATTAACTCTCCATTACAATAGTCATTATCTTAGTTGGTATGCATGAATTGAGATTTCAAATAGAGGTTGTTGAATAGACTGCTAGAAAAATAATTTCCAATTTAGGCGAACCACACAATTGAACCAACAGTGCACAACATTGATCTAGGACATGTGGATTTTGTAGTCCCTATTATAAAAGTAGATGATAAAGGCACTCTATTTGAAGAAGTATTGCTGGATTGAGCATCTATATTCAACATATTAGCTAAGTCATTGTATCAAAAAATGAAATTGGGTAAGTTAGACCCAACACCCTTTTATGTGAAGATGGTAGATCAGAGAAGAGCTCAACCTTTAGGTATTTTGAGACAACAATCTATTTGGAGTGCAATTATGATCTTTCTAGTGAACTTTGTTGTTTTGAAAAAGGAGTAGGGAGATGCTTCTTATGAGATTTTATTTGGAAGACCTTGGTTCAGACTAAGTAGGACTGGGCTAAGAATAAGGTGGTTCCAAAAAAAGTTAAATAGGTGGTAGATATACCTATGTTGGGTAGGAGAAACATTCCTTTCAAAGAGAGGCCAATAAATTCTCAAACCATTAATTTGGTAGAGGAAGCCGAGGCTTATGAAGAAGAAGCATTTTTTAAGGCTAATCCAACCATTGTACCTGTATTTGAAGCTGATATAAAAGGAATCTTGCAAAAGGAAGATGAAGAATTAGAAGAACTTAGCTCATATCTAGTTCCTAGAAGAGAGAGACATGGATCAAAATTGGTACAAATTATGGATCAAAATGAAGCCTCTAGGAAGATTTACATCAAGAAGAAAGGGAAGCAAGAGATCTAACTGAGAAGATCTATAACAAGAGATCTGGAGGATCAATCACGGTTAAGCAGGATGAGTTACAAAAACTCAATCATTAGGGAAAATTTGGACTCACAAAGGGGCCTTATAAGGAGTTTGAATTCCTCTCTCATGTCCAAAACGGGTGTGCGGTAAATTTTTTTGCAAATCAACTCTAAACTTGGCAGAGATTTGGCAGTTAGAAGATGCTCATGGGGCACGGTTTGTGTAACACCATTAGAGCATTGAAGTTGCTTACAAGCTTCCAATTTGCTTGGCGAATTAGACACGACCCTTGACATCAAAAAATAGATCATCTATTGCACCAAGCAACAATGTTTGGAAAATCGTTTCTCAGTTTGATTCTTACTGGCAACTCATTTGATTCTTACAACGGCAAGATTCATCGACGGGTGTACTTAATGGGATATCATTCATGGAGCCCTGCAGGTATGAGATAAGATTTTACACGTCTTATTCTCCTTTGCCATTCGGTTTACAAGTAGACAAGGTCTATTCTTTGTGAATAATCAACAAGGTTAACTTTGTTTTTCTATGACATCTGTTTGTTAGCATTAGCATCCTTTAGCTATGAGCTCTCAGGCACTCCATAAGTTGTTAAGGGAAGCAAGGCTTCCAGTTCGGCAGCGTGCATTGAGATTTTTCCATCTGAATTATGCTATGAGCATACAAACTTAGAGTGTCTGTTCCGCTCTTTTTACTTGACTGGTTTTACACACTATGAATTCATCTTCGTTATCTCCCAAGTAAGAGGGTAATGTTTTCAAGTCAATAGTTTAGACATTCTTGAAGCTTCAGATCCACAATCTCCATACAAGGATTGTACATCCATGTCCATATCAGGAGGTAGATTGTACATCCATGTCCATATCAGGAGGTAGATTGTCTAACCAAACTTCCTCTATAGGAGTTGACTTCAAAGTTAGGCTCCCATCATTAATCTCTCTAACTTTTTCCTATAAGTGTCCTAGCCAGTCTTCTTCTATGAATAGAATTCCGTCTAAGGCATCTTCGTTGCTGGACACTATAAGTTTTGGCTCTTTTGTTTCAAGGTGGGGTTCTACCACCACTTTGGATTGTTCTTTATTAGTTCCTACCACAAGCTCCTTAGGTTTTACCATACTCTCGAGCTTGGGTTTTTGTTTTTCTAGCATCTCTTGAGTAATTCTTACCAAATTTTGATAAGCTTCAAGCTTAGCTGCTTCCACGTCTGGAGAAGGATAGTTTTTTCATTTGTTTTCCATGTTTTGACCTGCTTTAAGGCCCACTTGGTAAGCTTCCAAGGCTACATTAATAGGCTCAAAAAATTTGTCTACTAAAATTGATCCTCTAGATTTCACGGTGGTTTCTTTGATTCACTTATAGTTTCTTTCACCTTTTCCGGGAATAGCTTCTTTGCTTTCTCCTCGATTTCAGCCCTTTGTTTCTGTTTCTCATATGATACCTTTTGTTTCTACTTCTTTTGGTCTTTTGAGAGGAATTTTTTTGTATTTTTCAAATCATCAGAGAAGTTATGTTTCTTTTTCTTAGCCTGGTCTCTGGTGATTACCTTGATTGGAACAAACGGTTCACTCTTACGTTGTTGACCCAACACAAGTTGAGGTCTTTCCATACCCATTGGTGGTCTTTGAGTTGTGGCCATATTAGGCTGATGTCTATACATGGGTTGTCCTTGTGGTCTCATAGGTACATATTGAACATTCTCATCATACTTTGGTCGGTAATAGCACTCATTGGTCTCATGGTTGGTCCATTTACCCTCAATTGCACACCATTTTTGTGGCCTAAATGGTTGCCCTTGTTGAGATATCCCTTGCTCTGGTCCCGTCATAGGTGCTATTTTGCATGTTATTCATCATGTCATTCATCCTTTTGAGCATGTCTTATATGGCTCAAAGCGGTGCTGTAGCAGCTGTTCACACTTGTGCTGATTTGGTGGATGTTGTTTTCTCACTTTGATTATCCTTAGAGACAACTTCTTCATTGAAAGTATCACAATTTTCTCCTAAGTCAATACAATCTGACACACACTCTTCTAGGTTTGTATGCTTCTTGCTATACAGTATAGCATGAAGTTCTTTGTTTAGCAGTCCCTCTAGAAATAATGATACTAGTCGTTCTTCTACATGTATCTCTAGCTTTGGGCATCTTGCAATGTATTGTTTCATTTGAGTTACACAATCCCTAGTAGACTAACCTTGTTTCTACTTAAAGCTGTAGATTTGAGCTATCGTATTGTGTTTGATACTCATTATGAAACAAGCAGCTACAAATTCTTGAGCTAATGTATTCAAGTCCATGATTGACCTTGGTGGAATGTTTTGGAACCATGTCAATGCTTTTCCTTCTAATGTCATTTCAAACCCCTCTAATTGAGTATGTAAATCAAATATACGTTATGCTCCTAGCACTTGCTTAAAGCTTGCTAAGTGGTCATATTGGATCCCCAGATCCACTATATTTTCTAACCCATTTCTGTGGTCTGACACGTCTATTTGGTTTAACTCCCAATCTCCCAGCAGTTGGTCCTGTTCCGAGCCCTTCAAACCAGTTTGGTGGAAAGAGTGACTTATGTAGCCCTAGACTAGCTTTAGTGTCACCCGGGTTTCTTCGTGAATGAGGTGGTTTCTGGTTTCTGAACATTACTCTTAGAAGATCTCTCATGGTATTCATCTCTTGGAATAGTTTCTATCCTTGGCCCAATATCCAATCCCTTATGGAGTACCTTTGATATTTGTTTGTTCCACCTCTTCAGGAGTCATCATAGCAAAGTTATTGTTATAACAATCCCTAAACAGGTAGGTTGGTAGATTTGATGAACCCTTTTCTTTGATTTTACATATATAAATGATCTTTATGGGCGTTGGTTGTCATGATTTGGCATGCAAAGTCCATAGGAGATCTTTTACATTTCGATCCTCCCAACAAGAGACTCCGAACCTACGATTATCCATACTAATCCGTTTCAAAGGCTTCAAATCAACTTGATCGTATCCCTTGAATTCTAAAGTCAGTGGTCCTTCTTTTGTTGCCATATCTTGAATTATGGTATTTACTTCTAACACCCATTTGTCTATCACGTTAGGTTTTTTGACTTGTAAATACCGAGTTTCGTTTCTATTCATTTACATTTTTCGTTGTTTGTTTGCCCTAACTTCCTCTTCAAACTCAATACCATGGTCATCAATGCGAATAGCATACTCTTCATTAGGATTCAGGTAAACCTGAGCTCCATGGCGATTAGTCTTGTAAAAAGAGAGTATATGCTTATAGCGCACTGTCGTTCTGGTTTCTGAATGAGTCGAATAGGAAGACATTTCAGATGTTGAATCTGAAAAAGTGTCTGAGACTTCTTCAAGGATAGTGTGCAAGGGATTTCCTTGATTCACACTTTCTTCGGTGGATACTCTACCATCACTCTCTCCAAATATGCCTTGATTTGATAGTATACGACCAGATCTAAGGATCAGTGAAGCCCTGGATAGAGTACTTATCGTCAGATTGACTTGTTGTCAATTTCTTCCACTTGACTTGATTGCAACTTCTTTCAAGCTGTCAATTCCTTGTCTGCAACCTGATTCCTATATCAGTTTTAATCAAGTTAGCTATTCTTTCACAAAGACTGTACAATTCTTGCTAACTATTGTGACTGGTCTTTGTGTATCACTTCAAATTGAGCAAAGTGAGTCAATAGTTGAGACTTTCAGAGTCCACTTTTGCGAAAAGCCAAAGGACTAATTTGCAACCTAAAAACTAAGTGAACATGTATCAAGTTGGATCCGACTGAACCCAAAATTAATTGGTGGCCTTGTATTATGTTGTTCTAACACTGTACAAGTTCAAAAGTAAAAAATGGTGTCTCTGTGTAGTAGTAGTAAATAATCACAATTATTTACTTTTCTCAAATTTTTGCACTTTTTGGCTTAATTTTCCAAGCATGCAACTTGTTAAAGTCTCTGGACAAGTTTCACTAAATTTGGATAGAATTTGTTCAAGTTATCACCTGTTTCGTGTCCGCAAACTCTGTTTCCAAGAGTCTGACTTTTGTGATCCAAATTTCACCATAATTGATTTGTGTGGTCTACTTGATATGCTTGACCTTGTGGTATACTCAAATGTGCAAGATTATCAATTTTTGTAGCAGATGTAAATAATCGCGATTATTTACTCCAGCTATTTTTTAAATTTTTTGTCCCAATCTTGACACAGATCTGTTAAGAAGCTTAACTTAAGATCCCTAGCCAAGTTTCATCAAGTTTGGACATTTTTTGCTCAAATGGTCATCAACTTTGTATTGACAGATTGACTTTGCAAATTTGGCCACAATTTTCAATCCAATGATGCAAAGCTTACCAAATTTGATTTGCGGGCTTATTATAACATGCTAAAGCTAGTGGTATGCTGACTTGGTCAAAAAAATGAAAAAAAAGATAGAAGTAAAAAATTATGATTATTTACTACTGGCAAATTTTTGCATCTTTTTGGTCAACTGATCATATACATATGTTTATCACGTCAATATAAGCATATGAATTAAATTTCATTGAGTTTGAATAAAATTTTCTCAATTTACACTCAAGTTCTTGAAAGTCAGTACATAATTTAGTTTTTACCCAGTTTTTGGTCAGTTTGGGGATCCAAATCCTCTGTGTCTTTACAAAAGTTGTTTGTACACATGCATAGAGTCTCTGGTATCAACCGTGGTTAGTTTTGAGCTGAAAGTAAATAATCACGATTATTTACATTAGGCCCAAAATGAACACTTTTTTGAACTTTTTCACTGAACAATCTTTTCATGAGCTCTTTTAAGCCTATGAGTCAACTCAAAACTTAATTTGGCCTATAATGTCAAGAAAAAGTAAATAATTTGATTTTTTGCAAACTCTTGAAATTTTTACCTCATTGTGTCCTTGAGCTTACCCACTAGTTCATACAACTTTTAAAGCATACTCTCCGGTCGGATTGAGTGGTTGACAGTCTTCTAGTGCTATTTTCTAGCCGTAGACCTGAAATTCTGCATCTTCACATAACAACTCACAATTGATTCTTTCGGAGAGAGCAATGTTCTACATTCCACCTTGGATTCTACTTACCCTACTCCAAGGTTCTACTACAATGGGATTTCTTGAGCATTGATCTTAAGACTTGTATCTTCCATCAATCATTCTCAGAATCCTAATCTAGTTATACACTCCTACAATCTTAAAGGCACTCAGGAAGTACAATTACTTCCAAGCTACCTCTACATAGCAAAAGACGACAATCTTAAGCTATGCGATTTTAAAAAGAAAGTTTCTACTCTAGGAGACAATAGAGGAAGTTAAAGGATAACTTCACTAGACGCTCATGTTTTTTCCTAGTTTCGGTCTCTTCGATCCCCGACAACGGCGCCAAATGTAGGACGAGTGTCTAACCTCACTCCTATCTTATTACAGACATAGCCAGAACCACAAATAAATTGTCAATCCATGGGACGAAGATGACTCGACTAGTGCATAGAGGCTACAAGAGGTTGTCAATCTCTTGGAAAACAACAAACAACTCGCATCTAACTCAAGCTACACTCAAGTGACTGAAATCACCAAAAGCCAATCGCTCATCGACAAACAAATCACATATGTTACAGCATCAAATGACATCCAAACGTAATGAAACTTCTAGGACATGTTTATAAGCCCTAAGCACACATGGTTATGGTCTCAAATCCCATTTTTATCTAATTAAAGACATGTTGTTACAATCTGGAAGCTTGTAGCCCGGATTCATCAATTATAATATTTCTCTAGAAAATAGGAGTTACAATATTCTCAATTGATCAAAATAATAATTTTTTCTACAATGAGACCTCCAAAAAATGGTGTCCGGGTTAGCTTGCTGCTAACACAATTACATGGTCGTAGCATCGAATAGCTGAAAGGAATATAGGAGCTTCCACCTTCATGGCGACCATTTTCTGAATTTTCATAGATTTAGGAGGTTCTAAATTGAATTCCACACACCATTTTGATAAGGAAAAACCCTAATTCACTCCCTCACAAGCTCGGATACAAGATTGCAAAGAGGCGGAACTGCAACACGCATAGATTGGGCAACCATGAAAGCTATTTCACAGTAGAGAAAAATTGCAGGTTTTTTCTGTAAAAATCAGCCCTCTCTCTCTCTCTCTCTCTCTCTCTCTCTCTCTCTCTCTCTCTCTCTCTCTCTCTCTCTCTCTCTTACCCACGGAATTCTCAGTTGATGTGTCAGGTGTTAGGCCATGTTTCCACTTGGACCAAAACTAGGCCATTTTCATTTCATTTTTTACCCAAAAAATGCCATTTTTGATGCAAAAAATCCCAAACGGAGTCAAACAAAACTTAAATTTGTGGGATCACTTGCATAAGCATAAAGGGCATAAATATGCATCATTTTTATCAATATACCATTTTGGGTCACTTTCCATGCAATCCTACAACGGCACCTGCTAGCTACTATTTTCGGTAGTTTTTACCCGCATCAATCTTTATAGGCGAGATGTGTGTGCCACCATGAAACACTTGGAATATGTACATTATAAACTAACTTAGAAATATTATAAAGTGGAAAAGCACCCAAAGGTGCCACATCTAGGGCCACTATTCCCCGGATAGGTATGCACGTGATAAGCAACCACAGTAGTTGCTTTAGAATATATCACAATATGTACATTATTTCTTTTCTTTCCATGCTTCGAGAAGTGTCAAAAGTGAGGTGAATGTTTTTATCTCACACTATGTACATGCCACGGCGTGACATCCACCCCCTCTAATCTTGCACATCCTCCGACACGTGCCAACATGTTCCCTATGAAGGTTTAATCTACATTGAGATCCACAAGTATTTAGATGTCATTTTCATCTTTGGCAAAGTGTGGAAGATCATCCTCTAATCCTTCATCCTTATCCGTAGAAATATCTTTAGATTCTTCTTCATCATGTTGTTGTTAATCAAAAGGATCATTATCATGTCTCCTCTTGAACATCTTGATTATTTTACCTGCTATGGGAATTTTAAGCTCTGTTCCATCAAGCTCCCTCGAAGGATATGTAGAATTTCCATGCACATGTTTGACAACATAGGGAAAAAACTACCTTTTTGAAAATTTTCTTGTGTGGTGTGCTGTTTGTCAAGGCTACTTTCATACATTAGGACCCAATCACCCTCTTCAATAGGCTTTGATTGAAGCCTATGTCTTTTATCAAACCTATCTTTACTCTTTAGTTTTGCATCCTTCAATCGAGCTTTTGCAATGTCTATGTCTTCATGTCTACTTTCCAATTGCTTTATGCACAATGCAAGTTGATTTTCCCTACTTACACCATCTTCCTAAGATAGCATGTTCCAAGTAGGAACTACATCCTCAATTAGCATGATTGGTTTCTACCCAGACATCAATTCAGTACGCACATAACCAATCACTGAGCTATGATTTGACCGTGCAGCCAATAAAGCATATGGTAGCAACCTTGGCCATTCATGCATTCTACCTTTGCATAAATTAGCCAAAGATTTGACAATAGGAGAATGTCCTCTTTCACTTTTTCCATTTCCCTCTGGATTATAAGCACAAGTCAGGGATAGCTTCATACCAATTCTCGTAAAGAAATCCCTTGCTTCATCGACATCTAACTCACCTCTATCAGCAACTATCTTTCGCACATAGCCATAGCAACAAATCACATCTTCAAGAAGAAATTTACATACAGCTTGTGTACTCTTTGTCCTCAATGCACGCCCTTCAACTTGATTGGACAAATCTTCTCTTGTAAGCACTATATACCTCATTTGCCAAAGTCCCAAAGGGATTGTGACCAAGTCCATAACCCATTTGTAATGCATGGCTAATAGATAAGTAGGATGTACTCCAAAAATGCCGTACATTTGAATATAGTTGGCATGTCACACAAGACTCCACAAACTCAGCCACATCCTTGTACATCCCTTTCCACCAATACATTTTTTTTACCTTGTAAAATGTTTCCCATACACCTCAATGTCTAGCATATAGGCTTTCATGAAGCTCTTTGATAATTTTGAGCTGAGTAGGCTTATCACATACTACTCGCAATGGAGTCCCATCTCTTCTTTTAAGAAGTTTCCATAAGTATCCATCCCTCAAGAAGAATCCATATGCTTTATTTTTTATCCTTTTGAATTTTGATTTGGTCCAATCATCTTGCTTTTGTAAAGTACTCCGGTAGCAACCTATGAGCAACCATTCATCCTCATAAACCTCCTCTAAAAAGGACTCAAGTGAAGATAAAATGCATATATCATGACACTTTGCATGAGAAATTGTGTGGAATTTTGTGCCCACATCTTCTTCCTCATCAATCATATCATCCTCATCTTCATACCTTGCCATTGAATTATCTTTTCTTGCAATGTGATTCAATTCTGGGTTTGAGGGCTTTATATAGGCAATCCACCTAAGCATAGCAATATCAAGAGTAGAGCAGCTTGCAATCATCCCTAGAAGTGGTAAGCAATCAATCTCCACAACTACAAATGCTCCAATGAGGTACTATTTGTCACATTTTAATGTTGTAACCACTCCTGATAACTCCCTTTTTACTTGTGGATATTCTCTTTGGCGAGAGCTTAGAACCTTGGCCCCAAACCTCACCATATACCTGTGTTTCTCTTCATCATCTTGTCCTATTGCCCATCCAATTCCCATTGGACTAGTGTCCATTGTCACAATCACCGGTCTTCCACACTCATAGTCAATCTTCCTCAAATTTGGTGAAGACAACAACAATTGCGTCAAATTTCTCATAGCTTTCACATGTACATCATTCCATGGAGACCTTTGGTTCTTCCTTAGCAATTGATAAAGAGGATTTACAACATGTTCATAATCCAAACCCAAACCTCTTTCACAGTATCATGTACCCTCGCCCACAATTACATAGTCGTAATATCAAACAGTTGAAAGGAATACACGAGCTTCCACCTTCATGGCGACCATTTTATGAATTTGCATAGATTTAAGAGATTCTAAAGTGAAGCCCACACAAACTTTTGATAAGGAAAGCCCCTGATTTACTCCCTCACAAGCTCAGATACAAGAGTGCAAAGAGGCGGAACTACAACACGCATAGATTGGGCAACCATGGAAGCTATTTTACAGTAGAGAAAAATTGTAGGTTTTTTCTGTAAAAAGAAGCCATCTCTCTCTCTTAACCACATCATTCTCAGCTAATGTGTCAAGTTTTAGGCCATGTTTCCACTTTGGACCAAAACTAGGCCATTTTTAGTTCATTTTTGACCCAAAAAATACCATTTTTGATGCGAAAAATCCCAAACGGAGTTTTTCGATAGCTGCTATTTTCGGTATTTTTTACTCGCATCAATCTTTATAGGCGAGATGTGTGTGCCACCATGAAACACTTGGATTATGTATATTATAAAACTAATTAGCAATCTTATAAAGTGGAAAAGCACGCAATGGTGCCACATCTAGGGCCACTATTCCCCGGATAGGTATGCACATGATAAGCGATCGAAGTAGCTGCTTTAGCATATATCACAATATATATATTATTGTTTTTCTTTCCATGCATCGAGAAGTGTCAAAAGTGAGGTGAATGTTTTTGTTTCACACTATGTGCGTGCCACTACACGACAATGTTGCTCAACATAATTAGAATTGGGAGCACTTTTCTCTTTAGAATTGTTAGCACTTTGCTTTTCATTAAAATTCATTGCACTTTGCATACCATAACTAGAATCCACACCACTTTGATCTTGAGAATTCACAAGACTTGGAGACAAGTGTTAACACAAAAATACCTCATCTATAAAAATTTATTTCTGTAAAATAGAAAGCTGCACTATACATATGAGAGGTGCTGTTGGTATATTTTTCTCGCCAAGCAAGAGCACATGTTTACAATTGGCCATAAAGGATAAGGAGTTGTGTTCGTAACGAGTGTGAAATGTGTTTCCTAAACCATGCAGCCACTCCCATCCTAAAACTACATCAACATGGTCCATGTGCATCGTATGATCTTGAAAAATAAGTTTAACCCCTTTAACTACCATACTTCTTTATCATTTTTAGATGTCTGTTCTACCAGATACTTGAGGGAGCAGCGAATCTGTGTAAGCTTCAAATTCTTGACTAGATTATAGTTCAAGAAGCTATGAGTTGCACCATCATCCATTAAAATAGGAACATGTTGGAGAGGGGGAAGGGGAACACACCCAGCAAACAACGCAATGCCTCACTATAGCCTAGGGTATACAAAGCGCCCCAATCTAATAGAGTTCACCTTCAAAACTCGACACTACCTGCAAGCAAACTATTGCTTGGACACAACCATACACACACACACCTTGCAATGCACCAAAAAGACCCAATCACTCCACTCCGCTCAATTCACAGCCTTCCACACGCACACAGTCTCTCTCTATCTCTCTTTGCACGGCAAACTTTGGGTGGGGGCACACAGGCCGACACACGCCCAAAAACACACGCACATAAGCGAAGAAGAGAAGGCAAGAAGGGGAATGACTCCAAAAGACAACAGTGAATGGCCTTCTTGCATATACAATCATGTACAACCAACCCTCTACCGGCGCAACCCTCAGCAGAAAGATTGATGACTCAAAAGCCTTGGCAAAAAAGCATCATGCAAAAGAGCCCCAAAAATATCACATTTACATTCTTTTATAGGGGTGTGTCGAGGAGACCTAAAAAAGAAAAAATGGGTGAGCTCTCATCTCGTGTAGTTCTCTTTGAGCTCCTTTTGGAATTTCCCTTGCATTGCTAGCACTTGGCATATTTTATTTTTGGCAACCTCTGCTTGGCGCACACCTCTTTGTCCTTTTGTCTGCCCAACTTGGTTGCCCAACTTGACCCTTGCTTCACCATGGTTGCCAATTTGAATTGGCCCTTTGAACACCTTCTCTCTCTCTTTCATTTTTTCTTCACTAACCCTCCTGGCGGGATTGGACTCTTGGCCGGCTTTGTGACTCTCTCTCTCTCTTAATCTTCTATCATCTACCGCTGGACCCCTCCCCTTAGTGAGAAATAGCCACCTCGCAATTGGGGGGGACTTACTCTTCAAAAAATTCCTTCAAGGGTCGTGAGAACGAGGTCCAACTGGCTACCACGTCATCATACTCGTCCACCACGTGCAGGCCATCGTTGCGCCGCCCTCTCTTCTAAAACCCGCCACCTGGATGGCAGCGCCACCGCGCACAGGCCAACGTGCAACCGTAGCACAACACCCCAGGTGGGCCACCATATCCACACTCAAGGGGATCTTCCACTCCCTCATACACTACCAAATGAGGCGCCTGTTGTGGGTCTTATACCCCGACTTTCTAGCCATCCAACTTGCCTACGGGATTAGTCCCCGCCACGCGGAAGCCATTGTGAGACCACTCTCCAAGCCCTCAAAACTTCTCCCAAAAGCTCCAAAAAAAATACCTTCTTGCTTCGCAACTTGCATTGCCTGCCAATTGCCCTCTACCAATCCGATTCCCGAGAAGTCAAATGTCTTCGAGAGCTGATGATTCCAAACTTTTAGCTCATCGATCCATGCTGGCCTTCAAGATTTTCCAAGACCCCCGAACTGAGGCTACCAAAACTGAGAAAACCATCTGTGGCCATCTCCAGACAGATACCTCTAACTTTTTGGCTTCTATAACTTCCTGCTCTGGACTCCATTTGACAAGCAACCACCTCCTCCTGGCTCCACACACCACATAGCACCTTCTCAAACCCTGTCGAAACCCCAAAAATGCCAGATGGCATGACTCCCTGTGTGGTTAGGTGGGCACCAACCTAGCCCCCGCAAAAACTTCAACTAGCCGTAAAGTGCAAATCCATAGCTCTGATATGCAAGCTAAAAAGACGGATAGGCTCCATAAATTGCGACCTACGCACCTGTACACTGACATCCACAAGTTGGGACACCTATCCCCAATTGCCCTATTCGACGAGAATCTGCAACACACACTGTATCTTTAACCTTCAATATATTGGCCTCGTGCAACATTGTAAGCTCTACATTCCTGGACCCAAAGACTGCACCTTGGATCTCCCTCACCTACTCCCCAAATTAGCTCCTTCTGGAGCCTTCCTTGGCCTATAAACCACATCATTCATACATCTCTATTGCTACCTGTCATCCCATGATCTTTCTAGATGCTCCAACCTTTTGCCATGATTCTGCTAGCCTGCACATACCTGCCCATGCCATCTTCTATGGTCAACACACTTTGGATGTACCAATGTTGTCAGCTAATAGTGCCATGCATGCAAATCAGCTCATGGGGGGGAAAGGTGGGTTGCCACATAAAGCAGACAGACGACACTTGTGTTTTTCTTCCATATGAAGAACCTCTACTTCACAATATTTAGGAGATGAATCTAATGTGAGGAATTGCACCATGTGTATGGCCTTTTCTTTGCCTTGCAAAAGAGGACAATCATTCTTGCTATGCTGGTCCAAAAGACTTTTGAAACACAAATTGTGTTTATTTGCACGCTCTAAATTGGAAGTGTTGAGAGACTCACGTGGAGTATCTTGTGAAGAGGTAGATTGTCTCTTATTCCTCGTGAGTGTATGGAGAGGTAGATTATTCCTCTTAGAACATTTGGGAGATCTACCTCACCATTGGCTATTCGCCGAATTTCTCTTAACAAAAGTATTCTTAGAGTAGGGAACATTTCCCTTCCTCTCTTGGTCATCATCATACGTTTGGGCATGAGTGATGGCTTCTTACAAAGTTTCTCAATGTTGGGTCCTGACATGAAGACGATAGTCTTTGTTAAGACCCCTATTGAGACCCCGTATCTTTTGAAATTCATCTAGACCTTCTAGTTTTAATATGATTTCTTGATACTTAGAAATATACTAACTGAGAGAGAGGCCAGACATGCGACATGCATCCCATGCTATCAAATTCTTATCTTCTTCATTAGACTCCAAAAACTCTTTGGAGAAAGTGCTACAAATGGGAGCACGGAAGGCCCTGCAAAATACCAAAAACTAAATACTATAGTCGATGAAACACACAAATCTGAATACCTGGCAACCATCCTTGCACATAATCAAGCTGCACACGAGCAGAGAGAGATAGAATGAGAGAGCACATGCAAGAACACCTCCAAGAGCGGAGTGCTACGCTGGCACGGTGAGAGAGAAGAGAAGAGAGGAGAGAGAACTACGCAGACGTGGGGTCCAATCTCCCACCGTGCAAGAGTGAGCATTTTCCTCTTGCACGTATTTATTTATAGATTAGTGAATGCTCAAATGAATACATATTGGCCAGCCGGGCAATAATTGGCCATGGCTCATAAAGAGCACTTAAATGATAAATTATATTATCCTTTTCAATAACCCTTGGCCTTTTCCACCTGTCAAGTGCATAAAATATCAAAATATCAATTCCTTAACATACCTCTCCGTTGGAAAGCAATTGTCCTTAGTTGCGAAAAAATCTACAAACAATACTTGTCAAAAATAGTGATTAGAAATCTGTATTGAAATTATCACAAAGAAAAAATTCATAAAATTAGAGATTATTTTTATGCCTGCCGTCATCCACATACTACCTATTCTATTTTCCCATACCACTAGAATAAGCAATATATGTCATATCCATTGGTCACACTCATCATAATCAATTCTCATCAATTTCAAATCCAATTCCATAAATACTGTCGCGACAACCCACAAAAATTCAAGTCCAAATATCTGCCAACATATATCCGTTCCAAATCTAAAATCCAAATATCCAAGTCCAAAATTCTCGGGTAACAAAATCATACCAGTTATAGTGGTGGCCAACCATTGTAGCATGATGTTGTGATTGGTGTTGCCTAAATCGGCGAATCTACACCAATAAGACGTGCTGCCTAAATCGGCGAATATGCACTAATGCTGCCTAAATTGACGAATCTGCATTTGTATTATTTAAAAATTCTGAATCTGTAGTTAGTTGTTGTGTTGCCTAAATCACTACAACATAATACCCAGCTTTCGACACACCACATTTCGACGCACCGTACCATTCCACGCGCCTTTCGACGGGCATGCTGCTCATCGATAGATGCGTGGAAATGCGCGTGGCAATGCCTGTCGAAAGGTAACTGTTTCCACACGTACTTCCACACGTATTTTGACGACAAAATTTTGGGGAAAAAAAACCAAATCCGCGTGCAGGCGGTCATTTTTGTCTGCGAACACGCGCACAAATCTGCCCTTGGAAACCTGCAGCATAGGTATTATTGATCTCCCCCCCCCCCCCCACCCTCTCTCTCTCTCTCTCTCACAAGCTACATCCTGTGTGTGTGTGTGTGTGTGTGTGTAGAGGATAGAGAGAGAGAGAGAGAGAGAGAGAGAGAGAGAGAGAGAGAGAGAAATGTGTGTGTGTGTGTGTGTGTGTAGGAAATCAAAGAAAGAGAGAGAAACGTGTGTGTGTGTGTGTGTGTAAGAAACTAAAGACAAAGAGAGAGAGAGAGAGAGAGAGAGAGAGAGAAATGTGTGTGTGTGTAGAAAATAAAGAGAGAAAGAGAGAGAAATGTGTGTGTGTGTGTGTGTATAAGAAATTAAAAAGAGAGAGAGAGAGAGAGAGAGAGAGAGAGAGAGAGAGAGAGAGAGAGAGAGAGAGAGAGAAGAAGAAGAAGAAGAAGACTATTTTAACGTCGTAGGAAACTATCCCAAGAGACCTTAAATATCTATCTGACGAGGAGAGTTGAACTCAAGACCTATTATTCAAGAGGGAAATGGCATAACCAATCTACCACACTTGGGTGATATATATATATAGAGAGTGATATATATATATAGAGAGAGAGAGAGAGATAGGAAAATAGAGAGAGAGAGAGAGAGAGAGAGAGAGAGAGAGAGAGAAATAGAGAGAGAGAGAAAGAGAAAGAGAGATAGCGAGAGCGAGATCGAGAGAGAGAGAAAGAGAAAGAGAGATAGCGAGAGCGAGATCAAGAGAGAGAGAGAAAGAGACAGATAGTTCAGATAGTTCAGATAGTTCTATTATCGTCCTGGGAGGTCAAATATGACCTATGGGACCAAATGAACATGTCACGTGGTGTGAGTGGAGTTCATAAGTGACTCTCGATGCTCAAAAATGGCTGAAATGAGCGTCACAATAGAGAGTCCACATCGTGGTTGGGAGAGGAAGGTATGTAGGGAGAGCTCATGGATGAATATATGGGGAAAAGAGGACCTAATGTGGTCAAAAGCTGAGCACTCAAGTAGTGTGTGGTACTCACTCTCTCGCACTTGACGAGGGCATAAGGTGCAAAGTCGATGACACTCCTCGCCAGTGCCCCAACGTCCTGTCTCGCAGCGTAGAGAATGGGAGCTAAGACGAATGGAGGCAATGGTGCGGATCGCACTCAACGGGATGGGCTCAAGGATGGAGGAATGGGTTCGGTTACCTCGTTCCGAGAAGAAGAGAGATTTGTAGTTTGGGGCAACGTGTGTGGTGTAATGGCTGAAGCGAGAACCTCCGGATTTCTCCCAAGCCATGATACATTGGCGTTGTAAGAAGGCCTCATTAACTTGGGAGTCGATCGACGCATCCTTGACCAAGTGACATGCATCCCATCTTCCAAACCATTTCTTGATATCAAGCATCCACCCCGAACTTAGTATTTTGCTCTTGCATGTCTTTTGAACCTTTTGACTTGCTTCATATGCGATTCTAGGAAGTCGATGCAAAGGGCTACGTTGTGTCTTACGCATGTACTCCACAACCCTTTCCATGCCCAAGACCTCAATGGGAAGCGATCCGGACTCAAGAAGTAAGAGCATGTAGGGTGTTTGTGTCTTGACTTGGAGAAAGTTGGTGAGAAAACGCTTTTGGACATTCTCAAACTCTTTCCAAGTAGACTTCTCGATGCTTCCACCCCACACCTCCACTCCATAAAGAAGCACCGGTGTCACCAATGTGTCAAAGAGGTACTTTTTGAGAGCCCAACACTTGATCTCTCCTGCATTGCACATGTTCTCAAATGCATAATAAGCCCTCTTTCCGGCTTCCAAGCGACGCATTGCACAATCCTTCCATTTATGATTGGATGGAACCTCAAGGCCAAGGTACTTGAAGTGATCTACCACTTCAAGTTTCTCATTGTTGTATACAATGCATGGATTTTCGTCATTGAGGGTCTTTACAAGCATAACCTTGGTTTTGGATCCATTCACGATCAGCCCGCTATGTAAGCAAAAGCGTTCCAAGACACTCATAAGCTTTTGTGCATCTTCTAAGGTATGTGCCAAGAGCACTACATCATCGGCATAAAGCAAAAGCATGATCACCGCATTTCCAATCTTAACCTCTTCTATTCCTTCTTGCTGCATAAAATCAAGAACCATGTATTCCAATTCATCAATGAGTAGCCCAAAGAGGGTTGGGGAAAGTGGGCATCCTTGTTTGACACCAATAGTGCTTGCAAAAAATTCTGAAATTCCATCTCCCATACGTAATCGACATATCACTTTTTGGTAGATGCGAAAGACTGCATGCATAAATTCTCTCGGCACTTGAAGGCTTTGCATACGTCTCCAAAGATTTCCTCGCGGTACCATGTCAAAAGCTTTCTTGAAATCCACAAAGCAACAATACAACTTTTTTCCTTTCAATCGAGACGCTTCCATAAGAACTCGAAGAGTGACAAGGTGATCAATAGTGCTATGATGCTTTCGAAGACCTGCTTGGCCAAGCGCACGTTTGCCATTCTTTTCAGCCCATTCACTTATCTTCATCTCCATGATACATCCAAATAACTTTGCCATCAAAGAACCAACCATTATAGTGCGATAGTTGTTCACATTGTTTACATCTCCTCCTTTGTGCAAAGGTTTGATCCAATTTGCACTCCAATCATGAGGCATGCCATACTGAAGTGCAAGGTTAAACATATCGCATATCCAATATCGTGTTTTCTTGCTTGTCCATTTAATCATTTCAGCCTTGACACCTTGAAGGTCACCTGCCTTGCGAGTAGCAAGTTTCTCAAGCGCGCGGCATACATCTTCAATGGTAAAGAAGGGAGACATAAATGGAAGGGAGCTACAACCCTCCATCTTATCAACATTGGGTTGCTCATAGAGGTTCTTACAATGCATATACATATCCTCAAGAGTCAAGTCACCAAAGCTCTCAACGCGCTTGCCTTTTAGATTTTGCCAAAACTTGCCACATGCATGTGCTTTCTCTTGTGCTAAAAGAAGTTGTTTTTCGACTTCCCACCTTCTCCTCTTCTTTTAAACAAGTGCTTTGTATGTGTGTGAACATTCCAAGTAAACTTCCTTGTCTTTGATTGCATCCAATCTTAGCAAGTGTTTTCGGGCTTGACTACATTCCATGTCAAACCATTTCTTCTTGGTGCTACCCTTCTTAGACCTTTTACAAGACATGTGTTTCACCGAAAAGCATTCCTTCGCACAAGAGAAAATTACTTCTTTGAAAACTTTCCACTTGCATTCTAATGTTGGGCTCCCTTGATGCTCTATCATGCTTAACATTTGGTCCACCATATCAGCATATATAAGTGCTCGTTTGAAGTCTAGACGTAGGTACAAATGATTCACATCATGATTTGAGGCTACATGCTCGGGCCGTTTACCACACTTGAGGTCAATACATAACATCCTATGATCCGATTCCGGATTCCATTCACCAAGTGTAAAGCTTTGTATGCATTCTAGAGTGGCTTCTGAGAACAACATATAGTCAATCACGCTAGCACCATTGTGCTTTCTACATGTAAAGTCATTGGTGCCTTGCCATAGAGATACACCATTTGCAATGAGCATTCCGGTACTATTGCACATATGTAGAAGTGACTTTCCATAGTGATCCACTTCTTTTGCATCATTAGAACTTCGATTATACATGTATGAGTCATCCACTCTTCTTGATACATGCGGCATGTCGACTTGTTGTGTGTCGTGTTGTAACATATTTGTGCGAGCATTCATGTCTCCAAAAACAATGACTTTACCTTGATCCTTGTAATGAGCAATGTCTTCCTCTAGTTCAACAAAGGGCTGATCTCTATCCATATTCAAGCGAGCATAAAAGTTGGAGTCATAGTGAGGAATGTAGCAGCCGGCCACAAACATGACTTGACCATTTGGTGGGCTGATTTTCAGCCATAAGTAGCGTTTATACTTATCTTCTTTGACAATGGAAACATCTTTCAAACCCTTTTTGGTCATACATGCTACGCCTCCTTGGCCTCTTCGTTGCTTTGCATTTTTGGCCCACATCAAAGAATGTACATCGTATTTGTCAAATCCAAGAATTCGTTGCGCATCATGCTCCCATGTTTCGACAAGAAGTATCACATCGGAGTCATTGGTAAGCTCATCAATGCCAATTCCCGCATTCCATGGATACCCGTTACAATTCCAAAAGCTTATTCGCAAGCGTGAGTTGGTCTCATAGATCATGTGTCCCTATTTGTTGGGTGGACTTGCATCCTCCTCAAGTGACTTTTCTTCTTGAGATGATACCTTAACCTTCTTGCTTCTTTCCTCGTATGCTTTGCGACGTACATTTTGTTGCATAAGAGTACGATCCTCATATACATTACAACCCGTTCCTTTGAGGTAGATCCAACCATTGTCAAGGATGATCTTTCTCTTTACCTCATCAGCCATGGTACATACAATAGGTCTTTCTCCCGAGCGAGGGACTCCTTGTTTTCCAACTCGATGTGCACCATAAGCCATGATTCCTGACATGCCAAAGTGTGTAGCAAAAAACTCTTCAATAGCAACCGCAAGAGATTGGGGTGTTTCCATGCTTTCCTCCTTGATTCCACGAATGACGATGTTCTTTGAGCGTTTTTGTCGTTCTTGCAATTCTTGAGTGTCCACATTCTCTACATTCTTTGCTTGGACAACGGCTTGCGTGATAGGAGATGTAGAAACCACATTATCCTTACATATATCAGCCCATGATTTGGATGCATTTCTCATCTCACATACATCATGTCGTATTGTATCTATCGTTTCCTCTTTCAATACATGATCACTCTCAACTTTGCTCAAGCGCTCTTTCACTACATTCATGTCCACAAGAGAGCGTTTACATTCTTGAACTTCATTCTCAAGATGCATCAAGCGTGTTGTTTGCATTTCAAGAACCTTCTTGAGGTGCTCATTCTCCACAACGAGAACTCTTAAAGTACCATTCTCCATTGCAAGTGCGCGCAACTCTTCACCTTGCTTGTTGACGGTTTCTTGTAACGAGATCAAGTAAGCCATGATCATTGCTTCCGTTGTTGTAGACGATGTGGTTGGATTAGCATCCAAATTCCTTGGAGATTTTGCATCATTCTCCATGGCGAGTGTGGCTTTTCCACCCTTGCGAGTTTTGTCTGACATTGCCTTCAAGTCGGCAACAAAAATGCAAAGTTTTGACAGTTTTTTTAGTTCTGAGATGCTGTTACAGCAAAGCCTTTCATTACACAGAAAAATTCTGTCTTTACATCAATGCGTAGAGGGCTTCGTGCTCTTCGATTGAGGCTATAGATCACCTAAATCGGAGTTCGGATGAGCAAGTTATGGTCAAAAGAGTGAACTGCTGCCTACTAGGTCAAAAAACGGCTGTGTGTGTGTGAGAGAGAGAGAGATAGAGAGAGAGAGAGAGAGAGAGAGAGAGAGAGAGAGGGAGAGATAGCGAGAGCGAAATCGAGAGAGAGAGAAAGAGAAAGAGAGATAGCGAGAGCGAGATCAAGAGACAGAGAGAAAGAGACATAGGGTACGTAGAGAGAGAAATAGAGAGTGATATATATATATATATATATAGATAGATAGATATATATATATATATATATATATATATATATATATATATATATATAGAGAGAGAGAGAGAGAGAGAGATAGTAATAGATAGAGAAAGTCGACGTGAAAGAGTGAGCTTGGCTGACCAATTGTGTGAAAAGGACAGAAACTCTCTCTATCTCTCTCTCTCTCCCTCTAGAATAAACTATGAAACTAAAAGAGGCAAAGGGGTTTTGCCCGCTACATGCATTGTCATGTACATCTGGGAGAGCACGTATGTGTCTACCCATAAAGGATTTGACCAATAAAGATGAGATTTTGACCCGGTGGTCCTGATCTCCGTACACCTCTGGACCGAGGTGTGTGGATATCGGGCAAGGCTAGAGAATACGAGGTAGTTTACATTGTGAGGACTATATATATTAAAACAACATTCATAATCATTGTAGATGGCAACTTCATCAACTAACATGGAGCTCCAGATTTCATGCTTGTGCACGCTCTACCTCAATGGATACGAGAGGAGTCCATTGCAGTCGCAAGGGATAACTCCATTGAGGCAGTTTGCATGATTGAGAAGTATCTACCCACGAGCTGCCTAACTATCCAAATGCTCTTGGTCGTCCATGTAGTAGATGAGGTTGCAGTGGCAGGTATAGTCCACAGCCCTTGGATGTTCTTTCTAGAGCGGTTCATGAAAACGCTTAAGGGTTTTGTTCGCCAAAAAGCGTGTCGAGAGGGGAGCATGGCAGAAGGATGGCTGGTGCAAGAGTATCTTGTCTTGATGACTGACTTTCTATCCGTTTCTAACCTAGAAATCCCTCGACTATGGATCGATGAGGAAGATGCAAGATTGGTGGGAGAGGAGCCGCAGGGGCAAGGGATGCCGAAGAAAATAAACGACGCCATGCAAGAAAAGATCATGAAGTTCTGTATACTAAATTCAGAGCCGATGCAAAAATGGCTTGAAAAGTACGAAGAAGAGAAAGAGAGACCGAATAGGGAGCGATTTCAAGCGAAGCCGAACGACTAGAGGCTTACCCTTGCCAGACTGTCTCGCTCCTCTACCTGAATTTCCTACAATGGCATGGTTGGACAAGACAGTGAGAGAAGCTCGATAGATCGGAGAACCTGGATTACTGTGGTCTAGTGTCAGATATCTGGAAAGTCAACTTCAGATGGTTTGAGATGTTTTTGTTGGATGTGAAGTGGTTCAAGGTGATTACTTATGGTCGCAATGCAATGGTACGCAGAGATGGAAACAAGCTTGTGCAGATAGATTCTTCAAAGGTTTGGACAGATGCGAGCAACATGGTTGGACAAGACAGTGAGAGAAGCTCGATAGATCAGAAAACCTGGATTACTGTGGTCTCGTGTCAGATATCTTGAAAGTCAGCTTCAGACGGTTTGAGATGTTTCTGTTGGATGTGAAGTGGTTCAAGGTGATTACTTATGGTCGCAATGCAACGGTACGCAGAGATGGAAACAAGCTTGTGTAGATAGATTCTTCAAAGGTTTGGACAAATGCGAGCAACATGTTTTCTCTCCCCGAATAGTGCGAGCAAGTGGTCTTTGTACCGGACCTTCCAGAACAACAATGGTGGTTTGTGGTTCAGGTTGCTCCAAGAAATAAACAAGTATTTGAAGGGCAAGAGCTCCTAGAGGAAGGTCGGCCAAACGACGCAGATACTACTGTGACATTAGATGGGATGGAGGAAGATATGGCAGAGGAAGCTGAGAGATATACGAGGGATGACGCAGACGAGGCAGATATAACACTTGTAGATGAAGATGCAATGGATGAAGACAATCTGCAAGAACGAGTTGGGGCAGAGTTATGTCTGCAGGTTAGAGATAGACGATGATACGGTGCAAGATCTTATCGATGATGCCTCACTAGTCGAGGCCTGTAAGTGTTTGTGTGAAGACGTTGATTTCAAATTAAGCTCTTTCTTAATTTAATCAAAGGTGTTCTGACGCTTTCTTTTACTTTCTTTCTGCAGGACTTTACTATGGGAGACTAGTATCCAGATCCCGCTTCTATGAGTGCAGATGCATTTATGGGATTCGTCACACGGATGACGCCCAGTCATCTGGCAGATGCGTCTCAGTATTGGGTAGCCAGAGGCACGGGTACCACGCCTCCGGGCTTCACACCCGAGGGTCCGACGCCTATGGGGGGGACACCTATGGGGGGGACGCCTATGGGTACGACACCTGTGAGGTCTCCCATCATGACTGCTTCGACACCTAGGGGTACGGTAGAGGCGGGTACGTACTCGTTTCCGTAGCACAGGTGTACTCGCCGATCTTGGCGATCTTCAGGTGGAGGTGGTGGTTGCTGTGGAGGAGGGTCCACAGATGCTTCGACCCCTCCTCGCTCACGACCCCCGTCCTACCCACACACACCTCTCGACACACCTCTTAGTACACCTCAGACACCTTGGGGCGCACACGATCCTAGTGCCTCCAAGGTCTATACTGTACGAGCAGATGGTTCTGTTGACATGGATAGAGTCCGGGACTGAGATGAGACAGTGGGTTCGCTAGCTCGCGGAGCTACAATTTACGACCAGCATTATGACGCCTTGGCCTGATCAAGATCGCAACAAAATCAATTATATAGTGGAGACCATCATGAGAGAGTATCAGCCTGCTCCAAGTTCAGTGGAGCTTTCGAGGAGGTGGATCAAGGGTGTTGCACGAGACACCGTGAAACATCGTCGAGATGCAGCTCGTCGGGCTTTCAGGACCAGGTCGCCGAAGCCTTCGGGCATCTCACATGAGATGTGGCAGCATATCAGTGAGCATGAGCAGACAACAGACACGCGGTTCAGACAGCAGCGTCAGGCCGCAGAGGTACGACAGATGACCAGGGGTACATCTCATCTTGGCAGCGGAGGCTTCGACACCTTTTGCTATGAGTTTGTGAGTTTCCAATCCAATCCTAGCTATGGCGTTTTTTTAAAAACGCGATGAATCATGTATTCTTAATTACTTTGGTTTTTGTATAAACGCAGAATCTTCCAATCCATCGAGCCCCGACACGGCAGGAGGAGACATATGGATATTGGAGAGGCATTTATGAAGTATTGAATGATCTTGCTGCCGCAGGAGAGCTTGTAGACTGGGAGGCCTTAGAGTCTCACTGATCGATTGAGGTGAGACATTAATATGTATGAGTTGATTTAATTAAATAAGTATATGTGAAGTAATATCAATACTAATTTTGTGACTTGTCCTTTTATGTGTAGGTTGTGATGCGGAGTCATCAGTGGATTTCTATATATATTTTGTGATACACAATCACATCTCTGTGTCTCTTTTTTGTATAAACATGGTTATGGTTATTGTTTTGTTTATGGTTATGGTTATCATTATGGTTTTGATCAATATGGTTATGGTTATGGTTTTGCACAAAGTTCGTTATATATGAAGTTTGTTATGGTTATGGTTTTACACAAAGTTCATTTCATTTCTTTGATTTTCCTTAAATCTCATGTGAGATCCTACATGGATATCATGTATGAGGCGTATACATATGGTTTTTTTTTTTTTGAAAAGTTTATGTTAAAACAAAAGGAACTCAGCCAAAATTTCTGCGGGAGCATGGTTGATTTTGGTGCTGCTCGCTTTCTTGGGCAGAGGACAGGCAGTCTGGCTGTGGCTGTGTCCATCTTTTCACTGGGCACAGGCCAGGCTGCCTGTCCTCTACCCAATAATTTTTTTTCTGATATGGTCATCAAAATATGCGTCGATAGGGACGTCGAAATACGCGTCAAAAACAATGCCTTTCGACACTGATATCGATGCGTATTTCGACGGTTTTATAGGGACGAGTATTTCGATGCACTTTTCGACGTGTGACGTCGAAATCTGCGTTGAAGGCACCTTTTTTTGTTGTAGTGGATCAACGAATCTGCACAATATCAGCATAGACACACTACCCAAATTGGCATATCTGTGTGCCTGTGACCAATGGACTAGTCATGGCAGCACAGTTTGCATGCCTTTGGATGATGTCTACAGTCCAGTAGGCAAGGAATAAGCACTGCGTGGTGGAGGTGGAGAGAGAGAGAGAGAGAGAGAGAGAGAGAGAGAGAGAGAGAGAGAGAGAGTAGGGGTGGTGGTTGTGTAGCTACTGTCAACCGGTAGTGGCCGATAGGGCAAGAGAGAGGGGGAGAGGGTGAAACAGGCACTGTGTTTGTGGCCACCAGTAGACAAGAGAGAGAAACTGCATGCAACTAAACGTGCGTGTGTGTAGCTAGGAGTTGAAGCTGGAGGGTTTTGGTGGAGTCGTGGCCATAGAAGGAAACTATAAGGTGGGCGCCACTAGGTGTGAGAGAGAGAGAGAACAATAACATGTTGTTGGCACCGCCATGCAATAGAGAGAAGGAGAGCGGGATGATGGCCCGTGGGCATGTGCGGGTTGGCAAACCACATCCGCAAAGATATTGATTCATATATATATATATATATATTTAATGGTGGTGGACTACGTGCTTTGCAGTGATAAGGAATGGCTCAGAGCCATTACGTAATAGCGATACTTCAAAAAGAAAAAAAGAAAAAAATTGTGGTTAGTTCTGTAGGTGGGGGTTGGTTCAATAAACAGAGAGAGAGAGAGAGAGAGAGAGAGAGAGAGAGAGAGAGAGAGAGAGAGAGAGAGAGAGAGAGAGAGAGAGAGAGAGAGAGAGAGAGTGGACATATGGCCTGCATGGCAGTTGGAGGGTGCACAGTCGATTGTTGGAAGGTGCCAAAAGCTACAAGGGTCTGGTGGTTGGTCCCCATGAAAAGCCACATGACAAGGCTGACTCTGCTTTGCAAACGATGTGCAAACGATGTGCAGTAAGGCTGCACACCATGGAACGTGCGACCAGAACTTCCGTGGGTGGTATGGCTTGCTAAAAATCGGGGTTGTTCGCACGGATAACTCAAATTGACACTCATCAAAACTAAGTGACAGTGCCCTACTATTGCTCAATGGTGACGGCCATACTGTATAGTCTGGACTCCATGATGAATATCATGTTGACCATCACAAATACTACATGGCTGCTCTTCACCCTTTCCAATTAATACCGTAGTCATTGATTCAATGGTCTTCGACCTTCGTGAAGATCAAGAACTACCTCAATACTCTCCATGCTCTGTTCTATGGGGCGAGTCATGGACTACCCTTTAGATCATGAGATTAAGTTTACTCTATTCAATTACTATGTTTATTGATCATAATTTCTGCTAGTGATTATTCTATCATGATGATAAAGAAGAAATTTTCTTTAATTTCAAAGGTCACTAATTGTACCATGCAATCATCACCAATTACTACAATCTGAAGCAACTAACAACACCTACAAGAATGACAAAATAAAATACTTAGTTGGTGCTCGTCAAATTATTTAATCTTGAAGCGTAGCCTGGCTCTGATACCACTGCTACAAAAGGGAGCATGGAAGGCCCTGCAAAATACCAAAAACTAAATACTATAGTCGATAAAACACACAAATTTGCATACCTAGCAACCATCCTTGCACATAATCAAGTTGCACACAAGCAGAGAGAGATAGAGAGTGAGATAGAATGAGAGAGCACGTGCAGGTGCACCTCCTAGAGCAAAGTGCTACGCCGGCATGGCAAGAGAGAGGAGAAGAGAGGAGAGAGAACTACGCAGACACTGAGTGCAGTCTCCCCCCGTGCAAGAGTGAGCATTTCCTCTTGCACGTATTTATTTATAGATTAGTGAATGCTCAAATGAATACATATTGACCGACCGCGGGGAATAATTGGCCATGGCTCATAAATAGCACTTAAATGATAAATTATATTATCCTTTCGCATAACCCTTGGCCTTTTCCACATGTCACCTGCATAAAACATCAAAATATCAATTCCATAACAGAAAGAATCTTGAAACGTAGCCCTAGATTGAGGATGAGCATCTATTGGAAATTTCATCCACCACTTATAGGCCTTGCCTTTAAGAGATAGACTTGTTTCCACAACTTTCTTAATATCTGGGTTGTGTCTCAACTTATAAATATCAATGCAATTTGTGTAAGAAGGTATTGACCACATCCTTATTGCAATCACGCTCTTCACCCTAAAACTCAAGATGGTGATATTCTTGAGAGATGCATCTTCTAAAGCACTTGCCTCATGGAATCCTTGAGTCTTGCAAACATGGGTTTCTTGAACCGTGTGAGCGTGGATTCCTTGAACCGTCTGTGAATTCATAAATGTTGTAACTAGCTCAGTAAGGTTTGTAACATTCTCATTTAATGTAAAGAGGTTGCGTTCAAGGACGCTTTGGCGATTTTCCAAAGTCTTGAAAGCAGCAATATCTACAAGGCCATGATCTCCTAGAACATCATCGTCATGCATATTAGTGTCGGTAGTGCCCATGGTTTCCAGATTTTGATGTGCATGTTTAAAATTTAAAGTGTGTGTTTGTGGGATATCCTAGACTGCCATAAAAAACACAAGCTAATGTAGAGAGAGAAAAGAAACATCAACTTGTACCTTGTAAAGCTTTAAATTGTTGTGTTTTTTATGCTTGATGACTTTTGCGTTACGTGTGATCCTCGCCTTGCAGAATTTGTAGCACTTCACATCTTGTTCTTCGTAAGAACACCTTTGTTGATTCTTCACAAAAACTCATCATTTTTGTGACGGATCTTGTTTACTTGTAAAGCTTTTTTCTTGAAGAAAAATAATTTTTGGAAGAAACTTGCCTTTCTCGAAGGAGTAAAAAGGAACTGAAACTTCTTCCTTGAAGTTTGTAGCTTTCCTTTCCTTCTAGTTTTCTTTGTCAGCCAACAGAGCCTCAGTGCCATAGAGTTGTCGATCAATTTTGCCTTGGTCGCCCGCCTTGGATGGTGGTTGTGGGCGGCTGCTACTGCTTGTTGTCTGTTTCGTCATGCTTGACTTCTATTTTGTTGCACTGTGAGCCGTCATCCTCCTGTCTAATACTTGCAGATTGTGGGAGAGGCGATGTGCGTCGCATGCACATGAAACCTACTTTTTACCTTTTCCAAAATAGCTTGGATACCATTGAAAGGACAAGAGTAAAGAAGTGTGCTAGTCTCCACCGAACCAAGCTATCTTATAGCCTCCCCCTAGCATACACATTGTCCAACCGTGCCGGTGTCCTTGCCTCTGTCCTTACACATGTTTTTCCTACTTGGTGGGCTACCGCCTCAAAACTAACTAAACTAACTATAGATTGGCTCTATAGAGATGGTTGGGTACTTGGGGTCTAGTCATTATTGTTGTGGTTTCGAACGACACATGAATATCTATGCTCTCAAATAGAGAATAGACAGTTACTCCATGATCAAACTCAACAAAAAACATAGTCAGATAACTATAGAGTCAACAAATAGAACATAGAGAAAGATCAGACAGAGCAAAGAACACCATGAATAAAGCAAAACTCGTCCAAAATACAACTTCAATATGATAGTTATAACTATCCAACAAGATGTTCTTGGCATAAAAGATCAGACTCAGCAAAATCTGACCCAACAATATTCAGACTCAATAAATATCAGATTTAACAAAAAATTAGACTCATCAATAAATCTGGCTCAATAGTAATTTGACTCATCAGAATTTAGATGCAGCGAAATTCAACAATTTAGACTCAGCGAATCTGCTAAATCAGACTCATCATAAAATATCACATCAACACATTGCATGTCTCGGTGGATTTCATAGAAATCCAACTCGGATCCACACATCCCTTGATCAAAAAGTCAAATGCCTTATCCTATTTTCCAAAAATCTATTCAACATAAAGTATAGTGCCTAGAACCCAAATACACCATATAGCACTATAAAAAACTCAATGTTAGCATCTTCATATAAATCAAAGTGTAGAGGTTGGTACTTAAACGAAGGTACACAAAATACATCAAAGAGAGAAACTAAAAATTGCCCAGAATTTCCCTAAGAGATTATATCAATGTGCCATTTCGTGAAGTAAAGATATTTCCTTGAGAGCTTATACAAAATGAACTTATGAAACCAAAACTGAGTCAGTATGTTCATTTTCCAAGATAATGAAGTAAACATTAGTAGAATCACACTCTCCAACCTCTAAAACATGAGAATTTGGCTCTGAAAATCAAGTTTTTGCAACTCAGGCACCAAAACCTGAATATCCTCTTGTATCTTCAAACCTCCTTGAATTTGAAAATCTACATATTCAACCTTCAACAACCTTTGCATAAGAAACAATGCTTCCAACATCCAAATAAAAGATTTTCCAGATGATCCATAAATATTTGCTCTTCAAGATCAAGCGTCTAGGCAAATCTGAAAGAAAACAGTTGTTTCCATAGGAAACAATTATTCCACTCAGCAAACTATGTAATTTTGTTATGAAAAGCATCCATCATATTAGATCCCTTTGATTTTCACTTGACTTTTGCAAAATAAAGGAAAAAACCCTCTTTGCCTGATCATCAATCTACAAAAGCTAATTTAAACAATATGAAATATGGATCATTGAGTCATCAAATGCAATATCTTGTATCTACAAAGTCTGATTTTCAACATTGGCATTGAGAACATCAGCAACATGCACTTCAAACATAGAAATTAGATCTTGAAACCTTTAAATTTTGAATATCTGCAACCTCTCAGTTTGAGAATAATCTCATACAGTTGCTATGCATCTCCATAATCAACTTTAGGAACCAATTTACAAGAAATAACACTTCCAACAAATCAGATTCCACCTCATTTTGACCTAAAATTGGTTCAAGATAAAAAATATCCTCTTTGCAATCATCAAGCAATGCCTCTTCAACATCTGCAACATCTTAGGACACTGATACTTTGCCTCAAAATATAATTTAGGGTCCAAAATCCCTCTTGAATGATTTTGCAAATTCAAGAAACAACCAATTTCATCTTCTTTTGGATCAATTTGAATTGATTTAGAGCTATAAAATAGAGTATTAGCATCATCTTCACACAAATTTTGCAAACCTTCATTGGTTTGGTCAAGTTCCCTCTCAAAAACATCATAAAAATTTGAGTTTGGTTGAAAAAAAATAAATCAATAAACTCCTCCTCAATTTGAGCACTTTCAAGATCAATTTTGGTTGTGAGAAAATTCTAAATCACGCCTTGCATCTCAGCTTGCTGTTGTTTGCATTTAGGAAAATATGTTTGATCTTCCATTTGAGAGAAATAAGCTTCAAAATTAGTGAACATAACTTCGTTTGGCTTAGTATTTTGCATTGTAAGTTAAGAAAACTTCAAAAAAGAATGGATTTGTGTATTCCAATCCTCCTCCTTGCATTCAAGTTGAGTTGTTTTGGTTGCTGAAAATTTAGATTCTTTCTTCTTTGATGAAAGTGTATTAGTTTTATACACATTCAATGCATCAATGAGGTTGTACAATTGAAGAATTCTCTCTTTTGGGTAGTTGCCTGCTATTAGTGTAAGGGTTTCTATGGGATTTTGGTGGCTGCTTTGCTCACACCCATGTGCACTCCCTCTCCCTTAATCATGAGATATCCCATTGGATAACTCTACTCCTCTTTGTCATCAACACTACTCTCATCAAACCCAAACTCCTCTTCAAGTTTCTCTCTCAAATGTAAACATGCCTTTTGCAACCATCTAATTCTCTTCTTAGTAGAACAAGATTTTAGTCTTCTACCCTTTTGTTCAAAAGATACTCCAATGCATCTTCAAGTAGACATTCCAAATCATCTAACTTTTCCTTGGCTACATGGAATTTCCCCCTTGATGATGCTTTATGATAATTCTTGAAAACTTTCAAGAACTTTGTGCACAAATTAGCCATACAAAATTACTTGCAAACATAACTTTTAGACAAACTTCAGACACCAATGGACAATCATTCTGAACATGGTCATCTTTTACACAAACATCACACTTTTTCTTCTTCTTCTTCTTACTTATTTCAAAAATTAGAAAGCACATAACAAGTTGGCCCTCATATTCAGTGCACCACACCAAACTGAGACTACATGTAATCCTGAAGTGGAGAGCATAGATCCACTCCCATCTTGACATATAGTGCTTCATCATGTTATAGAAATACTAAAATCAAAAATCTAGGTAAACTTTGTGCAAAATAATTTGAAATAGATCTTACTTGAAACACTCCAAACTCCTCAAAGCTTCAAAATTGGATCGATTTTGAGGTTCTAGCCTTCAAAAATACCACATCAAGAACTTCCAATTCCATTTACCATTCAAATACACTTCCACTTCAAAGTTCAGGAAGATTCCTACTTCAAACTTTAGGTTGAATCTGATTTTTTGATTTTAGCGACACAAACAGATTCTAATTCTTCAACTTAAATTTTTGATTCAGCAACATCAAGTTGAATACACAGTTCAGATTCAGCAAACTACAGGTTCAAATTTAGCATATTGTAGCTTCAGATTCAACAAACTATAGGTTTTGATTCTCTCTTTGCTTCCAAGTAACCACATCATCCACCATCTACTCTCCAATTTCAATCTCTCATGTTGCTCACGGCCCTAAATTTCAGCAGGCACACATCACTAGACCCACTCTTTATCCTCCATTACAATGAATGCTTTCAAGGACAGTCCCCTGATTCTCTAAATTGCTAAAAATTTGATTCTACAAGTAAACCTGCACATTGTTTCATGCCAAGGATGCTATCAGCAAGAAGATGAATTATGAAGCATGTTTGGTTTTTCTTCTGTTGTGGGGAATACACCTCCAAAGGGGAAAGGAAAGTGAAGGTAGACTAGTCCAAATTCATCATTTCTAGGCTTTCTCAAATGCAATCACAAAGATGATAGCCTAACAGGGCTGTAAACACAGCAAGATTACCAAACGTGTTTGGGTTTTAAACAAAACATGAATCTCTCTGACACACATGCTCTCAAAAAGAGAATAGACAGTTACTCCATAATCAAACTCAGCAAAAGACACGATCAGAGATAACTTCAAAGTCAATAAATAGAACATAGAGAAAGATGAGACACAACATAGAACACCGTGAATAAAGCTTCTCTCTCATTTCCATACTCAAAAATCGTCCAAAATACAACTTCAAGTTGATAGTTATAACTATCTAGCAAGATGTTATTGGCATAAAAGTTCAGACTCAACAAAATTCGACGCATCAATATTCAGACTCGACAATATTCCAACTCAACAAATATTTTGACTTAGCAAATATCAGACTTAGCAACAACAAATTAGACTCAACAATAAATTTGGCTCAATAGTAATCCGACTCAGCAGTAAATTTGGCTCAATAGTAATTTGGCTCAGCAGACTTCAACAATTTAGACTCAACAAATTAGCTAAATTTGACTTAGCATACAATCATCCCAATTGGGATAAATCTATTTGAAATACCCATTTCCTATTGGATACCTCTTTCATCCATCTATTCCCTTAAGAGAAAATCTAAATTTTATGCTTTAGGAGTTGACTATGGGTGTATATGATGATACATATGATGTTCATAGAATGATTGTTGAGATGGTATTTCTAGTAGTGTATGTTCCTAATTGTTGTATTTCGACTTTTTGCAATATGATTGGCTAACAGTATATGTACATTAGTCCCTCTTAGTCCTTGCTTGGAAGCTATGTCTTATAGAGGGGGTGCACCTTGTTGATTCTTGCATGTGGATGATCATGAGTCATTCATGGAGGTTATGCATAAGAGGATTGGTGTGGCACTAGACTTCAATTACAAACAAAAGCTTGAGGGACAAGGGGATTCATGTATTCCCAACCCTTATGAAGTTTCACTACAATCTGACGTTGAATTAAAAATCTTGTGTCACATTGCACACACCTTTTTGGCCATTCCCCCACCTAAGGTCTATCACAAAATCATGGCCTTATTGTGACACCACACTAGCATGTTAGACATTGATAAAAAGAACTTATTTCAAGGCAAGGGAACAGTGTTTCCCGCTACCCTTGTCTTAGTTTGCGTATATTATGTATGTAATGACCACATGACCTGGACATTGCATTATGGTGGTCATGTGACTTGATTATGTGATTTGATGTTTGCTATGTGATATGATTTACATATCATATTTCTACTTGGAATCTAGTTTGATTTTGATGTTTCTTGAATTGATTTGCTAGGCTATTTTGAGACTATGACGGGTATGTTTTTTGATATCCTTCAAAAACATGGTGTTCAATAAAAAAATTTATAAATGGTGATTTTTTTAATTTACCTTTCATGCTAATAAGACATGTACATGAGCATACATTCCCACAAGCAAAGATGTGCATGCATGTTACATTGGAATGTTTGGTGATTGAAGGATTGCACAATCTAACGTAGACTTCTCTCATGCCACACTAATATTTGAAGATATGACTAGTGTAATACAAGCGTTAAAAGATAAAAAGTAATACTTAAATTCCAAAAGCTCAAAATTAAAGCTCGCACATAAAAAATCTACATGTGGGCAAGGTCAAGTATGGTTGGTCAAATTCCATAGGTTTGTGTTAAAGATTAGAAGGTGAAGTGCGTAGATGAGCTTGAAGCAATAGAGATAGAAGAAATTCTGGATCTTGAGACATATGAGGAGGTGGAAATTTACTTTAGCAGCTCTTCGGGGATGCGGATACAACCTGGGAGGTGGATTGTTTTTGTTTGAGGTATGAGGAGTTTTATTTCTTGAATATGGATAAAGATGTGAAGGATATGTGTGAAGGGCAGGGCATATAGCAAGCAAATATGTTACACATAGACCAAGAAAAATTATCCACAACTATAGATGAGGATATACAGGTAAATATGATACCTTGTGACTGTGATGAACTAGAACCATGTTCAACTTTGTTGGAGTTGGATAGTGATGAAGGTATTCACAATGTGTATACATGCTCTTATGAAGTTGGTGATTATGCTAATGCTATGGTCTATGGGAATGCAATATGTAATGATTTTCTTACATCTTTATATGAGGATATGGTATTATAACAAATGATTAAAGAGTAGAAGGGTAATAAAGATAGCATGCAATAGGCGCTCGTTGACCTTTCTAATCTCTAAACATTTTTTTCTTGTAATATAGACATGGAGACTCACTGTTTGAGAAGAAGTGATGATTATGTAGATGTCGATAACAATGTCAAAAATATTTCTTATTAATATATCATTCTCTAGGAGACTATTTTGTGATCTTTCACTATTTTTGGCTATTCAGGGTTTGAGGGTGTGACCTGGGGGGTTGCACCTCAAAATAGGTGTAGCACGTGAGCTCATCCGGAGGGGTTTTTTATATACCAAAGAGTCACAAAATTACATGTACAAGAAGGATATAAAAATGGAAAATTGAAAAAAGTTACAGGTTTATGAAGAAGAGGGGTCTTATGACGAAGTGTGTGTGTAGAGGGGTTTTAAAAATGCCTCTTGAATCACGTGCTATATGTATTTTTGGAAGGTGGATCCCCATGGGGGTGTGATAGCATATTTCCACATGTATCTACAAAGGTCTTACTTCAAGAATTGAATTCAATTACTAATACTAAAATGCAAATACGTAAGGCCTCTTTGTTTTGTCTTTCACCAAAAGGAAGCCATCTTAGGGGGTGCACTATGTAATCACGTTAATGTACCCCACGAGTTCAGTAGGAGGGGTTATGCAAAAATGTTCGCAATTTACTTGAGATAAATAAAAATAATGGGTTTATGTATTTCATTTTCGGAAGAATCCTAAAAGAAGGAGTCATTTTATCAATTCAAACATGTTAGAAATAAAGTTTTTTAATTACCTCCGGAACACACATTATATAGGGAGGGTATTGAATAGTGAACCCCCTAATGAATCCATGGATGAAAGCTCTCAATTTGTAGATGATGTGAAAGAAAGTGGTGTTGATGACACTACTTTGGTTTCATCAAATCCCAACAAATCCATGTTGACAATCATATTGTGTTAGCAGCAAGCTAAATCGGACACCATTTTTCAGAGTTCTCATTGTAAAAACACTTAATATTTTGATAAATTGAGAATATTGTAACTCCTACTTTTCGGATAAACTTTGTAATAGATAAGCCGGGGCTACAAGCTTCCAGATTGTATCAACCTATCATTACCCATCTTTAGTTAGAGCTCCCAGATTATTAGTTTTGACCACCAAAACCTTGGCTAAGGTATAAAAGCCAATTTTTGTACGTTAATTTTAAGTTTTGCATAATGAAATACACAGTCTGAGCTAACGGCGCTCACTTCTCTCCTTCTCGCGCTTCCTACTCCCTCTCTGGTTGTCACATTGCAGTCGCGTTTGTTGCATTGCAACCGCATGTAAGAGCTCTACGCATTGATGTAAACACTTTACGGTATTTCATAGCTTTTGGTGTCTCCAACCCGGGGCCTAATTTCATCATAAGTAGGAATTTACACTTCACAATCAAAAACTAAGCATAGGTGGGGTATTGGGGCATCATTGCTAAGCATTTAGGTGCATTCTGGTTCGAAAATGACTAGGTCAAAAATCCACTTCTGTTAATAATTGCAAGTTTTGCACTTGACCTAAAGTGGAATTTGAGACCATAAGCATGTGTGCTTAGGTCTTATAAACATTTCCTAGAAGTTTCGTTACGTTTAGATGTCAGTTGATGCTGTAACAGATGTGATTTGTTTGTCGATGAGCGATTGGCTTTTGGTGTTTGAAGTCACTTGAGTGTAGCTTGAGTTAGATGCAAGTAGTCTGTTGTTTCTGGAGAGATGGACAACCTCTTGTAGCCTCTATGCACTAGTCGAGTCATCTTTGTCCCATGGGTTGACAATTTAATCGTGGCTCTCGCTAAATCTCCAATAAGATAGGAGTGAGGTTAGACACCTGTCCCACATTTGGCGTCACTACCGGGGATCAACATAAACTAGGGAAAAACATGAGCGTCTTTTGAAGTTATCCTTTAATTTCCTCTAGGATCTCCTAGAGTCAAAACTTTCTTTAAGAAACCGCATAGTGTAAAATTGTCGTCTTTTGCTGTGTAAAGGTATCTTGGAGGTAAGTTGTACTTGTTGAGTGCCTTTAGGTCTTTAGGATTGTAGGATTGTAGGACTAGTTAGGATTTTGAGAATGATTGATAGACGAGACAAGTCTTAAAATCAATGCTCAGAAAACCATAAAAAACAAGAAAACAAGTGTTTGTGGACACTTTCCACAACCCCACTGCATGAGAACGTACGAGTAGGGTAAGTAGGATCCGAGGGGGATTTCAGAACATTGTTCTCTCCGAAAGAATCATTTTGAGTTGTTATTTGACGTTGCAAAATTTCAAGTCTACGGCTAGAAATAGCATAAAAAGACTCCAAACCACTCAATCTGATTGGAGAGTATGCTTAAAAGTTGTATGAACCAGTGGGTAAGCTCAAGGACACATTGAGGTAAAAATTTCAAGAGTTTGCAAAAACTCATATTATTTACTTTTTCTTGACATTTTAGGCCAAATTAAGTTTTGACTTGATTTCTAGGCTTAAAATAACTCATGAAAAGACTTTCCATTGAAAAAGTACAAAACAATGTTCATTTTAAGTCTGAAGTAAATAATCGTGATTATTTACTTTCAGCTCAAAATTGACCAAGCTTGATACCAATGACTCATTGCATGTGTATAAATAACTTTTGTAAAGGCACATTGGATTTGGATCACCAAACTGGCAAAAAACTGGGTAAAAGCTAAAGTTTGTACTAACTTTCGAGAAGTTGAGTGTAAATTGGAAAAAAATTGTCCAAACTCAATGAAATATGATTCATAGGCTTATATTGATGTGATAGACATGTGTACATGCTCAAGTGAACCAAAAGATGCAAAAAGTTGACAGGAGTAAATAATCACGATTATTTACACCTGTCCCATTTTTCAACTTTTTTGACCAAGTTAGCATACCACTAGTTTTAGCATGTTATAATAAGCCCACAAACCAAATTTGGTAAGATTTGGATCATTGGATTGAAAATTGTGACAAAATTTGCAAAGTCAGTCTGCAGACAGAAAACTAATGACCATTTGATCAAAAAATTGTCCAAACTTTATGAAACTTGGCTAGAGAGCTTAAGTTGAGGTGCTTAACAGATCTGTGTTAAGATTGGGACAAAAACTTGCAAAAAGTTAGCTAGAGTAAATAATCATAATTATTTACATCTACTTCAAAAATTGGTATTCTTGCACACTTGAGCATACCACAAGGTCAAGCATATCAAGTAGACCACACAAATCAATTTTGGTGAAATTTGATCACAAAAGTGAGACTTAAGCCAGATTCTTGAAATCAGAGTCTGCGGACACGAAACGATTGATAAACTTGAACATATTTTGTCCAAACTTGTTGAAACTTGTCCAAGGACCTTAACAGGTTGTCTACTTGACAAACCAAGCCAAAAAGTGTAAAAATCTGAGAAAAGTAAATAATCGTGTTTATTTACTACTTCTACATAGAGACGCCATTTTTTACTTTTGAACTTGTACAGTGTTAGACCAGCATAATACAAGGCCATTGGGCAATTTTAGGTTCAATCAGGTCCAAATTGGTACATGTTCACTCAGTTTCCAGGTTGCAGATTAATCCTTTGATTTTTGTCAAAGTTAAGTCTGAAAATCTCAACTACTGACTAAATTAGGTTGGTTTGAAGTGATACACACAGACCAATCACAATAGTTAGCAAAAACTACATAGTCTTTGTTAAAGAATAGCTAACTTGATCAAAATTGATACAGGAATCAGGTTGCAGATAAGGAATCGGAAATTTTACTGAAGTTGCAATCAAGTCAAGTGGAAAAAGTTGACAACGAGCCAATCCGACGGTAAGTAATCTATCCAGGGCTTCACAAGTTTTTATGAACTTTAGATCTGGTCGTGTACTAGGAAATCAAGGCATATTTGGGAAAACCTCCAATAGAGTATCTACTGAAGAAAGCGTGAATCAAGTCAATTCCTTGCACACTATCCTAGAAGAAGTCTCAGACACTTTCTCATATTCAACATCTGAAATGTCTTCTTATTCGACTCACTCAAAAACTAGAACGACAGTGCGTTATAAGCATATACTCTCATTTTATAAGACTAATCACCATGGAAAGCAGGTTTACCTGGATCCTAACGAAGAGTATGCTATTCGCATTGATGACCATGGTATTGAGTTCGAAGAAGAGATCAGGGCAAACAAACAAGGAAAAATGTACAAGGATAGAAACGGAACTCAGTATTTACAAGTTGAAAACCTTGAGGTGATAGACAAATGAGGGTTAGAAGTAAACACCATAATTCTAGATGTGGAAGCTAAAGAAGGACCACCAGCTTTAGAATTTGAGGGTTACGATCAAGTTGATTTGAAGCCTGTGAAACGGCTTAGTACTGATAATCCAAGGATCGGAGTCTATTGTTGGGAGGATAGAAATGTAAAAGATCTTCTGTGGACTTCGCATGCCAAATCAGGACAACTAACGCCCATGAAGATTGTCTATATCTTCAAGATCAAAGATAAGGGATCAGCAGATCTACCAACCTACTTGTTTAGGGATTTTTATAACAACAACTTCGTTATGATGACTCCTGAGGAGGTAGAACAAACCAAATACCAAGGGTATTTGGTAAGGGATTGGATAGTGGGTCAAGTACCAGAAACTATTCCAAGGGATGAACATCGTGAGAGATCCTCTGAGAGTAATGTTAAGAACAGAAACCACCTCAGCACAAAAAAACCGGGTGACACTAAAGCCAGTCTAGGTCTACATGAGTCACTATTTCCAGCAGACTAGTTTGAAGGACTCCGAACAAGACCAACTGCCAAGGCGCGTCAAACCAACTGATTTTCAAAAATGGGTCAAAAAATATAGTGGATCAGGGGATCCATACGACCACTTAGCAAGCTTTAAGCAAGTGCTAAGATCAAAATGCATATTCAATTTCCATACTCAATTCGAGGGGTTTGAAATGACATTAGAAGGAAAAGCATTGACATGGTTCCAAAACATTCTACCAAGGTCAATCATGGACTTGAACACATTATCTCAAGTATTTGTAGCTGCTTGTTCCAAAACTGGGATCAAACACAATACGGTAGCTCAAATATACAACTTTAAATAGAAAGAAGGTGAGTTTATTAGGGATTGTGCAACTCGAATGAAACAATGCATTGCTAGATGCCCAAAGCTAGAGATACCTATAGAATAACGACTAGTATCATTGTTTCTAGAGGGACTGCTAAACAAAGAACCCCATGCTATACTATATAGCAAAAAGAATACAACCCTAAAAGAGTGTGTGTCAGATGCTATTGACTTAGGAGAAAATTGTGATACTTTCAAAAAACAAAATGTCCCTAAGGATAACCAAAGTGAGAAAACAACATCCACTAAACCAACACATGTGGGAATGGCTACAACACCAAGATTTGGTGTCATTCGTGCACAGGCTGAAGTATCTGTCAATGTTTTTTTGGATGTTGTCGTAGTATGTATACCCCCTTCAAAAGAGGGCACATCAAGTGCATGGTTTTGAATGAGATGAAGAGGCTCAAGTAGCTTTTGATAGGGTGAAGGAAATTCTGTGTTAACTGCCTATTATGTGTCCTCCCAATCATGAAGATGATTTTCATGTTGCCATGACGGTAGGAACCATATCCATTGGGGTAGTACTATTGCAGAAGGTGGGAAGAAGCTATAAACCTATTTATTTTGAAAGCAAGGTGGTAACTCCTTGGGAGGAGACCTACACAGAAGCCGAATAGTGGGTCATGGCCTTAGTTTTTGCTTGCAAAAAATTCAAGGTGTATCTCATCATGCGAAAGTTTTTTGTGCTGACAACCAACAACTTATTGCCAAAGGTAGTGCTGCACATGAAGCAAGGGAATCGGATTATGAAGTGGGTGACCTACAAGAGTTCGAGTTTGGATTCAAAAATTGACCATAGAAGTAGATCTCACCTAGGAAATATTTTGGTAGACAAGGTTGTTGATTTGCCAATCTATCCTAGGGTGGTGCAGGATGAAACCAAGGAGGAGCTTGATTTAGCAGAATCTTTTACCATGTGGTTTGATGTAGCATATAGAATGTTAATACACAAGGCAGATGGAGGTGTGGTGATATGAGATGCACATGACAGGGTGATCTTTTCAAAAGCTTATGACTTGGAAGATGTTCATACCAATAATGAGACAGAGTATCTCACCCTCCATTTAGGTTTGAAACAATGTGTCTAGTTTGGTATCGCGAGGTTGGAGATCAAAGGTGATGCACTGTTAGCCAATGGGGGCAGGTGGAACGGGATTCATTAAAGCATTTGTTCTATGCCATCAAGAAGTTACAGAAGTTTTTTGAGGAGGTTCAGTTCAAGCATGTTAGGAGAGAGCAAAACCAAGAAGCGGATGATCTTGCAAGCAACATGGTACAAGTGCAAGTTATAGGGATATATGTGGCCCCGACCACCTATGCTGGTCTTGTGACCTTAGATGAGGTTGAAGACTTTTTGAGCGCCGGTCAGTGCTCCGAAAGATAATCAAAGCTACAAAAGAGGAGGATAGTGCAAAAGTCTCGCAAGTTTACACTAACAGGGGAGGATCTTATGACCTATGGATGGGATGAAGTGTTGGGAAGAGTACTTTATAAGGAAGAGATTAGTATGGTGCTGCAGCAATGTCATGAGGGTAGTGGGCATCGAAGTAAAGACCAAGTTTTTTTTTGAATCTTGAGAGCAGATTTTTGGTGGTCGTTGTTAGTATGTGATGTGTACTATTGGTGCAAAACTCTCCACAAATGTAAGACTATGGGTGAAAGGAGGCTGATAGCCGAGTTCCAAGGAGCTATCATTGCCTAGAATTCTTTTGAGAAGTGGGGCATGGACACCATTGGTCCACTTCCAAAGTCGGCAAGCGGGAAAAAATACATTGTAGTGGCGAATGACCACCTTATCCAGTGGGTCAAAGCCAAAGCAACGAAGGAGGTAAATGCTCATGTGATAGCTTAGTTTGTTTTTGAGTGCATCTATTGTCATTTTGGAGTTCCATGGGTGCTTGTTCCGGATAGAGGATAGGGATTTAGGAATAAACTTATGAAGGCTTTAGTAGAGAGAAGTTGGCTCTTCAACACCAATTTCCTTCGCCTTATCATCTTCAATGCTTTGGTTTGGTAGAAAATACAAATGACCAAATCATAAAGATGCTGAAAAAGTATGTTTACAAGCAGGAGGCGCAGTGGGAAGTGAATCTCACAAGATGTTTGTGGCGTACAGGACGTCCTACAAGGTGGCGACCAATTTTACCCCATTTGAATTGGTCTACGGTAAGGAGGTGGTGTTTCCATTTCATATGCAATTCAGTGCTTTGAAGGGGATGTGGCGAGTCAATGCCACACACCACGTGATGCTACAAGATCATCTCCAAACTTTGTAGATGAACAGGGAGGCAGCCACACATTATTATGTAAAGCAGCAGGAGAAGCAAATTGCTAAGTTTAATCAGAGTTTGCCTGATAAAAGTATAGAAGATGAAGTATGAGATCTATTTGTATTTTAATTTCCAAAGGAAGCTCAAGAATAAGTGGACGGGTCCATACAAAGTACACAAAGCTTTTCTAAATGGGACATATCAATTAATAAGGGCAAGCATCAAGCTACTTAGAAACAGGGTGAACGGGGTGCGACTTAAGCTGTACTTCAGCAGAGGTTTGGTGTGTGATGTAAATAGATTCTAGTTAGGGGGGGTGGGCAACCCAGATGAGGTGACTTGAGAGTAGCAGAAATTCAGTGTTGTACATATTGCACATATTGTACATATCGTTGTGCCTTTTTCAATATTCTTGAGTGCTAGCAAAGTGTTGCAGGTTTCAAGTTTTGTACATATGCTTTTGGTTGAACATGAATGTTCAACAAGGGGGTCGGCAATGATGGTGCAAGAAAAGTGTATCCAAGCCAAGAAGGGTGACAAGCAGTGATATGGATCCCAACAGGTGCAAGGAGGTGTGCTAAAGCAGGTGGAAAAGTCCGAGGCAAGACAGTGGGAGCAAAAATGTATGCTCAAAGTGGTTTTTTAGGCTAGGGGGCCTCCGAATTGGGATAATTGTGATGGCAGGTGAAGGTGTCCAAAATGTGAGGAATGTGCCCTAGAATGTAGTGTTCAAGATGTTGTAGAGGCCCGTCCAGACGGCTCTTCAAACGGAGCTTCAGTGTGAAAGATACGTTAGCTTGAAGTTGGAAGGTTTTGCAGATCCCTGACAAATAGGGCAGATGAGGGCAGATGGTCAGAGTTGAGTTAGCGTATAGTCATGCGAAGGTCAGGTTTTGGAGCATGGAAATCTTTTTGGATTGCCAATCAGAATTTGGATGGGCAAGTTATGGGCCGATGAAGTTTTCAAGGAGGCCATTTGTGTGCTGAATGGGCCGCGTTGGTAGGCGCACTGACAGGAGTTTTTTTGAGCTCGCTAGGATTCTTGAAAAATCACATGCGATGTGGGAGATCAGCCAAAAATTTGTGGCTCGCTAATCAAAGTCATGTGCACTAAGTTGCGTCCACTTTGGGTTAGCAGGCAATTATGATAGAAAGGTATCACATGTTTCTTTCTTTCATTTTTGGGCATGTTTTCCAAGGCCATGATGTGGGATCGTGGAGAAACCCGGGGATTTTGGAGCTGATAGGTGGAGCTTCCATATGGCATGATCGAAGGATTTGTATGGCCAGCGTGACCCAATGAAAACATTGGTGGTGTTGGGGAACATAAGCTAAAGAAACTCCTTGATCATAAGCATTTAAACAAGGTGAGAACTCACAGTGGCCTGCAGAAAGCAAGGGAAGGTCAGTTTTTGGCGATGAGGAGGTATGTAGTGGAGTAGTCGGACCAGTAGTTGTAGTTAATGCCGGACATGGTTTGTGACAGGTCATTGCTAACCCATACGTGGTCCAGCATAGAGTTGTGTACTGTGGTTGGATGGTGTATCAATTGGTGGAGACCGTGCTGGAGAATGAGGTTGGAAAGGGTTCTATATGTGTTGGTTTCCTCAAGTGCGTTAATGTTGAAATCTCCCATTATGATTAGTGGTCGCATGGTGCGGGTTAAATCAAGAAGATTGGAGATGCTATGCAGGAACCATGGGAGCAATGATGTCGGTGCCCTGTAGAGTGAAATGACTGTCGCTGGGCACTTGTTGGCGTAGTGGAAAGTTTCATGGATCGTTTCAAGTGTTTGATTGATGCAGATGTGTATTTGTGTAGGTATTAGGTTGTCTTTATGCAGAATGGAGATGCCGTGTAGTTGTGTTGAGGATATGCTGCAGAAGCCTGGAATGGTTGTCGCATGTTGCCGAGTATCTTGTAGGCAGAGGACATCGGAGGCCAGTAGGCTTTTTTCGTGGATGATATCATTTGCATGCTTTGCAAGGGAGACAACGGTCAGTGATTGGACAATGTAATGTGTATCTTGGTGGAGCTGTAGTCGCTTTTGGACGGGGAAATAAGTTGCTTCTGTTCTCAACCTGTGGAGCTCTTTGAGGACTGACGCGTCGGTGTGAATGTTGCAGGGCAGCAAGCTCTCCATCAAATATAGATTTGCAGTGTCACGAATCCGTGTGAGAGCAATGTATGCGAGGCCGTGAGACCTAATCCCTTTGGGGTTGAAAGCTAGTGTGTTGAGTGTAATCCCTTGCGATCGGTGAATCATGTGGGGGCCCCAGCAAGCTGAACTAGGAATTGCTTGTGTGTGAGGGTGTTGAAGTAGTTCTTGCGAATTTGGAATTCGCGTGTGATGCGGAGAATTGGCGTCCAACTAGGCAATGTGAGTGGGTTGCGAAGATGACGGTGGTCGTACCTTTGTTTTTTCCCTATGCTAGGGTTGGTGAAATGAATCTAGAGGCATGTCGTGTCGGAGAATGTAGTGTTGAGCTTGTAGAAGCCTTCTGCACCGTTGACGAGGCCGTCGGGAATGTCCAAAGTTCTAGCGCATAGCTCGACCACTAGGCCCGGCTTCAGACACAATGTTTCTTGGAGACCCGCAGCTTGTCTGGCATCCAATGGAGTTGCTATTGTTTTGCTACAAGAGGCGGCACGCTTGTCAATTGCTTTGAATATGTGTGGCTCACCGGGAAATTGTGCGAAGACCTTTTCATTGTGTTCATCCTTTGCCTTGTTAGAGTAGAATAGGTGTGATATGGTTATGTTAGCAGGAAGCTCTCTATGGAAGGAGTTGTTAATGTATGCAAGGTCGCTGTTGGTGTGTGAGCCAGTTCTCAATCGGTTCAGCACCTCTATAAACTGTCCATCGGTTTGTCTCATTGTCATTGTTAATTCGTAGCACTTAAGGAATTCATGCCAGTACAAAGGCGCAACCACCTCGAGAAGAGGCTGCTTGGTTGTGAATATCCAGGAGTCTTTGACTGTGCTAGCTTGGCAGAGGTCACCACAAAGTATGACATCTAGGCCACCAAAAGTTTGGTCGTGTTTTCTCTTGATGGCACGAAGACATGAGTCGGCCAAGGAGAAGACACTTGATCCTATCAAGGAGACTTCATCAAACACTACAAGCTCCAAATCTTGTTAAAGTAAGGACAATGCATCTAGCTTTTATGCTATGAGGCTTGTGTGTGTCGTAGTTATCAAAGGCAAATGTAAAGCTGAGTGTATAGTTGTACCACCAATGTTGAATGTTGCCTTGCTTGTATATGCCATCAGAAGTGCCTTAGGAAAGTCAGGATTGTGGCCTAACTTATGGGCTTCGACTAGCAAGAGCAGTGTGAATGTTTTCCCAGTGCCTGCTCCACCTGTGAGGAAGAGATGTATCTTTTCGGATGGCGCTATGCGTTTTTTAAGCATGACATCATTGAGGATGAGTCGCTGTTGTGGGTTTAGTTTCTTTATTGATGTGTGGAAATCCTCATTGGTCATGCCAATATGTTTGGGAAAATGCAAAGAAAATGGTTTCTTCGTCGGTTGGTTTGATGGGGTGTTGATCATCACGCTGGAATTGTTGGAATCGTTCAAGGAACTTACATTTCTCGTGCTGCATGAGGTTGTGATAGCTGTTGCGAGTCTATCAAGTGGAGCTGGTTCGACAATGAACTGTGATTCATTGTTTTTTACTATCTCAATGTTCGAAGTGTAGACATTGATCCAAGATGAACCTTCAGGTAGGTGCTCATTCTCGTGCCTTGACCACGGCAAGAAGAGAAGGCATTGTTCTCTATAGTGGTTGTCAGGGTCTTTGGCTTTATTGTATCTGACGTATCGTACGATGCGTGCCCTCTACAGCAACTTGTCAGGCCTGGAGGGATTTTTGGTTGTGGAAGCGAACTAGGCCAAGCACATGGAAAAGAACGAGTGTGGTCTGGAGGCATATTTGTTAATGATGGAGGCAGAGAAGATTTCTGTTGTGTCGGGTGCATTTTTTGTAGGGCGTTCTTCTTTTTGAGAACGAGAGCACGCTCTTCAGGTGGGTTAGTATTAATGTATATGAATTCTCTAGAGGAGCTATGCAATGGAAGCGAGAGACATATGTAAGCAGCTTGCTATGAACTAATTTGTTGTGTCTTAAGGATTGTGCTACCAACTTTTTGTAGTCTTTTCAACGTTGTTGCATTGTTTGCGACACAACGATCAACTTGTGACTTGATTGCTCCTATTAATGTATTGTCCATTTTTGTCATGTATAAGGTGCAATAGCTCGCAGCTCCATGCGCATTTAGCACGAACTGTATATCTGTATTTGCATTCCAAAGTGAAGCTATTGATTTGTTGAAGTTGTTTGTGAAAATATCGCTTGGTTTGCGCTTGAGGAAAATAGTGTGGGTGTTCAGATAGTTTCTTGCAATGCAAGCAAGTACTGTTCCATGGAAGTTGTACTTGTTCTAGCCATTCTTCACGTGTAGGGGCATTTTGTAAATCAATTTGGCTGAGTTGTTTTTCGATTTTTTGCAAGTAAAGCTTGCCTTGTCTAGCTATGTTTGCCTCACGTATTCCTTGTCGCATAATAGTTGTGAATGGCATGGGAAAACGTGGAAATCCAAAATGGCAACTTTTGCTCTTCTTTAGGCAAGTCTTATGATGCTTGTGATTGTAAGCTTCAGAAAGGTCATTGGGAAAGATGGATCTATCTATGCTAATGTGGGTATCTAGAAATAATACAATATCTTGATCTAAGTGTGTTGTGAGTGATGGAGCATTTTCTAGCCACAATAAACCATGATCATGTTGGCTACCGCGACTTTGGAACTCCGTGATGAAAAAGAAGTCCCGTATTTTTCCACATATGGAGGAATCAGTGCGCAACAACCGTTTCATTGCGTTGAACTTGTTGACGTAGAAACGAGCAGTTGTAATGGGATCGGCACGAACGAGGCGACGTTGATATGAGCTCAGACTCTCGCCATGCTCTTGGCTCAGCGGGACTAACTTTTCAAGTGCAGCAAGAAGCTCTTTCCATCTTCGTTCTGCGGAGGAGAACGTGACAAAAAATGTAGGCGGTCCAAGTTGTCGGATCATTGCGAAGACATTTTTTTTCATCTTTTCCTTGTAGTCGGGGGACGTGCGCAGCGCCTCGAAGTCTCTAAAGCCTAATCTTGAGTTGAGAAGCCTCTCTATGTTTGTGTCTTCTACAACCTGCCTTGCGGTTAGCACTGCACCTCCTAGATTTCCGTTGCGCATTCGCACCCAAACAGAGGAAGCAACTTGTTGTGACATGATTTTGATAGACTTGAAAAATAAATTCTCAATGTCCAGGGCGAATCTTCTATCGACGTTCAAAAGCTCCCACTTTGCGATCGTTTGATAATCTTTGGTCGCAACCTCCCTATATCTTCTAGGGGACTCGAAGAAAAGAGTCGGGAAGCTCAACTCCTCGCAATACTCGTCCGTGAAGATGCTCAACGGTGAATTGCCCTCGCAAGGCGCAACATGAAGAATCTTGCCACTGTAGTCGACAACCTCTGCTGCACTTGTGACCCCATGAAGCATGACATCAGTCTGATCATCCTCAAGATCAACATCGTGCGTATTGTCGTTAAGGGTATTCGTAGGAGCCATACTTAGACCGAAAAGGTGTGCAAGCCACCTGTCGTTGATGGTGACACCTTCTCGTGTGTAGAGTGGTGTGGAGAGCAACGCAGTGGTTGCACGCATTGTGAGCAAGGGTCGCACAACACCGCTTAGGTAACATCTATCATACTCGAGTTTTCGTTTGATGCCCACAAGGACAGAAGCCTCATCCTCAATGAAGCGAGGCAACACAGCCTGGATCTTCTCCAAGTTGGCAAGCACATTGACAACACTACCTCTAAGCCCATACTGACCATCATATGTCAGTTCACGTATCTTGTCGAAGGGAATAGGAATGGAGACCAAGCGTGCCTCTATGGGGTTTAGATTTGACACAAAGGGAAGTGTTGGATTGAACCCTGTCTCTTGCAATCTCCACAGGCGGTTGCTATTGCTTGTCAAGTGTTTCTTGCACTGGTTGCAGATGTACACATCCACATAGCGTTTTCACTTCCTTGAAGTGGATTCCGCAACTGAAGGTAGAAGCTGACGTGTTAGTTGGCGGCGGAACAGCAAGCGTCCACATTTTTCGCAGGGTGTAATGGGCTTGTCCTTGATGCTTTTGTTGTATCTCTTAATCGCCTTGCTTAGCCTGGCATGGGTGTGTCGTATCTGAGCACCGGTGACCAGGCCATTCTCGTTCTTCAGGCGTGAAAGCTTGCATTTCACGGCCTGGGTTGTGTGCAACGTGTGTGGGTGTTTGGTTTGGAACATGCGGATGACCTCAATATCTGGCATAGCCTCACGCAACAAGGATAGTTGATGCAAAGTGGCCACCTCATCTTCTTCCCATCGAACACATGTACGGTTTGAGCACGTTGTGAAGGTGGGAAGGTATGTGATTCCGTTGCTTATTTCGGAGAGCATAATGCCCTTTGCAAGAAATGATTTTGATGGCATCCCCAAGATGATTGTTCTCACGCTTCCATTTATTTTCAAATACACTTTTAACCTACAAGTCACAGAGCGAGCAAAGGCCGTTAATATGTCGAGGCTAAGGGCAAGTGAGTTGGTGGATGTTGAATACAAAGACGAGAATTTTGTGACTGTCATTGCACTAGTGGCCCCATCATTACGAAAGAAGAGGCATGCACCCGGGACAGCATGTCTGTCATGCAAGAAGCTCTCAAACAAGTCGTTGAGCAAATTTGATATAAGGTCATGCGGTGCACATGTTGAGTTTTGGAGATGGTGTAGCACGAGGAAGATGTCTGAATTGTTCAGAAACTGTGCCGCGAAAACGGTATCGACATCGTGTTCGGCCAAGAGATTCATTGGAAAGACACACAAAGATTGTAAACATTAAGTCAGCTTGTGTGTTTGTTTGTGTACGTGTGTTGGAGAGAGAGAGAGACAGAGAGAGAGAGAGAGAGAGAGAGAGAGAGAGAGAGAGAGAGAGAGAGAGAGAGAGAGAGAGAGAGAGAGAGAGAGATAAAGTCTGTGCTTTGGAAGGTTGAAAAGATGGAAAGGAAGGAAGAGTAGAGAGTAAGTTATGGAGAGACACCGCGGACTTTCTTTTGAAACGGGATATACAATGGACAAGCCAAAATTTATTCCATCGATTGTAGAGGGATCTAGGTAAGGAAGGATAGTTATTAGTGGTGAAAGGTCAAAAGCTATTCAAATACATGCTCTCAAAGCATCTAGGTTTCCAACAGAGGAGTGAAAGATATCATAGACCCATTTGTGCCAATTTTGAACACACCCTCGACAACAGATGTCGATAAAATATCCCTCGCCTCTGGAATGCTCTCCATGTACACCTCCTTGAAGCTCCTTGGCAAGCCCAGAAGACGATCCACCATAGATCCTGACACTTGAACTGCCACAACACGTCTGTCAATGTTGCTTCTAATATGTGCCTCCAGTCTGAGCGTCGTGTTGATGACGTGATCTTTATCGCAAAGAGAACATCACAGTCGGCCTTCAACCTTCTTCGCCTTGGCGAGTCACAAACTGAGCACTGGGAATGCAAGAGATCTCTATTGAAGTTCACAAAGCGCAAAGTCCCCACACCCTACAAAAAAAAAACGTGTAAAGACCACTAAAGATGTCTTCATCCGGTTGAGTGCAAACCATGCCAAGTCACCTCTCTATTGTAGCCGAGAGTCGCACACTGTCTATGAAATGCTATGGTCAATTCTTCCTTCAAACGTGATCCTCGCACGGGGGCCAAAGTTGTGACATCCAGAATAGACAATGTGCGCACCTTGCCAACAAAGAGGCCAATATTCCTAGCCACAAACATAACAATGTCCTCCCTAGCCATCTCGGCCATGACCCGATCGTAGTCTTGCTTTCGAGAGTTGACAAAGCTGACCTACATATGACAAAAGGTTTGTCAATATCAAAAGAAAGAAACGCTGGAGCCAATGCTTCTGATACGTACAACTGCTTTGTCGTCTGGGGTCGGGCCATCAGCAACAACCAAATCCCCAAATGTAGTACCAATTCTTCGATGGAAATTACAACTTTGCAAGACAACAAACGCTAGTGTCGCTAAGGGCGGACGTGGGCTAGTAGTCTCGGAAATTGCAGCGTCAGCAAGAAATGTGCTTATCTTGGTCTCAGGATAGAAAGCTAAAGTAACAGGGAATGGGTCACAAGGTCTAATGGTTGTCGACGCATCGACATGCAAGGAGAACAAAGCTGACCCAGCATCGTTATGGTTTTTAGCTCTCACAAGAGGAAAATCAAGCCTGACGAACAAGCTGATCTTGAGCTCCCTGGTGTAGGTCTCAATGAAGGGATCCACAACGACGATCATGATCCTGTCGATGCACTCGGCATCGACGATGTCGAACTTGAAGTAATGTGCATTTTTCTTTTGCCCAGATGAGATGGAACGATATGTGCCATACCAATTCAAGATTTTCCCCTCTATGGAAAAAGGTTTACTATCCTCATCTATATCACTGATCATGAATAGCGGCAAGGTTTCCTTGACTAACAAGATTTTCCCTTTGTCCAATAGCTTGCCACTGTCCAAGACATTCTGAGCAGCCGAAGATTGGCCAACTTCAGAGAATGAGACTACAACTTTCCCTAATTCGCGAGATGGGCAAGGAAGTTGTTGTTGAGAAGAAGACGGTGCTTGTGCGCACTCCTCTCCTAGTGGAGAGTATCCTTTGCTTGCAAAAAAAAGCAGAGCACCATCTTAATGCAACTCGACACTCAAGAATGCATTGTAGCGAAGAACACCATAGACACGTTAAGGCTATTCCACAAAGAATGATTGTGCGCATCGACGATACCTGCACTGCCAACGGGATCGGTAGAAGGGATTCCTTGAAGCAAGGCACGCCTACACCTCTTCCCAGTTGCGGTTTCCTCGAAGGCCGGATCTGGCGGCGACCCGGCAGAGCTTGACACCACCATATGCGATGAACGTTTGCCTGCAGGACATGGAGGAGACTCAATGAACCTATGCAATTCTTCAAGAGGAAAAGAAAAGCAAGAATCCAATTAACCATAGCATTGACTAGTGGAGGAAAGCAAAGAGAGAGTAAAAAAGATCCTACAAGCAGCACACTCACAAAAGCAAAGGAAGAACGAGGCACGGAAATGAACTTATTGAAAGGATGCGAACAAACTTGCACGGAATATGATTTCTTTTTGGGTGAGCAAGAAAACAAGCTATTTAATCTTGGAAAATGTCACGTTTCAAATCCCTCATCAGGTTGCATACACAAGAAGATTTAGAAATTTTCTCATCCAGGAAAACAGAGTCTCTCAATGTTTTTCATACAATGTATAACATCATGAGCCTCTGCTCGAGAGGCAACATATATGGAGGCCTCCGAGCCAGGAAGCAACATTGCAAGTTACTCAAGTGAGCATGAACATAAAGAGCGTCAGGTGGAGCCTCTTGATTCACTCCCCTCAGGCGGGCGAGAGATGCGAGCATGTGTAGAGATGCATAAGTCAAAAGCTAATGAAGGATTGATGCCCGAGCCTGGCCTTGCTGAGGCTTGTGAGCTGTTGCATGTAGAGACAGGTCGGAAAAGGTATAACCAGAGCATAAGAAGAGTGGGGCTGTGGGATACGAGACAGCCGTTGCGTGCGCATGATGCTACTACTAAGCCCCTTGCCCCGAATCGTACCCAGCGAGGTATACGGTGCCCCCCTCACAGAAGCTCATGATGTTGAGGCAAGTCACGCTGTGAGAATTCTTGTGCTTCTTGTGATACGCTACACATGACATGTATGGTATGGCAACAAGGAGTTAGGTGTGTGAATGACTACAGCCTTGCAATGGTCTCCATGCTGACAAGGAGTCTACATTGCTTGCACCCATCCCATCCCAACATAAATACGGAAAGTATGAAGGCCATCCTTTACCGACCGAGCCCCATTACTCAAGTTAATCAATGCTCACATATCCCAGTTTGAAGCGTAGATTTCCTAGTTTCAATTTAATTCAACCTTTGATTTCCAAGGTCAAAATTTGGGCAATATAGTTCTAAACACCTTATTTTGGACATTGATTCTGATTATCTATTTGAATGGACCCTAAAAAACAAGATCTAGCAGTGTTTAAGACGTAAGACACACACACACTCTCTCTCCCTCACTCTCTTACTCACTGCGATACACAATGACAATGCCGGAGCATGTTGTCCTTGAACAGGATGCATCGGTGGCATTTGCTGAGCCATGCAATACTTACAGAACAGACGATACATTCTCAATTTGCAGCAGCTTCAGATCAAGCAGGGAGGAGAAAGCAAAGCAATCGCTAGCAAGAAGCAGGGTTCTAGTTTTGGAACTGCAACATCTGTGGGTGCGTCATGCAAAAGGTCTGCACATGGAAACGATGACTGATCCTTTAGTCGAGGAGTTGACGCGGGTAAGTAGTGGGGGGAAAAGTCAATGAACATGTGACAAGTTCACTCCTCATGCTACTCACAACTTTACTTGCCGATGTCCCCTATAGTGTAATTGCACTGGCCTTGCGCAGAATGATGGTTATAAACGCCACCAGGTTCGAGTTCATCATCAAAGTCAAGCTTCAGGCTCCCGAATCCGAGGTTGATTCCGAGATTGAATGTGTAATTGCAGTGGTGGTTGAGTTGGGCATCACTGTTGAAATGGCGGGAACAATAATGCAACGTGTCTTGCCAACTGTCGTTGCCAGCCGCCACTCGGCCATTGCCGAAGCGCTGGAAATTCTGTTGTCCCCTGCTACCGTGGCAAAGGACTGAAGGAACTTCACATAATCTCGAAACAGTTTCAGTGGGCATGACAAAGAGCAGCAACAGATGCTGTGCCAGATGATTATTAGTCCAGCTCTCTCTCTCTCTCTCTCTCTCTCTCTCTCTCTCTCTCTCTCTCTCTCTCTCTCTCTCTCTCTCTCTCTCTCTCTCTCTCTCTCTCTCTCTCTCTCTCTCTCTCTCTCTCTCTCTCTCGCTCGCTCATTGCAAGATTCCATATAACCAAGAGCCAGCCAAGACTGCGATCGACAGTATAATGCAGGGCTTAGGAAACAAGGGTAGCATAACTACTTTTATTAATAACAAGTACAGGCAAGCAATATATTTTGGTCTATTGAGAACTTGAAACTCGCAGTGCAGCTAAGACTGAGAATTAGGCTCGTCATGTCATGATTAGTTGCCTCATCACCTGCACCAAGCCGAAAGAAAGCAGGACAAGCAAGAACACCAGCACAAGAAACACTTCGAGTGCATCGCTCGCAAGCGAAAAGAAACCAGGACCAACAGTCAAAATCAACACCAGCATAGCACAAGCAAATCAACAATTATCGGCATACATAAGCGTACACAAAACCGTTCAGAAAGCAGGGAAACAAACCTCGGGAGAAGTCCATGCTCTCACCACCGCTAGGCGAGGAATTTCTTGCACTCCCTTCACCTCCACCAGCAATACCAGCATCCGATGCCATGATAATAAAGGATCCAGATACTTTAAGAGAAACATACAACCCTTTAACCAATCCACAGCAGATGCTCGACAAATTTCAACTGCTCACGACCAACAGCAACCTCTTCAACAGAATTCGGCAAAAGAAAACGTTCGTTCACATATGGTAACTCAAGTGACCTTAAATTTGGAATTCCAGTAGGGGCAGCACATAGAAACTGGATAGCGAAAAGTGAATCTTCCGCCAAATAGTGATAGCTCAAGGCTTAAACATCGAAGCAAAGATCAACACTTCCTGGCATATTTTGAAAAGCAGGACACACAGAATCTTCCAGTAGATAGATACATCAAAATCTCAAGCAGTAAAAAAGACTTGAGACTTGTTGCTACATCTACAAAAGACTTGCTGGCATATTTAGAAAAGACATCCTGGCATATTTACAGAGGCAGGACAGAGAGAATTTTCCACTAGATAGATAGCTCAAAAGCACGAACAGTAAAAGAAAGTTGAGAACTCCTGCTACATGTACAAAACGAGGACACAGCATAATGACGATCGGCTGAGACAGGGGCTTCTTACGACACAACGTTTTTCTCATCTTTTATACAAGCTACAATGAGCATCTGGATTAATATATTCTAAGCATTCCATCCCAACACGTGCCCTTAAGCACAAAGAATGAAAACGAACACCATTCAGCACCTGAGGCCACACTTGTTGACACCATTGAATGCAGGCGCCCCTAAAATCACACCGATCCACAACCTCGAAAAGCATCTAGACAGCGCCCACCTTCAGCATTGAACACATAGCACTGCCGTGTGAAAGACCCGCACCACTGCACACGTCCTTTGGCAGGAGCAGCACGAAAACACATGTACTTGCTACGCGCCACCTTCACGGGAGGACGACACCTCCTACACGCGTCGCCTTCTCTACTAGGAGTAGGGCAAAAACCGACGGGACCTGCCAAGAGCAGGCCGCAGCAGGAAAAGACGTCGCAGGTTGTCTCAAACAACCTTTAGTGAACCTAGGGCCACGTGGCGCTCATCTAGTGAATATATCGAATGGCCAAAAAATTGCAACAACTTTGCAGCCCAAACCCTATGGCCTTTCCCAGGCCAAAAAGAGTAGCTGAAGTCCGGGAAAAAAGAAAGGCAAGACTTAACACTAGAATGGTAATAGGACACTTTTATGTGTCCTGTTAAGTGACCATTTTTCTTGAATTATTTGAAGAGTATGAAAATGAATTTCTAGGTGCTATATATTCACAAAATTGCCTCGTGAGCTAAAAAAAACTTAGCATTTTTTTTGGAGTATCGATCTCACCATTAACCTTACTCTTGCACAACATTTTTGAACCTAAACTGTGTGAAAAAACGGGTCCTGTTTTTGGCTTTTTTTCCAATTTTTGGCAACTATACCACTCTAAACTTCATGTTTGTGAGGTTTAGATGGCTAGAGGTTAGGCCTTCATAGTTCTCAACATGTTTTGATGCTTGTAGGGAGAGCTAAGTGTTAAAATTGAAAGTTATGACCAATTTACAAGAATTGCATAATCCTGTTTTTTGGCCAAAATTAGCACTTTTATGAATTTTTTGGTGGCTTTCTTGATATCCAAATTCAATTTTGATTGTGTAAGTGTAATGTATAACATAAATCTAATCTTCCTTGAGTTTTGGGGGACCTAATATGCTATATAGCATACTATATGATGATGGTTGAGTTTTTTGATTGCTGAAGAATACGATACATTTTATGGTAGCAAGTATAACTTTCTCAATATTGCTAGTTTCTTAGGCCAATTGTGTGTATTTTGTAGGTAGTAACCATATCTAATCATAGACTACAAACTTGGCTAGATATTGAGTAGTTTCTATGGGTTTCGAGAGGTCATAATGCTAAACCCAGTTTTTTCATGTTTGCTGTATTTAGCACTTTATCATTGCCCCCAAGGTTCCAATTGTAAGAGATCCATTATCCTTTTGACATGCTCCATGGCTCCTTTTGAATCCAAAGGCCCAAAGGGAACTAAGAAAAGATGTATATAGTATCTGTATTGAGCGTGACTATAGAAACTTTGATGATAGGTCCGTAGAATGGCAAAAATGCAACTTTTTTGTACCTGTTTTTTTTGCCCACAAAGAAATTAGTGAGGTAAAAGCAACCATATGTTTTGGTCACCAACCCATTGAAGTTAACGAGGCATTTTATCTCATGTCCTACAAAAATCCCCACTCTTATTTATATGTAATCAACCATAAGAAATTGTTGTTTTGGGCAAAATGCGCTGGTCCATCAACTTTGGAGGATAGTAGTGACCAAGGGATGAGAAAAATTACAAGTTTCTCATTTTTTCCATATGTAGTATTTATTGAACTATATGTTGAGCTCTATAAGTAGCACGATCTCCATATATAGAACCTGGGTCCCCTCTATATATACATCATCTGTGTGAGTATTCTACACACTTTGGGGATTGCATATCATGGTGTCATCTCTCTCTCTCCCTCTCTCTCTCTCTCTCTCTCTCTCTCTCTCTCTCTCTCTCTCTCTCTCTCTCTCTCTCTCTCTCTCGCGTCTACATGCACTCTCTCCGTCCCGATAAACATGGTATCAGAGCCGACCTTCCAAGGCAGCGTTTGATGTGCAAACATCCAAGGCAAGACTCGGTGTCGTGATGAAACTGCATGACACGACAATCAAATGTGGTGCGCAACACAAGGATAAAGATAAGTCATGTTATCTCTCAAAGTTTTTTCTTTCTATATAGTTGTCTTGTAGTCGTATGCAAAAGGTGCTATGCTTGTCGTGAGGCTGTAAGACACCTACGAGCATTGTGGGCATGAAGTTGCAAGGTTGCAGCCTGTTGTAGTGCAGGTCGGCTTCACAATAACGTTTCTATATTTATAGCACAACTTATTATATTAGGACTGTAGCGCAGGTTGCAGCATGTTATTAGATCTATTATAGGTGTAGTCTATGCTTTATGCGGTGTCTGGCGATGTTAAATACCGCCTGACCTGTGTTTTGTGAAGCTTTTGCAGCGGTGCCTCGCTACGGCTACGACCGCCGGTCCCAGCCGGAGACATATATTAAGAACATATCGCCACAAGAGACAACCCTAGAAGCGAATGGCACTACTGCCTCTACACAGAGCCTCCGAAGTTCTATGCCTGGGCTTTTGATGCTATAAATAGCATGATGAGATAGGCCAGCTTAGAATAGCTTTGTGATTCTTAAAACAATGTGGTTGTTGTTGAAGCTGTGACCGATTCCGGAATTTATGCGGGTCTGTGAGGCGAGCAGAAGTCAAACAAGCCTATCCTTATATTGTGTGAGTTGATTCTAACTTCGCGTTAGGGCGGCGTCACGCTCTTTTCAGCCTAATTTATAAAAGCACCACGTCAAATTGAACTTGACCTCCTATGGGCTCTGAAAAAGTGAATAATCATAATAAAGAAGCAAGAACATCGCAAATATGAGGTATGTAGGCACATCTCCGCAATGACGTACAAAAAGCAAGCTCATAGGCTGGATTGGAATGCCATCAAAGCAACGAGCGGCCGCAAGCCTACGATATTATTTTAGTGTTGCATATCCTTGTGACTAATTGACACCACTTCTATCAGGTGGGAGCAATGCAGCAATTATTAAAGCAATGTATTTGAAGTTGAAGGAGAATACGAGTAGCAAGTCAACAGGTGCGCAACTTTTAGCAGTGGCAAGCCTTCATTGGCACCCTTGTGAGCCCTCATTTCTACGATCAAAAATTTTCTCCCCTCAGCTTACGTATGTCTCTACACCACAGCATGTCATGTTTGCATACCCTATTTTTAGCACCAACCCCCAATTTTTCACTTTGTTATAAGCTAAAATAGAGTCCTTTGAGATTTTTCTCACATAAGTTTTCTCGTAGGTCTTAGACTTCTACTTTGATAGTGTTTTTCCACATTTCATAAGCATGTGGATGTTTTGAAGATGTCGGTTGATCAAAGTACTCTAAATGGTGCCTAAAGCAATCAATATAGTTATGAGAACTTGGGAAACTTGAGCAGATTGGTCATCGTTCCCTTGACAAATAGGTGCTATAGAACATTGATGGGTGCAATTCATTTGAACCTTGGAGGTGCACCTCAAGGGCCTGCATGCACCGGAAAAAACAGAAACCACGAAAGACCTTACTGAGGTATGGATTGTAGAGTTGCCTTATGGACAGGGTCCTCGAAATTTGCTTTGATATGAGTTTCAATTTGTGTTATAGTATTTACATGCAGACATACTCAAGTATACATTGTTTTATGTAAGGTCCTTGACTCATTAGGTCGCAGCCTGGATGTGATGGCTGAAGACATCATTGTGGATAGTTTACGTCTAAGGTCTTGATGGGGACTAAGATGTAAATTGCAATTGGAATCAATACAAGATTAGACACCCATAGGCATCTAGGACATTGACCAGTGTGGTCTTTGAGTGATGTGACGCTGGTGGTAACATTGTGTGTATGGATAATCAAAGAGCATGTTTGCATGATCTCAGCGTCTGTTTAGGTGATGTCAGCCCATGGCCGTTTATTGAGTAAGTTGGTCTCTACTACTCTCATGAGAGTAACGTCTAGCTCCCATGGCTTTGACATCAATGGTGATGAGGAATTTTTTGTTTATTTATGAGTAAGTTGGTCTTGGTACTGACTGTAGGCTCTGCGATAAGTTTGTGAGAAGAGGTTGCAGTTTGCAATTAATATGGTTTCTTTCATTATATTTTGACTGAAATTACAGACTGAGATTTGATTGAACAGGCCCTTGAAAATCATGTAGACAAAAAATTGTAGGGGTTACGTTCTTAAGGCTCTTGTGTCATATGTGAGGCTTATATTTCTAGTTGGACTTTATGGATTTGTAAACCATAGAATTCCTTTCATTATTCCTTTGATTGATATTGTAGAATTAGATTGACTGAATAGGCCCTTAAAAATCACGTGAAAAAAAATTGTTGGACCGGGTTATGTTCTTAGAGCTCTTATGATGTACATGAGGCTTATGTTTCTATGTGGATTTTGTGTCATATTTTATCACTGAATTCATTCAACAGAGACGAATTGTATACTAGCTGACTTTGATCCCATGGAATAGTTTGCCCATGGATTTTGATATTAGTGCTTCATATGATGATTTGATAGATGATGTGTTGAATATTTTAAGTTCAATTTATGATGCTCCAAGGATTTGAGCATTAGTGCTTGGTATGATGGTCTACTAGACATTGTGTTGAATATTTTAACTTCAATTTTTAATGCTCACATAGTGACATGACCAATATTAGAGAGTTTGGTGCTCTATCACTCGTAAAGAAGTTCATATAGTTTACAATGAATTATTACTAAAATTCATTATGGAGTAATTTACTTGATTTTGTGCCTTGATGATCATTCTATAGAGTTGAATGCATCATCTTGCCACCTGTACACTTATTGTTATGGAAATCACTTATGAATATCATCGAACATCATCATCGTCATGCCATTATTATGCCCATTGTTATGAATATCGTCTCGGTCATCGTCATCGTCATCCTTACTATGGTGATTTTTATGAATATCTTCTCGAACATCATCTTGTGTCATGTATTTATGTGTTATCTGATCGTGATGCCATCTTTGTTATGGCCATTGTCTTGAATATCATCTTAGACATCGTCATCCTCATGTCATCATTACTATCATTGTTATGAATATCGTTGTAGACATTATTAATCGTGATTCCATCACTGTTGTGGCCATTGTTATGAATATCGTCTCGGACATCGTCATTGTCATTCCATCAGTGTTATGGCCATTGTTATGAATATCGTCTCGGACATCGTCATCGTCATGCCATCATTACTATGCTGATTGTTAAGAATATCTTCTTGGAAATTATCTTGTGTCATGCATTTGTGTGGACACATACATTCTTATTTCTTTTTACATACATATGTGCTATCTGATCATCATGAAATCATTGTTATGGCAATTCTTATGAATATCATCTCGGACATCGTCATTGTTGTGGCCATTTTCTTTAATATCGTCGCAGACATTATCCAATCAGCATGGCATCATTGTTATGAATATCGTCTTGGACATCGTCATCGTCATACCATCATTACTATGGTCATTGTTATAAATACCTGCTTGGACATCATCTTGTGTCATGTGTTTATGTGCACACATATGTGCTATCTGATCATCATGGAATCATTTTTTTGGCAATTCTTATGAATATCATCTCGGACATCGTCATCGTCATGCCATCATTGTTGTGGCCATTTTCTTGAATATCGTCGCGGACATTATCCAATCAACATGGCATCATTGTTATGGTCATTGTTATGAATATCGTCTTGGACATCGTCATCGTCATACCATCATTACTATGGTCATTGTTATAAATACCTGCTTGGACATCATCTTGTGTCATGTGTTTATGTGCACACATACATTATTATTTTTTTATACAGACATATGTGTAGACAAACATTCTTATTTTTTTATACATACATATGTGCTATATGATCGTCATGCCATCGTTATCATGGCTATGGCTTCAATATCATCTTGGACATCGTCATCCTCATGTCATCATATGGAGATCATCTCGTTATATATACATATGTGTGCACATATACTCTTATTTTGTTATACATGCATATGTGTTATCTGATTGCCATGTCATCATTATTGTGGCCATTTTCTTGAATATTGTATGGATCTCATCTCATGTCATATATGTATTTATGTACTATCCATTGTTATGTTATCAAAAGGACAACATTGCAAACCGTCTCTTATATATGTCATTTTGACTGTGATTATTTTCATTGACATTGCTAAGATTTTCTTGATTGTATTTCTTGAGTTTATGATTATTGCAGGTATGACCCAAAGTTAAAGTTTATCAAGAAATTTTTGGTGAAGAGATTATGGCATAATCAAGAAGTCTATGAAGACATTTTTGGTGAGCAGATGTTGGCAGTCTACACAAAGATATCTCTCTCTTGAGTTTTTTAAGGCCATTGTTGTACTTGATGGGAGTGATGTAGCTCCTGATAAGCATTCTTTGTAAATTCAATGATGTTTTTAATATAACGGTGGGTGTATATAGAGCTGTGGGTTTTTCCCTTGAACCCCCAATGGTTTTTTCATCCACAGTTAGGGACCCTTATTTGAGTGGGGGTGTTGAGCTCTATAAGTAGCACGAGCTCCATATATAGAACCTGGGTCCCCTCTATATATACATCATCTGTGTGAGTATTCTACACACTTTGGGGATTGCATATCATGGTGTCATCTCTCTCTCTCTCTCTCTCTCTCTCTCTCTCTCTCTCTCTCTCTCTCTCTCTCTCTCTCTCTCTCTCTCTCTCTCTCTCTCTCTCTCTCTCTCTCTCTCTCGCGTCTACATGCACTCTCTCCATCCCGATAAACACTATAAGCTCATGAAAGGATTTTTCAAAATGAGTGGATCTACTATGGTTTTGGAATTTTTTTCCAAAACCCTGAAAGGACACTTTTATGTCCTGTTAGGTTACCATTCTAGTGTTAGCACTCAAGAGAGTATTTGGGGAAAAAAAGAAGGATGTGAAACCACTAAGGCAAGCAAATAGCAAAGTTAGCAAATTCATCGTGGCCATGAAGGCTTCTTGTTTGGAAAAGAAAGGGTTAAGCATTTTTTTCCAGGAGGAAACAAACTTTTCTCAAAAAAAGGAAGAAAGGGAAAAGTTATAAGCCCTGGTCATCTTGTGTTGATTGAGTCTGGTGATGTATTCCATGGCTCCGTATGAGCATGGAGAGTATTGTAATTTTTTGAGTTTAATTCAATTTACTCACTGATTGTGAGTTTTGTATTAAAAAAAAAAAAAGGGATGAAAGGAAAAGTTATAAGAGAGCAACAAAAGTTATATTCATCGTGCCGTTGCCCCTTTGGAAGCAAAAAAAAGAAGGGTTTTTTTTTGGCTTTGGGAAAAAGGAAAAAGGAAGGGTTTTTTTGGAAAGAACGAGGTGAGCTTTTTCATGAGCTTCTTCTTTGGCTCTATCAAGGGTGAAGCAAGTCCAAGGAGGGTCTGTTGGAGTAAGGGATTCCAGGTGATGAGAGCTTGAGAGAAAGGAGCTCAAGTGTGTGCCTGCGTGTCTTGACAATCAAGGTAAGAGGAGGAAAGTTCGATTCCCAATGACGACACCAACGAGGGTTTCCATGATCACCTTTTTGTGCCCGTTGTTATGGATGTGCCGACAAGACTGTTTGTAATAGATTGTTCTAAGAAAATAAAAGCGAGGATTGCCCACATTTTTGGTGTCATTTCACCTTCCCCCCTTTGTTCTATTGCTCTTGTGCTTGTGTCTACAGTGTGAGGTGTGTGTTTAGGCAAGTGTGCCCCATTGAATTGGCGGTGTCTTGTGGCAAAGAGAGAGAAAGAGGATTTGGGTGTGCGTGGGAAGCAGTGAAGTGTTCCATACGGTGTTATGTGTTCGATTGTGATCTTACATAGTGTGAGAGGTGTGCAGGTGGTGATGGTCTACTAGAAGGGAAGAGTATTTTTAAGGTCAATCCCAGTGGATTGGGGTGCTATGTTTACCTTGAGTTGTAGAGAGGCAAATTGTTTGTGTTCTAGGTGTGTACCCTCTTCCCCCTACCCATCACGATGAGCGATATCCAGAACTGTGGCTTTGTTTTTAACATGTTGATCCATTGTGGGTCCATGCACGTGGACTTTGAAGCTCTTTGCCGCATACAGTGGACATTTAAATGTAGGGTGGGTGACACCTACACGCTTCACATGTGTCCATCTCCCTTCTCCCAGTTGTTGAGAGAGAGAGAGAGAGAGAGAGAGAGAGAGAGAGAGAGAGAGAGAGAGAGAGTACAGAGATAGAACCCCAAAGTGTGTAGAATACACATATGAGATGATGTATATAGAGAGGGGACCTAGGTGCCATATATAGAGAATCCATATATTGAGTAGCTTCACATATAAGCTCAACACCCCCGCTCAAATAAGGTCCCTAACTGTGGATTAAAAAACCCTTGGGGGATCAAGGGAAAAACCCACAGCTCTATATACACCCACCATTATATTATAAAAATCATTGAATATACAAATGTTACATCACTCCTTTTACAATGAATATTTTATGAGGAGCTACATCACTCCTTTTACAATGAATGTTTTATGAGGAGTTACATTACTCCTATCCTATCAAATACAAAGGTTCAATAAAGAGGTGTAAAGGCTATCGATTAGCTCGTAATCCGAAGTGTCTCCGTAAATCTTCTGTGTAGCTTGTCATCAATATCGTATCACCAAACATGTCTTCATGTTGTCATCAATATGGCATCACCAAACATGTCTTCATAAATCTTTTATTGTCACCAAGTTTGTCTTCATGAAATCAATTCTTTGGTCAATCCTACATAGATCATAGACTCAAAAAACATAGTCATGAAAATTATTAGCATCGTTAGTGAAATAATCACGTTCACAATGCCATAAGAGATAGTTCGTGACGCCACTCTTTTGACAACATATATACACACGACAACATATGGTACATAAAGAATGAACGTAAAAGTACAAGATGCGTGATTACGTGATACAAATGACATGTGTATATACTACATAAAACGACATTTATCAACGTAGTGATATCAATGAGTATCATCAAAGTATTAACAAAATATCATCATTGTATCAATAAAAATGAATAAATCATCATGGTATCAACGAAAAGCATCATAGAATAATCATTGTATCAACGAAACAACATCATGCTATCCCCGAGAATAACCATGGTATCAACGAAATAACATCATGATATCACCGAGAATAATCATTGTATCAACGAAACAACATCATGGTATCACCGAGAATAACATTGTTATCAACAAAACAATATCATGGTATCACCGAGAATAACCATGGTATCAAGGAAACAACATCATGGTATCACCGAGAATAACCATGGAATCAACGAAATATCATCATGGCATCACTGAGAATAATCATGGTATCAACGAAAATCACCATGACCAAAGTATTAACAAAACATCATCATGGTACCATCAAAATCACTATGGTATCAACGAGATATGAGAATCAATGAACGAGTATATCATATGACAAAAGATCATGTACCAACAGTAGCTCGATAGAATTTGGACGATCATCAACGGCTCGACTGAATCGGAACGATATGTAACTGGCTTCTGCAGCAAAGTTATATCAGTAACAAATATATGATTGATGAAGAGAAAATATAATTGAGAAGTTTTCAATTATGAGGAAAATCAAAAGTCAAAAGTAATTTTTTGCTTTTCAAACATATTCGCAGTCCGAGAACGGTAACCCAAAATCAGTGCAGAATTTAGAGAAACTTTCTTCTGCAAAGTTGTACACCACATCGATTCCGATGGCTAAGCGAATAGTTTCTGCAAAATCATTTTCAATTAGGAGAAAAATCAAAAAAAAAAAGAAAGTTGCTTTTCAGGCATGTACGCATTCCGCAAACGATAACTCAAAATCAGTGCAGAATTTGAAAAAAAACTCTTCTGCAAAGTTATAGACTTCATCGATTTCAGTGCCTTCGCAGGCTGTTTCTGCAAAATCGTTCTCAATTAGGAGAAAATTTGAAAATAAAAAACGAAAGTTGCTTTTCAGACATGTGCGCAGTCCGCCAACGATAACTCAAAATCGGTGCAAAATTTGGAAAAAATTTCTTCTGCAAAGTTGTAGACCACATCAATTCCAGTGCCTCGTACGAGCTGTTTCTGAAAAAAAAATTCAATTAGGAGATAAATAAAAAACAAAAAACGGAAGTTGCTCTTCGAGTATGTATGCAGTCCGCGAACGATAACTCAAAATCTGTGTAGAATTTGAAAAAAAATTCTTCTGCAAAGTTGTAGACCACATCGATTCCGATGCTTTGAGAGGCTAGTTTTTGCAAAATCATTTTCTATCAGGAGAAAAATCAAAAACAAAAAGCGAAGTTGCTTTTCAAGCATGTACGCAGTCTGCGAACAATAACTCAAAATCCGTGCAGAATTTGAAAAAACATTCTTCTACAAAGTTGAAGACCACATCGATTCCGGAGCCTCGAGAGGGTAGTTTCTACAAAATCGTTTTAAATCAAGAGAAATTTTGAAAACAAAAAATGAAAGTTGCTTTTTGGACATGTACACAGTCCGGGAACGATAACTCAAAATTGGTCCAGAATTTGAAAAGACTTTCTGCTGCATAGTTGTAGACCACATCGATTCCGGTGCCCTGCATGGGTAGTTTTTGCAATATCTTTTTCAATCAAGAGAAAAATTGAAAACAAAAACGTTTTGCTCTGATACCATGGAGAGAGAGAGAGAGAGAGAGAGAGAGAGAGAGAGCATAGAAATATTACCCCAAAGTGTGTAGAATACACACATGAGATGATGTATATATAGAATGGACCTGTGTACCATATATAGAGAAGCCATATATTGAGTAGCTTCACATATAAGCTCAACACCAGTTGTGGAGCATGTATATTGAAGATTGTAGGTTCTGGTAAACGATGCAATACAAGGGGGAGCTGAGAGTGATCCTGAGCGGGAGTGGCACTATAAGAAGACTCCAATCTAATGGTAGCTCTTGGCTCTTTGGTAGCATCAGAAGAGCTGTCTTGCACTCTCTTTTTCGCTTTGCTGCTCTTTCCAGCTTCTCCTTGCTCTTGAGCTTAGTATACAACTACTGCACAAGTTGTATGCGAGTAGCTATCGCCTGGCAAATTAATGATTTCTAGAATTTTTAGATCCTGAAAAATCTTTGCGCTCTATCCAATAGACTACTTGACCATGTTCAATAATGAACTTGGTGTCATTAGAGATATGTCAAAATCAGGGGCATAAATACGAGCTGGAGCTGCTCAAATACAGACTTTGCTAAGGCCTCAATGAACTGGTAATAATTCTTCGAAGTAGAGGAGTTTAGGAAATGACCACACTCAAGCTCTGACTTGTAATGAAAGTGTCGTATTATAACTTGGAAGGCAAACTTTCGTTGATGTTTTGCCAACTTGGTGTCCGCCAGATCTGCAAGATATAATAGTAATACATAAACGTTTTAAGAGGAGAGGATAAACTATCAAAATCATGTCATGGCTCTAAACCATAAACAACTAACATAATTTATAGCAAACAACAATACAATATGATTGCAAATCATACATTGTACAATAGAGACAGGACACACAAAGAGAGAGATATAGAGAGGTGAACATGCCAGGAGTGTGAGGGACTCTCATTACAAGAACTGGACCGTGTTATGTGCATTACAGAATACATGTAAATGATCGAAGTGTACATGTGAACAATGCCGCTTGTGTGAGGTACGCTCAGGACAAGTCTGGACATTGTTGTAATGTTGATTGATAGTTTAATCATCTAATCCCTGATGAAGTGTGTGAAATGCACAACACAACCATCAACAAGCAGTTTAACAATCTAATATTGTGGTCAAACATTGTACGTATTTACATCCAAGACAACACCAAGTCCTCTAGTGATGAGAGGCATATCTATGGATTAGAAAGCACAACGGCAAGGCGTGTCATGCTAAGATAAAGAGGGCATAGGTATGCATGTCTCCACTCTTAGGTGGATGATTGTAACCCTCATATTTCTATGTAGTACAAATGATTATGTGACTTAATATAATCCCTAATAAGTGTGTTGAACTCACAACACAAACATCAGCGGACAGCTTAACAATCTTAGATGCAGGCCAAATATTGTATGTATCTATATCCAAGACAACACAGTCATCTATTGGTGAACAATGACGTGTCTTTGGAGTTTGAAGCAGAAGAGAAAATAGTGCGTCACACATAGATAAAGAGGGCATGAACTATGCATCTCTCCACTCTCTGTTTGACAAGCAGAACTCTTGCGTTTATACGTGGTATAAACGATAATGTGACATGATCTAAAATTGAGAAACCTTTAGGTCACTCTGAAGTGAGAGGTGTAGTATCATGCCTACTGCACTCAACGAGTTGACCACTAAATTCTAACTTAGCTCTATGGTCAATATATACTACTGCACCACATGAGTGAGAATTTAAGTATGTCCTAAAACCCTTCCTTGTAGTGATCCAAGTGGCTGAACAGCACGAGAAAATCGACTAGATTCTACTCAATTCTGGAGTCAGCTGGCACCACAAAGTGGCCTATAATCTGCAATCCAACTTTGTGGTTAGAGAAAAACTACTACACCAGATGAGTCTGGCACAACACAGAAGAACAAGTTAGTACACATAAACAAGTTTAAAATTATACCTCAATAGTCTCTATCCATCGATGAATGTATTGTAGGTCTCTAACTAGGCAATCTCAACTTCTAGCAAATCAGCACAAGCAGTCATTGGGCTCAATCAAAACCGATGACTGACTTTATATAAGTAGTTTTTTCAATCAAAATATATTTTGATCAAAATATCATTTGATCAAAAATAAAAAATGCTTTTGTTCGATGATTATTTGGGATTTTGGTGTATAATGACGTTTTATATAATTATTTTTACTATATGGGTGTATAAATGCAGCCCTCATCCATCGCATCAACTTTGCAATGGAACCACAACGAAACATGCTTTTTATCCTAGGAATAATAGGGAAATGCCACAACACTTTAGCTGGCACTGTCTAGCCAACTGCATCTTGTTTGTAGCGCATTGCTCCGCACTTAGGACACGATAGACAATCTGCGAATTCATTGCGAAAACGAATCCAATCATTTAGACATGCATGAATCTTGTTGTAGTCCAAGCCAACTGAGGTCAAAAGTTGCTTTGCGTCTGGCCTAGAGGGGGGCATTTCATTGCCAGCCGGGAGAAGTTGCTCCCGCAATAACCTGTTTAAGCCACATTAAATTAAAAAGCTCTCCAAGCACATCACCGTTGCAATCGGAAAATCTCTTTTGTAAATTACGTACCTAAACAAAGCAGTGACGCTTGCATCTGACCACCCGTACACTGACTGAAGATTCAAAAACGCCAGACAAGTACGAAGCACAGATATTTTGGCGCCTTCATAGATTGGCTGACGTGCCAACTTCCTCAACATGTCTTCAGGAGATAGGCGCACGACTTCTGGTGCTGCTTCGTTCGCGTTCTCCTCGCTTGTCTGGAAGAAGGCATCCAGCATCTCCTCCATGCCGTCGTCTTCTGTCTGTAAGCCCATTTTTGCTTCCATCCGTGGCTCTATATTGGTCGGACCTTCACGCATAATCTTTTTCCTCTCTCTCTCAGATGTAGGTGCTATGTCGCGGAAATCAATGCCCGTTCCGTAGGAGTCGTATCGCAGATTCTGTACGGTTTCTCTAGCAAACTCTCCGTACTTGTGCACATGCTCATTACATATCCTACGCTTGTGCAGGATTTGATACTTGCAGAGCGTGCACGAGCATGCAATCTTTTCCTCCATGTTAGTTGATGACGTTTCCATCTAAAATGATTATGAATGTTGTTTTAATATATATATATATATACTCCTCACAATGTAAACTACCTCGCATTCTCTAGTCTTGCCCAATCTCCGTACACCTCGGTCCAGAGGTGTACGGAGATCAGGACCACCAGGTCAAAATCTCGTCTTTATTGGTCAAATCCTATATGGGTAGACACATACGTGCACTCCCAGGTGTACATGGCAATGCATGTAGCAGACAAAACCCCTTTGCCTCTTTTAGTTCCATAGTTTCTTCTCTGTCTACGAACCCACCTGCCTCCATTCCAAGGTAGCCTGTCAGAGAAAGCTTTCCAATGCCGCACTTGATGAAAGCACAAGCCATGGAAGTTCTCAGCCCAATGAAAGTTTTCTACCTGATTGTAAACCGGACGGGGTCTCCATGTCCAAGCCAGAAGATAATGTGGAGATGGATGAGCAACTTGAGAAAGATTCAGAAGCCTTGCATGGTTCTTGCTCAAAAAAGCGATCTCGATCTCTCTTTCTCTCTCGATCTCACTCTCGCTATCTCTCTTTCTCTCTCTATTTCCTTATTTTCCTATCTCTCTCTATGTCTCGCTCTTCACTTCCCTCCCTATCTCTCTCTCTCTCTCTCTCTCTCTCTCTCTCTCTATATATATATATATATATATATATATATATATATATATATAACTCTCTTTCTCTATCTCTCTATTTCCTATCTCTCTCTCTCTCTCTACTTACCTCTCTCTCTCTCTCTTTACTGATCGAACGAGCGACTGAGCTAGGGAGATCTAGACATCCATGACTGCGGAGGACTACACAACATCGACAGAGGCTGCATCAGAGGATCTAGCTAGGTCACTTTGGCTCAACATGCATAACGCCCGGTCAGACTAATGATATCTGCCAGCGACAGCTGCTGGATCTCCTATGATCTACCTATTCCAGCTAGCTGGTTTAACTGTTTAGTCCATACCCAGCAGTTTAGGATCCCATAATATTTTATTTTGTCATCTTCTTACTCTGACTTTGTATCAGATCCATCACATTGTAACTTTCTTGTCTCATGTCTCATAGGTCACTTTGGCCTTTCGAAGACGTTAATATAACATTTCATTTCATTTCTCTCTTTAATTATTTTTCTTTAATTTTAATTTCCTAAGCATACATTAATTCTCTATCTCTCTCTCTCTCTCTCTCTCTCTCTCTTTCCTACACACACACACACACACTTCTCTCTCTCTCTCTCTCTCTCTCTCTCTCTCTCTCTCTCTCTCTCTCTCTCTCTCTCTCTCTCTCTCTCTCTCTCTTTCCTACACACACACACACCACGCTCTCTCTCTCTCTGTCTCTCTTTCCTACACACACACACACACACACACGATGTAGAGACAGAGAGAGAGAGAGAGAGAGAGAGAGAGAGAGAGAGAGAGAGAGAGAGAGAGAGAGAGAGAGAGAGAGAGAGAGAGAGGGGAGAGGGGTTGGGGGGGGGGGGGGGGGGGGGGGGGGGGCATAATAGCTACGCAGCAGGTGGAGGCCAAGATTTGAGCAGAGTGCAGGCGAAAATGGCCCTTGCTGCTGACGGGTTTTGCTTTTTTCCCCCAATTTTTTTTGCGTCGATATACGCGTCTCTATAGGCGTCGATATACGCGTGGGAAGTAAAGCCTTTCCACGCGTATATCGACATACATTGAGACGCGTATATCGACGAGTATAGCGATGCCCGCTAATTTCGTCGATATACACGCGTCGATATCTCCATGTTGTGTTGTAGTGTGAGGGAAGAAAAAATGGTGCATGACTGGTCTAAAAACCATGTCCTCTTGCAGTTCCAAGAATCTCTCATTCGAGTGGATCTTGTAACAGGTCGAGCACATCCTCTAGGAAACATGTTTATAATTGATCATAGAGCTGACACCACAGTTCACTCGGCCCCATTGTAGTATTGTTACACGTGTAAAGCCGACACTGATGTTGGGGAAGATTATCCTTATATGGATGTACTACCTAGGATGACTGAGTCGGACAATGTGGATTGGGTCCACCTAGCAGCAACCACAGACACTTGGGGAAACAGGGGGACGACCTGGGTAACACCTGAGGGGGATGAAATTCCTGTACCCTTAAATATGCTACAAGCAATGCATATAGCTTCTGACAAGACTCATCCTAATGTAAGGAAGAAAACATACAAGTGGGTCCCTAAAGCTTCTTTAGCGACCATGGCTAGTGCTAAAAAATAGAAGCCTTGTAAGAAACGTCCCACTCGCTCCAAGAAATGTAAGAAAACATGGCGCTGGATTCCTAAACGACTATTGGAAGCCCAAGGCTACTATCAAGGAAATGATCAAATCTGGGTGCCAAAACGTAGATTGTGTTCTTACGTGTCACCTGACCCATGTGAGCCCACTCCTGTAGCTCCAAAAAAATTGACAATCGCGGAAATAAAAAAATCACAGAATGCTACACACCCGCTCCAGAGCTAGTTTGGGTACCAAAGAAAGAATGATTTGTTCCACCTAGCTCAACAAGGGGGAGTCCCATGAAGCTTCTAGCTCCTCATGTAATGCATCCATAGAGGTAAAATCTTCTCCACATCGTCGACCTACAATAGTGGACCTCCATAAAGCTACAAAGAAATCCACACTTCCCAGTGTTCAAGAATCACCTGATGAACCACTTCAAGTTCGATCCTGGGAGAGTACCTTACCACCCTTGCAACTCAATGAGGCACCAAAGGTAATAGAAAACTACTGGCAAAAATCCTCACCTATTATCGACTGGAACAATTGGTTTCAAAGGGTGACAGGCACATTTCAAACGATATGATCTACCCAAAGAAGGGGGGAATGTTTGCTGACATCCATCATTCACTTGCTTCCCTCTCAACCTTCCTCCCTGACCTCTCAATCACCAATCTTAGGGAATGTATATATATAAAGCCTTATACTCACAAAAACAAGATAAAAAAGTAAAAGAGCAAGAGCGACTAGCAACGAGAGAGCACCCTATCAGATCCTACACATAAGTCTAAATTCACCATGTTGATGCATGGTTTTTAGGACCCCTTCTGAAGATGCAATAAAGGCACAGTCAGTTGTTGGGGAGATGAGGATACTCTAGTCCAAGGGATCTCGAAAGAGAAGAAAAATCTACTTCACAAGCACCAAAGAGTAAAAAGTGCCATGGACAGAAGATATGTGGGAACGAGCTCTTATGCATGCCTACAACCTATATCTTACAGAATAGCCCATTCTAGGTGTGAATTTCTAGTGAAATTTACACGAGGATGTTCGTGTGGACTCACAGCACAGCATACTCCGTTTTCACTTTTTTATCGACAACAAATATTTTTTTACCTACAGTAAATATTTTTCACCTACATGGTAAATACAAATCACTTTTTACCTACAGTAACGTTTTTTACCCATGGTAAATATTTTTTAGTACACCATAAGTATTTGGTAGGTAACAGTTCACTGTTACTAGAAGCAGTGATTGGGCATCAAAAATGCAGTTACAGGAGGAGAAAAGGGGAAAATCTTATGGTAAAGGTGAGTCAACAGGGATAAAGACTTTTGAGTTGAAAAGAGACATGCTGATTTTTTCAAAGAACACATGTCAAAAGAAGCCATGGTTGAGGATTTTTTGAGAATTTGATATTCAGGAGGACCCAGCTGCCACCTCCCCCCCCGCAGGTCCCCCCCTGACATGTGCAGAATCTCCAGTTTCAACAGCCACCTTACCTGCTCTTAAATGCTGGTCAAGGACTTATCCCCATGTGTCATAATCAAAAAAATCAGCATTTACCCTCCCCTCTCACATCACTCTAGAGAATATCTTGATGGTGACATATCAGGTGACCTCAATCTGTTGACCACCCTAAGCAAAAAGTAACCCCAATCAGCGGATTTAAGCATGTTTATCCCTAATCCTAAACCCTCTCAGAAACCTATATAAGGAGGCCTTCTCTCACTCAAAACCAACACTTCACCCACTTCACCAAGCAACGAAGCTATGACGACATTGCTCACAACGAGGAGCTATGGATGGAGCTCTACTCTCTCTCCCTCTCTCTCTCTCCCTCTAGTATGCTACATTAGTAGCCCTAAAACCTAAATAAGGAATCTTCTCTCATGTTCCATGGCCACCATCCTCGCCATCATTCTCTAAGGTATTGATGTGTTGCTAGTAGGATCATACCTACTTGCTGGGTTGATTATTTTTGACAAGGGATTATGCCATCCTTGGCTTGCTTCTCTATATCCTTGTTATGTATGATCAGATGCCGTTGTATTGTTAAGCTGATGTCTTGTGTATATATATGCTAGATAAGGGCCCTAAGCTTCGTTTCTATGTGTTTTGCCATATGTTTTGATGCCATCATAATGCCAGAAGTCTCACTTGCCTATGTGCACTGTGTGAGGTCCCTAAACCTCTTAATTTAGGGTGGTGCCCCCTTTGTTTTGTTCTTTGCTTGTTTGCATGAGGCGTGGTTTGTGGAGTGTGCACGAGTACAGAGGCCACCCGATTGCACTGCTCTTTTTCCCGCTATCATTTTGGTGCCCCCACTGAGGAGGGCTACACAGACCTTCAGTCCACAAGCAATGAAGATGTGCAATCTACAACATGGACGAATGGCGTGAGGAGTTTGCAAATTGGAGAACAGAAGAGGAGGAGGCTTTAGAGGCCTTAAAAGCTTTCATCGAGGTCTTGTTACCAGGTTGCAGTGTCATTGAAATTCAAGAAGTAAGTTCTTTTACATGCCTTATTCGTGATCGTCGCCAACGAAGGAGAGTAAGAAGAAGAGCTTGATATACCTCTCCTCTCAACCTATGAGTACTCCAGAAACCTCCAACGCACACGAGCTTGAAATATTCTACATCAACATACACGAAGGTACTGTGACACACATTAAGGGAAGAGAAAGCATCACCAGACCTCTCTTTCCTGAGGAGCCGACTAAGAGGAGGAAGATCACCTCTACACCTAAGTGGCCCAAGGCCGCAGCGTGTGCTCAAGCGTAAGGTAACCTTTGGCTTAATCTCATTAATAAGGGATTGCATGACCACTACAGGCAAGAAAAAGGCTAGTGAGCAACCAACTTCAACCTCCAACTTGCAACCACGACTCTCACCCCTAAATCCTCCTGAAGCAAAGAGGCGAAGGCTTGCCTACAAGATTGCCGCCCGTCTGCGAGTGCTCCCAGTGCACTTTGTGAATCCAGACACCACCAATCCCAAGCCAACCTCCTGTCCGTGTGAAGATCACTTTGGATATTGTCCAAAGTGCTTTGGAGACCGGGTGAAAAGCCTCCCTGCCCTACCTTTGCTGCTAATTTTCAAGAAGTTATCTCAATCTAAGGAAACTATCTTAGTTGATGATGTGCTGCACATTAATGGTGTCACTTTCATTCGTCATGCAGATTATGGTAATAGCATCTAATTGTTGCTTGCTAAAAGGCTCAGCATTGTACAAAGTGTTGCCATCACGCCTTACGTCTTCACAGATGCATCGGGAAGAGTCGAAGTGATCCGAGGTGCTGACCTTCTGTGGCTGATCAGGCTCATTGGTCCCAAGGTGCGATTTATTTGTCCTTAATGGCAGTCTAACATTTCATAAATCTTGCATTTACTCATTTCCACATGTACTTTACATTCCCCTCATGATTTATGGAAATATAATTCCGCTTGCTGAAACAGTGACTTTGCCTTGCAGATTCAAATTCAGATGCTCTACAACATGGACATAACAAGCTTCAACTCAATAGCTTCCGAGGATGGAATCTACATCAGGAAGGGGGGCATGTTAACCCTCATGGCTCACGGACACCCTATTACCTATGACGGACGTTGTAACCTACGACGGACATTGTATTATTTATTTGGTAGAGTCAAGTACCAGGCTTGTCGGTCCAATAGGAAAAGGGTAAGAGTGATCGCCGATGAGAGGCGCACTCTAACTGGAACATTCAAGGGATTAGCTGGCTAAGCATGGGCGCCCAAGTGTGAATGGGGCGAGCTCATATAAAAGTCAACTAAACCTAAAATTCACTCATTCTCTCATTTGTGCAATAGAAGAGTGCTCTTGCTCCATCTCCATCTCGATCTTCTTCTTCTTCACCTCTTTGTGTGTGTGTGTATGTGTGTGTGTGTGAGAGAGAGAGAGAGAGAGAGAGAGAGAGTGGGCGATCGAGCATTACGAAGGCACGACGACGGCGGTGAAGCGGTTGAGCGTGGCGGAGCGGCGGCTCCTTCTTCTTTGCTGCGAGGAATCCTCCATGAAGCAAGCGTAGAGCGGTGAGTGACACACCATCGCCTTCTTTGAGCTTACTAGTTTAGGCTTGTTGTGTGCTTGGAGCCATTTGTGGCTTGCACACGGTGTATCGGCAAGTTCCTTGCATTGACACGTGAGACATACGCGCACAACCATACAATGCTTTCTTCAACTTACACACATAATATGGAAACTTTGGATGTTGATAACCCTATGGCTGTATCATATAAACTTTTTCTTCCAAGTCACCATTCAAAAATGCATTATCGATATCCATTTGCCGTAACTTCCAACCGAACATACTTGCCATTGCTATCACCAATCTGACTGTTGTCATCTTTGCAAAACTGGACTAAATGTCTCATCATAATCAAGACCTTTTGTTTGTGCATAACCTTTAGCACCAAGCCTCGCTTTGTATCTTTCCTCACTACCATCTCACTTGCAATTGACTTTGTATACCCATTTTGAGCCAATTGCTTTCTTTCCACTTGGCAAGCAAACCAACATAGCTGACTCCCATTCTGATTTTCCAATTGTCTCTTGAAAACATGTAGGCTCTTTAGGTTGCACACATGAAACCATGTATGCATAATGTGTACTCATGTAACCGTTGTATGTCAATCTATCAACTGGATAACGCACCCTCTCTGATCTTCTCAATTGTGGTGCACTCTTCTCTTCAACTCTTGCATATGAGGGTACATAATCCTCAATATGCTTACTGTCAGGTGTACTCAAATTTGATAAACCATGCTCTTCATCAAAGCTTTCATCTCTAGAACTCTCCTAATCCACTTTCTTGTCTTGCTTCTTATCTCACAAACAATTGCTCCATGGGTTGACACTTCCTATACTCTCCTGTGCCATATGTGGTCCTGAAATAGTTCTTGTTGATGGTCCTCGATTATCAACAACATGATGCACATTCTCTGGCTCTTCATACTCATCTTCTATCATCGCTGGCTTTGGTTTATACCATGGTTCATGCTCACAAAATCTGACATCTCTACTGACATAAACTTGTCTTGTCGTAGGATCATAGCACTTGTAACCTTTCGTTTCAAGTAGATAGCCCAAGAATATACACGTCACTACCTTTGGCTCCATCTTCTTTCTTGCTTCATTTGGCACATGAACATAGCAAACACATCCAAAAACTTTCATGTAGGAAACTGTTGGCTTGATCCCATAAAGTCTCTCATAAGGTGAAATTTCATGAATGGTAGCTGTTGGTGTTCGATTCATAATGTGTGCTACTGTATGAACTGCTTCAGCCCAATATGTTAATGGCATATTCATCTCATTCATCGTGGCTCTTGCAATCTCTAGTATGACTCTATTCTTTCTCTCAGCAACTCCATTTTGTTGTGGTGTGTATCTGCAAGTAATCTGTCTTCTTATGCCTTGTTCACGTAAGTAATCATCAAAATTGTGTGACATGTACTCTCCCCCTCCATCTGTACATAGGCATTTAATTTTACAACCGTTCTCTTTCTCAACCATAACTTTGAACTCCAAGCATACCTTGAATGCCTCTGACTTTGCCTTAAGAAAGTAAACCCATGTCATTCTGTTGTAATCATCTGTGAATGTGATAAAATATCGACAACCATTTGGCGTAGCATCATCACAAGGTCCCCAAATATCTTAATGAACAATTTCCAAAGGACTTTGGATAGTTCTCCCCCTCTTTGGAAATGGTAAACAAAATTGCTTTCCAAATTGACAAGCTTCACAAACATGATCGAAATTCAATCTGCCAAACTTTGGTAATCCACGTACAATTGGATTTGATTGCATATGCTTTAGTCTTCTAAAATTGACATGACCAATCCGCTTATGCCATAACTATGCCCAATCATCTTGAGTGACTGATTTGTTTGCATACATACCGCTGTGTCAACATGGATCTCTAGCTTCCAATGAGAACAAGAGACCTTTCTTTCTTCCACGTGCCAATATCTTGCCTAGTTTGCCTTTGTGAAAATCCTCTATGAAGCAACCATAACGATTAAAATAGACTTGCAACCCTTGATTTGTCATTTGTCCAATTGATGCTAAATTCTTTGTGATTGAAGGCACATATAGAACATCTCCCAATGTGTTGTATGTCCCGTATTTTTTTAGCAATGGAACTGAACCAACATGCGTAATATTATGCATAGTATCATCACCTATAGCAACAAACTCATCCTCTTCTAACATCTCTTTTCTGTCAAACCATTCACCATGATATGTCATATGATTTGTGGAACCACTATCTAAATACCTATCAGCTGTATGATGTGGCTCCACCATGCTTCCAACAGCATGCTCCATAGGAAATAAATGTCCACTCGATCTATTGCCATATATATTTTGATCATGAAGATTGTATCGAACAAATTTTCCTCCATGTCTGCCATAACCTCGGCCTCTTCCACCACGATCACGATTTTGATTTAGCCTTGTGTAACATTATCTTTCAAAATGACCATAAATGCCACATCTATTACAGTATTCATCTCTTTGAGGACGTACAAATCGTCCACCTCCACGTCCACAAGGTTGGGCTCTCCCCCTGCCTCTTTGGCTATAATCATTGTAACTTTTACTTTGTTGGTTTTGCCATTGACCTCTTCAAACATTGTTTCCACGACCATAGTTTCCTCTTCCACCTCTATTGTTTCCACGACCTCTAGAGTAAAAAACCTGATCTCTGGAATTGTTTTTGATGTAGAAGTACCTGACTTGCCTAACTTCACCTCTTCTTGCAAACAAAGGTTTACTAACTCTTCAAAATCAGGCATGTGTCCTCGAACGGATATAGATGTATCTAATGACTTGTATTTCTGTCCCAAACCATTCAATGTCACTGAAACTAAGTCATCATCTGGAACTTCAACATTAATGCTCGCAAGATCTTCCTGTATTTGCTTTGTCTCTGTCACATAATCTGATATGGATCTATTTCCTCGCCATACTCAATGTAACCTTTACTTCAAGTGAACTTTTTGTGGTTCCATATTGGAGCTGTTCATCCTTTCTAGTATCTCCCATGATTCCTTTGGAGATTGAGCCTTCTTCACATGTGGTAAAAAGAAGTCACTAATGCTAGTGAAATCCAATGCATCACTTTCCTTTAATTCTCGATCCACTTCTTGTAAGCTTCTACTCTTATATTACTTGCCATGTTTTATGTGCTTCAACATTCTCTCTATTTGGTTCCAAGACAACCTCGGGACACTCTTGTTCACCTATAATGTAGTCCCATAAACCTTTGCCCATGATAAATTTCTCCATCCTGTAAGACCATATGCTGTAGTTCTCTCTGGTTAGCTTTTTTCGAACAATCTGTGTGACTTGAGTTGAACTTTCTACCATCTTCACTCTCTCAATTGCTTCCAAAGGATTTTGACAAAATTTTGGCAGAGTTCCGTTTGTAATCAGACAATATATCAAGTGACAATCTCAACCAAAGTGCTCATAAACATTGATAGAAAATCTCTCACTGCCAAGGAAACATCCACTGACTCACTTTGCCATAGACTGACTCAATACTATGCATAAATAATCTAAAACAATGTCCACATGGACCTGTATGCAAATGCAATCCATACACTATCCCGTACCACATATCCATACATCCACCTTCATCCCATAGTCATAAACGACATATGAGGTCTTTAGTGGGGCCAGTCGGGGGTTCGCTCCAGTACCTAATCCACCTTGCCAGGGTACCAAAGCTCCCAAGGCAAGGCTTCAAAAAACCTTACTTGACCCTCACAAAGGCTGGAGTTTTCCAAAATACATTAACCGCATATCCATACATAACCACAAAGTACATAACCTCATATCCATACATTAACCACAAAGTACTCAATCTGACAATATAACCGCCTCAACTTCTTTCCACAACCTTTCTTACATAGGCGGTTGTCCATAACGGACCCACAACAACCAAACATAATCTTCGATAACACAATATCATGATGAAAAAGCTCTATGTCACTCTCCAAAACTTGTGTAAATGCTGAATTCTTCACCTGTAATCTTTATATCTACTGCCGAGTGCAAAACTGGAAATCTCCTATGCCTGTGTGAGCTGGTTGTTTTCTCCAAAAAAATTTGTTGCAAATTTTGGCAAATCTTAGTATGCCAATGTGTCTAGAATGCCCAAAAACATAGAGATCGACTCCTGGATCGCTGTATTCCGAGTTCGGGTGAGGGAGTTATGCCCAAAAAAACTCTCTTTTGGCTGTTTTCAGAGCTGCGAAAATCTGTGTGTTGACTGTAGCTCCTTAAACTGAGCTTTGATACCACTTTGTAGAGTCTGCAGGTGATGGAGAAGGTAGGAAAGAAGACTACGCACACACACTTACACACATCGAGACACACACACTCACAATCGTTACCTTGCAGAGCAGCCATTCGACGTGTTGCTCTCACTCTTCTTCATTTTGAACTATTATCCAAAGTATATTTAAAACATAGTATAGTTAGTGTCCAGTCATCCATAGCACAACAGACATATTCTTTAACAATTTTGGCATAGGGATTTCTCTATCCTCTTGATCCTAAGACTAATGCCTCTCCTGTATTTACAAATCCTACTAGTGTACTGACCTTTGCTGGTCATGGAGAGAATGGGTTTCTTGGCTGTTGCAAAGATTTTATGCAAGCTGAAAATCATAGATGCATGCTTCATGCTCAAGAAAAGGAGATTCTATTACTCTTTGATTTGCATTTGTAATGGCCAAAAAACCATATTGCAGCACACAGAGGAATTACAAGTCCTACGAAAAAAGGTAAAAAGTTTTTGAAAGAAAGGTACTAGCTTGGGTGCTCGTGTGCAAAAGAAGAAACTATGGGAACCTTGAAACCTTGAAGATTGGGGATCTGGTGGTCTTAAAAGCAGGTGAGGAGTTCAATCTTAATGGTTTAACTTATGTATTTCTATCTTTGTAGACATTCTAGTCAATATATTGGTTTGACTAATTTATGCTTTCTTTGTAGGCATGCTATCTATATATTGCTTATGAATTGCTTTCTTTGTAGACATGCTATCTATCCAAATAAGGAAAATATTGATTTCACAACCAATGTAGGGAAGCAGTTGAAGACCTTGATAAGTAGTAGTCTTGCAAAACACATTATCCATGACAAGAAGTTTAGGGTTTTGCAGAGGGATGTCAGAGACCGATTTATATCTCAAAATGTAGTGCCTGCAACAAAGATACAAGGCACACTTGACTCATTGGGTGTGAGAAAAAGAGGGTATTCATTTGTTCAACAATCTGTCTCCTCCATATTTGTGAAGAAGGGAATAAAATCCAAGATGCTACGAATAGCATCAAGTGTCTAGAAAGAGAGACTTAGCTCAACAATGCATAGAACAACTTCCTCGGTTGTCCCTTTCATATTCAAAGTGCTTACAAAGGCCAAGGATCAGCTACAAATTATGATAAGCACAAAAATATCTTCATAGACCTCACTTTGTTGCATACCAAAATGGTAGAGTTCTACAATGTCACATTTGAGGAGACTGGTGGTGTGCTACATTTTGTCTTAAAGCTAGATAAGTGAGAGATTCATAAAGAGAAGAAGCTAGAGAGAGTGATAGTCACAATGATGAGTAGGGAAATTTCAAAATTTTCAACCAATGATCCTTTATACTTCAATGTTTAGTATGAAGCCAACAAATGGTGGCAGGGTGATTTTGAGGTAATTCATTTTCTCCAAGTCCTTTCACTAAAAAAATACATTTCATTTACAAAAGCAAGATGATTGAGTTGAACAACCATTCAAGAGGGTAAGAATTAAGTTTTTTAAACTAACAGAGGATGCTAATCCAATTGATGCACAAGAAAGTCAAGAAGAGGATGTATCTCATTCTTGGAAAAGTGAGGATCGAAGTAAAGATGTAATGTTTGATATTGAGTATTGATGCTTCACAAACATTATGGTGGTGCATACCAAAGGATGTGCAATTTTGAGGGAATGGATGTTGTACTATCAAAAAGCATACACGATCGACAATAAAAATACGAGAAAATTATAAAACTAACCCTCAAATTTTGTTGGAATTAGGGTTGCAGAGAAACGCACACAACTTGGAAAAGACGATGGAAGCTAAAGGAACACAATAGAGAGTGTGTTACTTAGTGTGCAATGGAAAGAATAGATAGCCCTAGAGTGATGGGCGTATATACAATTCTCGGGGGGAAAAAACTCCTAAAGAGGAAAAATTTGCCCCGACAGTCCTAGTGTGTTCACACACATCACTACCACATGTATATGGTAACAAATCCCACCTGGAGTGATGCGGTGAACGAGAGCTGGCACATAAGTAAAGGGAAGTGCCATGCCCTAAGGACATGATCAGTCCACAAAGGGGAGTAAGCCCAAAGATTTGCGGAAAGCTTCAAGCTTCTCACAAGACAAGGCTTTTGTGAAAATATCTGCAAGGTTGTCCTATGTTGGTACATAAGCCAAGCTGATCTCTCCTGCTGAGAGCCTCTTCCTGACATAGTGGTAATGCACCTCAATGTGCTTTGTGCGAGCATGAAAAACAGGGTTTCTCGCAACTACCAACGTGCTCTGACTGTCAGTGTAGATAGTGTTGGCAGTGTCCTGTCGAACACCCAAATCAGCCATAAGGCGTCTGAGCCATACACACTCAACCATATCTGTGAAGACTGCCCTGTACTTAGCCTCACAACTCGAAGTGGCTACAGTAGGTTGTTTCTTGCTCAACCATGATATACATGAACTACCAAGCATGAAACAAAAACCACTTATGGACACTCGCATGTCAAAACAACCAGCCCAATCTGAGTTTTAAAAAGCATGTAAGTCTGGCGGCAATGATCCCCCCTTGGGATAAAACAACCCAAGATGTAAAGTGCCACTAAGGTAGCGGAAAATCATCTTGACATCCTGCCATAAATTTGCTGACCTGTGAGACTGCAAACTGAATATCTGGCCTCGTATTGCATACATAAATGAGGGAGCCAACAGTAGTTTGGTAAAGAATGACATCAGCAGGATCTCCAGCATCATGTAGACTCAACTTCAAACCTGTTTCCATGGGAGTGGCAATAGGTTTGCAATCCTCAAGTCCAAACTTACATAGGAATGTCTCTATGTAACTTTTCTAACATAAGGCAATACCACCATCACACTGCTTAAACTGTATACCCAAGTAATGATGCAACAACCCCAAATCTTTCATCTTGAAAGTAGCATTCAAATCAGCCTTAAATTCAGCAATATGTCTCTCATTTGGTCTTGTGATCAGCAAATCATCGAGATAAAGAACCACAATGAGAATTACATCACCCTCACGATTTACATACAATGTGCTTTCTGTTGGACTATTACGAAAGCCTTGTTTAACCAAATGAGTGTCAGCTTTCTCATACCAAGCACGAGGAGATTGCTTCAACCCATACAAAGCCTTCTTACATCTGCACACTTTGTCCTCTTGTCCTTTTATGACAAAACCGCGAGGCTGCATTACATACACTTCCTCAAATATGTCATCATTCAAGAAAGCAGTAACAATGTCATATTGATGTACATCCCAACCAAAATGAGCTACCAATGCACATAGAAAATGTACAATATTCATATGACAAGTGGGAGCAAAAGTCTCTTCATAATCTATGCCTTTTTGATGTGCATAACCCTTTGCAACAAGTCGAGCCTTATGGCGATCGATCTCACCATCCGGCTTGCGTTTCAACTTGTAAACCCACTTCGTACCAATGGCCTTTTTGCCAACAGGCAAATCACATAAAGTCCATGTGTCATTTTATATAAGTGCATCATATTCTAATTGCATGGCATCCATCCAATTTTCTAAATTATGTGCTTCATCAAAAGACAGAGGCTCCTCAACATCATGTCAGCTAAACACAGCCAAACCATAACAATTTGATGCATAAGATGGATGGCGAGAGCCTAACGAGTACGATTAGACAGAGGTGCATCCAATTTACTGTCACGCAAAGTGTACACCAGCCATTTTGGCATACCTCTAGCTTGCTCATTTTCATCCCTTTCCTCATCAAGTACATCATGTACATCTGCATCAGTAATAGGCTGATCTGTAACATTTTCAGAAACCCCCATAGGCTATATATTTGCCTCATTGGAACTTACATTCTTATTTCCACCACTGAAAAGAGGCAACAAAGTGTCATAAATGTCATGTGAGCTTACATTACGGTCTCTAGTACATGACAGCAAGGGCTGAACAGAATCTTCCACAAACACTATATCCCGTGAAACCAGAATACACTTTGTTTGCGGATGATATAACCTGTAACCTTTTCTTTCAGCACTATAACCAAAAAGAAAACATTTGACAGCCATATCATCCAATTTTTTGCGTTGTGTTTGTGGCACCAAAGCATATGCCAAACAACCAAAAACACGCATGTGCTCAATAGAAGGCTTTCTATCATGCCATGCTTCATATGGAGTAATAGAATGCAAAGCTTTTGTAGGACACCTATTTAGTGCTGCAAAGCTTGACTTTTGACCATACATTGTGCCATTTCCGTTAGTGACCTGTTTTTCCTCTCAGCAACACCATTTTGCTGAGGTGTATAAGGCACTGTACATTGGTGTTTTATCCCACGACTAGCCAGAAATGCATTACATTCATGAGACATATACATCCCCCCTTGATCTGAATGGAGGGTGCCCATAATACATTTCGAGACATTTTCAACCATAGCCAGAAATTGTTTGAAGCACATAAAAACTTCGGACTTCTCTTTAAGTGGAAATACCTATGCATGCCTAGCGTAATCATCAATGAAAGTCCTGAAGTAAAGGTAATTTCCCAAGGACGGAGTTTGCATGGGCCCACAAACATCACTATGCACAAGATACAACTTGCCAGTGGCCCGAACTGAACCATCCTCTGGAAACTTAGAACACTGCATCTTACCTAAAATACAGCCTTCACAAACATGTTTGACAGGTGCTTCAAGAGGCGGCAAAGAAGCAACCATATCAGATTTCTGCAAACACAGCAAACTGGCAAAATTCAGATGACCAAAACGTGCATGGCAAAGTTTTGCATCTAAAATAGCCCTCAGCTTTTGCAAAAAATTTTCCACACTTGTCATACAAAGTGAGCGTATACAGCCCACGGCACAAAATGCAAGATGCAACAATTTCATCACCAAAACTGAGATCATGAACTGTATATCTGTCATCCACAAATTTGACTACATGTCCAAGTCTAGCAAGTGCCGATACAGACAAGAGATTCTTCTTGATCCCAGGTACATAAAGTGCATCAACAAGTGTGAAGGAACTGCCATTTGCAACAATGAGTACAATCTTTCCAACTCTCTGAACTAGATAAGAGGCATTGTTGGCACAAGTGACTGAATTCCCATGAGGGACACACTCGAGAGAGCTAAACAATTCACGATGTGAGGTAATGTGCTTTGTAGCACCACTGTTGAAATACCACACATGTGAATCTGTAGCAAATGACAAGCATGCATCGTGGACAGCAGGATTGTAAGTGCACTCTGCGCTAAAATCCCATTCTGCATCAACATCAGCATCACAGTCTCCTTTCACAGAAGACTCAACAATGGTTGCACCTGTAGTGAAACTAGCATTTGTAGTGGAACCACGCTCTTTCTTCTTAGCCTCTTTGGCCTTCAACTTAGGACACGACTTGATCAAGTGATCATTAGCTTTACAGTAATGGAAACGCATCTTCGTTTTTCCCTTATCACCAGAATTTCTAGCCGAGTTTCTGCCAGCAAAAGCATTATGAACATAATTTTTGCCACTCGCAGCAGAACCATAAGAAGTGGCTGCATTGTTGTTACCACCCTTTCTTTGAGAAGCAATAAAATCTTGTTCAACTGCACCCTGTCTAGTCCTTATTTTTTTGGAAAGTGACTCTTGCAACAACAATTTTCATAATGCATCAAACTTGACAACTTCAGGATTTCCTTGGGTCATAAGTCTCCAAGTACTAGCAAAAGTCTGGTAAGAATCTGGTAAGGCATCAAGAACAGTCTATAAAAGGGATCTGTCTGAAATGACTTCACCTGTAGAAATAAGTTGCTCATTGATATCCTTGACACCAGCAAGAAAAGTGTCCATATCATCTTACTCATGCATATTCTTCGACTCCAGCTCTTTACGCAGCAAAGCAATTTTAGCCTCATTGCAGCTTGCATAAAGACCTGCTAGAATATCCCAAGCCAGTTTTGCAGATTTTGCTGAACGAATGTGAGGAACAATGGTGCGCTTCACAGACAATGCAACCAATGCATGAGCCTGCGCATCCTTTACATCCCAACGAGCTTGTTCTGCCGTAGGTAAAACAACTTTAATAGCAGCAATCCTTGCAGCAAGACCTACAACATCCTCAACATCGCCTACATCCTCAGAACCAGGACGTACATCAATGCCCTGCACAATGTTCCAGACGCCCTTTGACACAAGAACATGTTGCATCATATAAGCCCACATAGGATAGTTGTCCCCATCCAACCTGTCCTCAGTAGCAAACATCTTGAACACATCTGTGTTGTTGTCAACCATGGTAAATGGTGCACCTGATGTGAAAACTTCCCAAAAATAGGAGAAACGGAGCGGGAACAACACGTGCTATATAGCACAAACCGTAGAATACTATGAGACACCTGTTATGCAAAAAACGGCACTAACAAAAATTCTGCACAAAATGACAAAATAGCCTATGAAGTACTGCCTGCAGTGGAAACAGAGGCCGAAATGAGCCTGTATCAAAAATCTGAGCAGACTCAGCTCTTTGAGCTCACCCAAAATTTTTGTCGACCTACAAACGCTTTCCAAAGCTCACTGAAATCGGAGAAAGTGAGCAGGCGTGTGTTGGAGCAGCTGGCGACTAAGCCCGGGAGGACGTAACCTGCTCTGATACCAATTGTTGGAATTAGGGTTGCAGAGAAACACAGACATCTTGGAGAACACGAAGGAAGCTCAAGGCACACAATAGAGAGTGTGTTACTTAGTGTGCAATGGAAAAAATAGATAGCCCTAGAGTGATGGGCGTATATACAATGCTCGGGGGAAAAAACCTCCTAAAGAGGGAAAAAATGTCTCGGTGGTCCTAGTGTGTTCACACACATCACTACCACATGTATATGGGAACAAATTCATGGAAATACCAAGAATTCCCCTCTCATTTTCAAATTTCACAAAACACATTTTGTAGCCTTTTACAAGGAGTTTCTATTATCACAATAGGTAGATTGGGAATTTTTGTAAATTTCAAGGGCATATTAGGAATCTTAGTCCAAATTTGATGGGTATTTGGGAATTTCTATAAATTTGTGGGCTATGTTGGTAAATTTTCCTGAAAACATTTACCTCATTTTTTATACTTTTTGATGCATGGGAATAAAAACTAAATTGTAAATATTGTGAAATGCATGGACTCATGCAACCAAATGCAGCCACCATGGTTGTTGTCACATGTTCACATATATCCAAAAATTCATGGCCCTAGACATCGTACTATTGTGTATTTTCGCATTTTAGAGCGTATCTAATTTGGTTTAATAGTGTACATGTGACAATGTCTCATGGCACCAAATTTGCAACCTAAGAATCTATCAGACCCGATACCATGTGCTTGAATCTTGACGCATGTTGGAAAATCCCCCCAAACCACCTTCCACAAAAATACCTTCACAAAATGAGGCCAATGTAAAATCCAAATGAGCTTTGTTACCTTAACCCATCAATCTTCCAACCACCTCCCATGCTTAAATACAAGAAGGAAGGGAGGTGGCACAACACCACACTCTCATAGAACCATGTTGTGAATACCTTGAAGGGGAAAACTTGCAGGTTTTTTCCACCATAATAAAGAATTTACCTTACTTCCTTGCATGTAAAAGTTTTGGACATGTTAGGTTTTATGTATGTCCACTCTAAATAGCCTATTTTTGACCTGCTTTTTTAACATAAAGAGGCCAAAAAATAGGGAGAAATCCTAATTTTGTGAAAAAAATCCTTTCAACTCAAATTTCATGATAAATATCATTTTTCCAAATTTTTTATGGTTTTTAACATATTGATGATAATGGTGCATGCTTGTTACTATCTTTGGCAAGTTTTACTATACCATCAAATGTTATAGGCCAATAGCAAAGACCTCGTCCACCTCTTCATGGAATGCTCGATGATTGGAGGCATGGAAAGGAAGGTGTGAAAATGGATCCAAAGAACGTGGAAGATTGGGTTTTCAAGCAAGATCTACATTTAGGTGGGAAACATTTTTGAAGTCCAACAATTCTAATATATACTTAAATTGTCAGATATTTAATTTTTAGCAACATTTGGAAGGCATGGAATTGTCGAGTTTTTGATAGTGACCTCTAGGTGTGAAAATGGATCCAAAGAATGTGAAAGATTGGGTTTTTCAAGGAAGATTTACTTTTAGGTGGGAAACATTTTTGAAGTCTAATATATACTCAAATTGTAAGATACTGTCTTTTTAGCAACATTTGGAAGGCCTAGAACTATCGAGTTTTTAATAGCAACCTCTCGATGTCTAGCTTCTCAGTAAGACAATAATATATGTGATAGGTAAAAGGAAAAAAATGGATGATTGGATTAGGGAAACTCTCGCCATCCGAACAAGCCTTCTTATGTAAAGGACCGGGCTCTTGATGATATTACTTCTAGCTACCCTTGATGTGAGGCTCTAATGTAACTATCTGCCCCTCAAAGCTCAAGGCTTGGCATGAGCTTGAGGTTGATTGTATTATTCTCAATGGAATTTTTGATACATTCACTCATAATTGTGAGTTTTGCAAAATAAAAACTAAAAATCATCAAAATCATAATGAATGTGTATTGAAGGAGGGGGCTAGAATTTTCCTTTCAACCATTTGAAGTTATAACTTCACTCTCAAACATTGTAGTGTTGATGGAGCCATTGACAAGCGTAATAAATTTCATGATAAGAATTCGACAATGAGTCCATCCCATCTAGGGGCTCTTCTGGAGGGGCAATTGGATGCCAACATTAAAAGAGGATTGATCAAACCTATTCCCAAGTTAATTTGTTGGTTGTTGCTAAAGCACAGGTGGCCTATCTCCATGATGAGAGTTGCATGCAAGATCATTTCTAAGGTGGTTTCATTAATATTGTCTTCAACCTTGAATAGAATCATCACCCCCCCACCAACACGGATTCATTAAAGGACAGTCATATATGACAACATCCTTGTTTCCATGGTTGGCACTGAGTATGCTTCTTTTACCAAGCAATAATTTATCCTCCTCCAACTTGACCTAGATAAGGCCTGCGACAAAATCTTGTGGTCTTTACATTGAGGCTGTCATGAAGGCTTTCGTCTTTGGACCCAAAATGTGTGCAATAGTTTGCACGCTCAGGGAAGAAAGTTACTCTGAACTTCTCTTCAGCAACAAGATAGTGGAGGGTTTGAAGTGAAGCGTTCGATCAAGCAAGGATACTCCCTTGACTCGTTGCTCTTTGCAATTGAATTCCACCCTCTAGTGATCGCTCAAGGACAATGCAAGGAAAAGGGAAATATAAGGTCTTTCACTTTCTGAAGGAAAATAAAAGCTTGCTAAGTTTCTTGTAGATGACTCATTGCTCTTTCTTAAAGCCAACTAAAAAGTGCTAAGAGAAGCCCTCGGGATTGTTCAACTGTTTGATTTTGCTTTTTGCTCAATTTGTAGTATTGAGAAAGCAAGAATGGTCTAGAGAAGTTATAGGTAAGGGCATTGTGTTCAAGCACCTAGGCACTCCGCTTGTGGTGGGCATTATGGATAAGAAATAACTTGACTGGTTCTTGACAAAAATAAACAATAAGATGAGAAGGTGGAAGTTTGTGCTCCTCCCCTTCCATATCAAAATCACAATGATATATTCTCTCATGATCTAGTACATTTCATTTGCACTGCCATTGCTAAATCTTAGAAAATCCAATTGGAAAGAAATTTTGAAGCCTATCAAACGGTTCCTATGGAAAAGACACACCAAAACCTCAACCCCTTGCCAATGGGGGAGAGGGGAAATTGGTTATCTCATGGCCTAGGATACGATAAAAAAAAGTGGTTATCTCATGGCCTAGGATAAGATAAACGAATCAAAGCTTGACTTGAAAGGGGGCACTTGGAAGAAGGCCACAATGGAGGACAATATTTTGTCACCTTTTTGGACACTCTTGAAGCTTCAAGGCTGCACAGGGGAGCTAGTACAAAAGTGTAACAAAGTAGCTTGAACCCTGGAATGGAGGGAGAAGTTTAGATAATGCAAGGATTCCTTTCTCAATTGGTCCCCCTGACTCTCCAAACTTGGAAGGGGTTCCTTAGATCCCTTTTGGAGGGAATTTGCATGTTTGATAAACAACAAAGGAATTTCTAAACTTTCTCATCTGTGGGATAAAAGAAGATTATGCTGGAAGGCTGTGGAGCTTGTAGTGATGCAACATAACTTGAGTATGTCTGGAAGTTTCATTGGGAAAATTTTGAACTCATTTTTGGGCCTTTTAAGAGTGCCACATCATCAAAGTTGTACAAAAGAAAGCAACCCGGTAGACCCCTCTAAATATTGCTTAGAACCCCATGATATGACCTATCATTGGAAAGTTCTTGAAAAATGGATTCTAAAGAGCCAAGGTCCGAAAAGTTTGGATGACTTCTATGAAATTTATGCCATTTGTTTTCAATCAGCCAGGTTTTGTTACCGTTACGGTAATCTAAAAATCACCTTTTTCTAGATCTACATGAAGTAAATGTCAGATACATGCATGCTATATATCAATAGATATCATTTGAAGAGTAGATTCTAAATATCCAACCTCCGACAATTTTGGATCTTATTTGCAAAAAATTTACCGATCCCCACTTTTTGAAAGCTATGCCACATCAACAATTCTTACAAGGCCCATTTTTTAGTCCAAACTTTTCCTAATGCTTGATTGGTAGACTCTTGGAAAATCTTGCATCCTCACCTCCACCTATCAAAGGATCAAAAATTGATTGGAGATCTTGGCATTGACTGAAAGGTAGAGCGTTCTTACGTCCCAAGACCCAAAGTACCTATAATGTGATGATATGCAAAGCGGATTGGTTGGACACTCTCACCAGAATTGGGAAGAAACATTTGGTCAAAAGATCATAAAGGCCATTTGCAAGAGTAAATGGCTTACA